>NC_080416.1:35480610-35791421 GCF_030265065.1 Corythoichthys intestinalis | reverse complement strand
AGTTCTAGGACATTTGATTTGAGCGCAATCTTCAAACTTAATTAAAAAAAGTCATTTAAGCCTTTTCACAGTGAGATCTATGCGATATGGCCGAGAAATGTAATTTTGATGTTCACTCCCAAACCGCTGCGCAGAAGTCAACCAAACTTCACCCATTAGTGTATTGTATCACAATCTAGTAGTTAAATGTGGAAATTTGGGTCTAGGACATTTGATTTGAGCGCAATCCTCAAACTTAGGTCAAAAAAGCCATTTAAGCCTTTTCACAGTGAGATCTATGCGATATGGCCGAGAAATGTAATTTTGATGTTAACTCCCAAACCGCTGCGCAGAAGTAAACCAAACTTCACCCAATAGTGTATTGTATCACAATCTAGTAGTTACATTTGAAAATTTTGTTCTAGGACATTTTGTTTGAGCGCAATCATCAAACTTAATTAAAAAAGTCATTTAAGCCTTTTCACAGTGAGATCTATGCGATATGGCCGAGAAATGTAATTTTGATGTTAACTCCCAAACCGCTGCGCAGAAGTCAACCAAACTTCACCCAATAGTGTATTGTATCACAATCTAGTAGTTACATGTGGAAATTTGGTTCTAGGACATTTGATTTGAGCGCAATCCTCAAACTTAGGTCAAAAAAGCCATTTAAGCCTTTTCACAGTGAGATCTATGCGATATGGCCGAGAAATGTAATTTTGATGTTCACTCCCAAACCGCTGCGCAGAAGTCAACCAAACTTCACCCAATAATGTATTGTATCACAATCTAGTAGTTACATTTGAAAATTTTGTTCTAGGACATTTTGTTTGAGCGCAATCATCAAATTTTATTAAAAAAGCCATTTAAGCCTTTTCACAGTGAGATCTATGCGATATGGCCGAGAAATGTAATTTTGATGTTAACTCCCAAACCGCTGCGCAGAAGTAAACCAAACTTCACCCATTAGTGTATTGTATCACAATCTAGTAGTTACATGTGGAAATTTGGTTCTAGGACATTTGATTTGAGCGCAATCATCAAACTTAATTAAAAAAGCCATTTAAGCCTTTTCACAGTGAGATCTATGCGATATGGCCGAGAAATGTAATTTTGATGTTAACTCCCAAACCGCTGCGCAGAAGTCAACCAAACTTCACCCAATAGTGTATTTTATCACAATCTAGTAGTTACATGTGGAAATTTAGTTCTAGGACATTTGGTTTGAGCGCAATCTTCAAACTTAATTAAAAAAAGTCATTTAAGCGTTTTCACAGTGAGATCTATGCGATATGGCCGAGAAATGTAATTTTGATGTTAACTCCCAAACCGCTGCGCAGAAGTCAACCAAACTTCACCCAATAATGTATTGTATCACAATCTAGTAGTTACATTTGAAAATTTTGTTCTAGGACATTTTGTTTGAGCGCAATCATCAAACTTTATTAAAAAAGTCATTTAAGCCTTTTGACAGTGAGATCTATGCGATATGGCCGAGAAATGTAATTTTGATGTTAACTCCCAAACCGCTGCGCAGAAGTAAACCAAACTTCACCCAATAGTGTATTGTATCACAATCTAGTAGTTACATTTAAAAATTTTGTTCTAGGACATTTTGTTTGAGCGCAATCATCAAACTTAATTAAAAAAGTCATTTAAGCCTTTTCACAGTGAGATCTATGCGATATGGCCGAGAAATGTAATTTTGATGTTAACTCCCAAACCGCTGCGCAGAAGTCAACCAAACTTCACCCAATAGTGTATTTTATCACAATCTAGTAGTTACATTTGGAAATTTAGTTCTAGGACATTTGATTTGAGCGCAATCTTCAAACTTAATTAAAAAAAGTCATTTAAGCCTTTTCACAGTGAGATCTATGCGATATGGCCGAGAAATGTAATTTTGATGTTCACTCCCAAACCGCTGCGCAGAAGTCAACCAAACTTCACCCATTAGTGTATTGTATCACAATCTAGTAGTTAAATGTGGAAATTTGGTTCTAGGACATTTGATTTGAGCGCAATCCTCAAACTTAGGTCAAAAAAGCCATTTAAGCCTTTTCACAGTGAGATCTATGCGATATGGCCGAGAAATGTAATTTTGATGTTAACTCCCAAACCGCTGCGCAGAAGTAAACCAAACTTCACCCAATAGTGTATTGTATCACAATCTAGTAGTTACATTTGAAAATTTTGTTCTAGGACATTTTGTTTGAGCGCAATCATCAAACTTAATTAAAAAAGTCATTTAAGCCTTTTCACAGTGAGATCTATGCGATATGGCCGAGAAATGTAATTTTGATGTTAACTCCCAAACCGCTGCGCAGAAGTCAACCAAACTTCACCCAATAGTGTATTGTATCACAATCTAGTAGTTACATGTGGAAATTTGGTTCTAGGACATTTGATTTGAGCGCAATCCTCAAACTTAGGTCAAAAAAGCCATTTAAGCCTTTTCACAGTGAGATCTATGCGATATGGCCGAGAAATGTAATTTTGATGTTAACTCCCAAACCGCTGCGCAGAAGTAAACCTAACTTCACCCAATAGTGTATTGTATCACAATCTAGTAGTTACATGTGGAAATTTGGTTCTAGGACATTTGATTTGAGCGCAATCCTCAAACTTAGGTCAAAAAAGCCATTTAAGCCTTTTCACAGTGAGATCTATGCGATATGGACAAGAAATGTAATTTTGATGTTAACTCCCAAACCGCTGCGCAGAAGTCAACCAAACTTCACCCATTAGTGTATTGTATCACAATCTAGTAGTTACATGTGGAAATTTGGTTCTAGGACATTTGATTTGAGCGCAATCCTCAAACTTAGGTCAAAAAAGCCATTTAAGCCTTTTCACAGTGAGATCTATGCGATATGGCCGAGAAATGTAATTTTGATGTTAACTCCCAAACCGCTGCGCAGAAGTAAACCAAACTTCACCCATTAGTGTATTGTATCACAATCTAGTAGTTACATGTGGAAATTTGGTTCTAGGACATTTGATTTGAGCGCAATCATCAAACTTAATTAAAAAAGCCATTTAAGCCTTTTCACAGTGAGATCTATGCGATATGGCCGAGAAATGTAATTTTGATGTTAACTCCCAAACCGCTGCGCAGAAGTCAACCAAACTTCACCCAATAGTGTATTTTATCACAATCTAGTAGTTACATTTGGAAATTTAGTTCTAGGACATTTGGTTTGAGCGCAATCTTCAAACTTAATTAAAAAAAGTCATTTAAGCGTTTTCACAGTGAGATCTATGCGATATGGCCGAGAAATGTAATTTTGATGTTCACTCCCAAACCGCTGCGCAGAAGTCAACCAAACTTCACCCAATAATGTATTGTATCACAATCTAGTAGTTACATTTGAAAATTTTGTTCTAGGACATTTTGTTTGAGCGCAATCATCAAACTTTATTAAAAAAGTCATTTAAGCCTTTTGACAGTGAGATCTATGCGATATGGCCGAGAAATGTAATTTTGATGTTAACTCCCAAACCGCTGCGCAGAAGTAAACCAAACTTCACCCAATAGTGTATTGTATCACAATCTAGTAGTTACATTTAAAAATGTTGTTCTAGGACATTTTGTTTGAGCGCAATCATCAAACTTAATTAAAAAAAGTCATTTAAGCGTTTTAACAGTGAGATCTATGCGATATGGCCGAGAAATGTAATTTTGATGTTCACTCCCAAACCGCTGCGCAGAAGTCAACCAAACTTCACCCAATAATGTATTGTATCACAATCTAGTAGTTACATTTGAAAATTTTGTTCTAGGACATTTTGTTTGAGCGCAATCATCAAACTTTATTAAAAAAGCCATTTAAGCCTTTTCACAGTGAGATCTATGCGATATGGCCGAGAAATGTAATTTTGATGTTAACTCCCAAACCGCTGCGCAGAAGTAAACCAAACTTCACCCATTAGTGTATTGTATCACAATCTAGTAGTTACATGTGGAAATTTGGTTCTAGGACATTTGATTTGAGCGCAATCATCAAACTTAATTAAAAAAGCCATTTAAGCCTTTTCACAGTGAGATCTATGCGATATGGCCGAGAAATGTAATTTTGATGTTAACTCCCAAACCGCTGCGCAGAAGTCAACCAAACTTCACCCAATAGTGTATTTTATCACAATCTAGTAGTTACATGTGGAAATTTAGTTCTAGGACATTTGGTTTGAGCGCAATCTTCAAACTTAATTAAAAAAAGTCATTTAAGCGTTTTCACAGTGAGATCTATGCGATATGGCCGAGAAATGTAATTTTGATGTTCACTCCCAAACCGCTGCGCAGAAGTCAACCAAACTTCACCCAATAATGTATTGTATCACAATCTAGTAGTTACATTTGAAAATTTTGTTCTAGGACATTTTGTTTGAGCGCAATCATCAAACTTTATTAAAAAAGTCATTTAAGCCTTTTGACAGTGAGATCTATGCGATATGGCCGAGAAATGTAATTTTGATGTTAACTCCCAAACCGCTGCGCAGAAGTCAACCAAACTTCACCCAATAATGTATTGTATCACAATCTAGTAGTTAAATGTGGAAATTTGGTTCTAGGACATTTGATTTGAGCGCAATCCTCAAACTTAGGTCAAAAAAGCCATTTAAGCCTTTTCACAGTGAGATCTATGCGATATGGCCGAGAAATGTAATTTTGATGTTAACTCCCAAACCGCTGCGCAGAAGTAAACCAAACTTCACCCAATAGTGTATTGTATCACAATCTAGTAGTTACATTTGAAAATTTTGTTCTAGGACATTTTGTTTGAGCGCAATCATCAAACTTAATTAAAAAAGTCATTTAAGCCTTTTCACAGTGAGATCTATGCGATATGGCCGAGAAATGTAATTTTGATGTTAACTCCCAAACCGCTGCGCAGAAGTCAACCAAACTTCACCCAATAGTGTATTGTATCACAATCTAGTAGTTACATGTGGAAATTTGGTTCTAGGACATTTGATTTGAGCGCAATCCTCAAACTTAGGTCAAAAAAGCCATTTAAGCCTTTTCACAGTGAGATCTATGCGATATGGCCGAGAAATGTAATTTTGATGTTAACTCCCAAACCGCTGCGCAGAAGTAAACCAAACTTCACCCAATAGTGTATTTTATCACAATCTAGTAGTTACATGTGGAAATTTGGTTCTAGGACATTTGATTTGAGCGCAATCCTCAAACTTAGGTCAAAAAAGCCATTTAAGCCTTTTCACAGTGAGATCTATGCGATATGGCCGAGAAATGTAATTTTGATGTTAACTCCCAAACCGCTGCGCAGAAGTCAACCAAACTTCACCCAATAGTGTATTGTATCACAATCTAGTAGTTACATTTGAAAATTTTGTTCTAGGACATTTTGTCTGAGCGCAATCATCAAACTTTATTAAAAAAGTGATTTAAGCCTTTTCACAGTGAGATCTATGCGATATGGCCGAGAAATGTAAATTTGATGTTAACTCCCAAACCGCTGCGCAGAAGTCAACCAAACTTCACCCAATAGTGTATTGTATCACATTCTAGTAGTTACATTTAAAAATTTCGTTCTAGGACATTTGGTTTGAGCGCAATCATTAAACTTAATTAAAAAAGTCATTTAAGCCTTTTCACAGTGAGATCTATGCGATATGGCCGAGAAATGTAATTTTGATGTTAACTCCCAAACCGCTGCGCAGAAGTCAACCAAACTTCACCCATTAGTGTATTGTATCACAATCTAGTAGTTACATGTGGAAATTTGGTTCTAGGACATTTGATTTGAGCGCAATCCTCAAACTTAGGTCAAAAAAGCCATTTAAGCCTTTTCACAGTGAGATCTACGCGATATGGCCGAGAAATGTAATTTTGATGTTAACTCCCAAACCGCTGCGCAGAAGTAAACCAAACTTCACCCATTAGTGTATTGTATCACAATCTAGTAGTTACATGTGGAAATTTGGTTCTAGGACATTTGATTTGAGCGCAATCATCAAACTTAATCAAAAAAGCCATTTAAGCCTTTTCACAGTGAGATCTATGCGATATGGCCGAGAAATGTAATTTTGATGTTCACTCCCAAACCGCTGCGCAGAAGTCAACCAAACTTCACCCATTAGTGTATTGTATCACAATCTAGTAGTTAAAGTGAAAATTTGGTTCTAGGACATTTGATTTGAGCGCAATCCTCAAACTTAGGTCAAAAAAGCCATTTAAGCCTTTTCACAGTGAGATCTATGCGATATGGCCGAGAAATGTAATTTTGATGTTAACTCCCAAACCGCTGCGCAGAAGTAAACCAAACTTCACCCAATAGTGTATTGTATCACAATCTAGTAGTTACATTTGAAAATTTTGTTCTAGGACATTTTGTTTGAGCGCAATCATCAAACTTAATTAAAAAAGTCATTTAAGCCTTTTCACAGTGAGATCTATGCGATATGGCCGAGAAATGTAATTTTGATGTTAACTCCCAAACCGCTGCGCAGAAGTCAACCAAACTTCACCCAATAGTGTATTGTATCACAATCTAGTAGTTACATTTGAAAATTTTGTTCTAGGACATTTTGTTTGAGCGCAATCATCAAACTTTATTAAAAAAGTGATTTAAGCCTTTTCACAGTGAGATCTATGCTATATGGCCGAGAAATGTAAATTTGATGTTAACTCCCAAACCGCTGCGCAGAAGTCAACCAAACTTCACCCAATAGTGTATTGTATCACATTCTAGTAGTTACATTTAAAAATTTCGTTCTAGGACATTTGGTTTGAGCGCAATCATTAAACTTAATTAAAAAAGTCATTTAAGCCTTTTCACAGTGAGATCTATGCGATATGGCCGAGAAATGTAATTTTGATGTTAACTCCCAAACCGCTGCGCAGAAGTCAACCAAACTTCACCCATTAGTGTATTGTATCACAATCTAGTAGTTACATGTGGAAATTTGGTTCTAGGACATTTGATTTGAGCGCAATCCTCAAACTTAGGTCAAAAAAGCCATTTAAGCCTTTTCACAGTGAGATCTATGCGATATGGCCGAGAAATGTAATTTTGATGTTAACTCCCAAAACGCTGCGCAGAAGTCAACCAAACTTCACCCATTAGTGTATTGTATCACAATCTAGTAGTTACATGTGGAAATTTGGTTCTAGGACATTTGATTTGAGCGCAATCCTCAAACTTAGGTCAAAAAAGCCATTTAAGCCTTTTCACAGTGAGATCTATGCGATATGGCCGAGAAATGTAATTTTGATGTTAACTCCCAAACCGCTGCGCAGAAGTAAACCTAACTTCACCCAATAGTGTATTGTATCACAATCTAGTAGTTACATGTGGAAATTTGGTTCTAGGACATTTGATTTGAGCGCAATCCTCAAACTTAGGTCAAAAAAGCCATTTAAGCCTTTTCACAGTGAGATCTATGCGATATGGCCAAGAAATGTAATTTTGATGTTAACTCCCAAACCGCTGCGCAGAAGTAAAACAAACTTCACCCATTAGTGTATTGTATCACAATCTAGTAGTTACATGTGGAAATTTGGTTCTAGGACATTTGATTTGAGCGCAATCCTCAAACTTAGGTCAAAAAAGCCATTTAAGCCTTTTCACAGTGAGATCTATGCGATATGGCCGAGAAATGTAATTTTGATGTTAACTCCCAAAACGCTGCGCAGAAGTCAACCAAACTTCACCCATTAGTGTATTGTATCACAATCTAGTAGTTACATGTGGAAATTTGGTTCTAGGACATTTGATTTGAGCGCAATCCTCAAACTTAATTAAAAAAGCCATTTAAGCCTTTTCACAGTGAGATCTATGCGATATGGCCGAGAAATGTAATTTTGATGTTAACTCCCAAACCGCTGCGCAGAAGTCAACCAAACTTCACCCAATAATGTATTGTATCACAATCTAGTAGTTACATTTGAAAATTTTGTTCTAGGACATTTTGTTTGAGCGCAATCATCAAACTTTATTAAAAAAGTCATTTAAGCCTTTTGACAGTGAGATCTATGCGATATGGCCGAGAAATGTAATTTTGATGTTAACTCCCAAACCGCTGCGCAGAAGTAAACCAAACTTCACCGAATAGTGTATTGTATCACAATCTAGTAGTTACATTTAAAAATGTTGTTCTAGGACATTTTGTTTGAGCGCAATCATCAAACTTAATTTAAAAAAGTCATTTAAGCGTTTTCACAGTGAGATCTATGCGATATGGCCGAGAAATGTAATTTTGATGTTCACTCCCAAACCGCTGCGCAGAAGTCAACCAAACTTCACCCAATAATGTATTGTATCACAATCTAGTAGTTACATTTGAAAATTTTGTTCTAGGACATTTTGTTTGAGCGCAATCATCAAACTTTATTAAAAAAGCCATTTAAGCCTTTTCACAGTGAGATCTATGCGATATGGCCGAGAAATGTAATTTTGATGTTAACTCCCAAACCGCTGCGCAGAAGTAAACCAAACTTCACCCATTAGTGTATTGTATCACAATCTAGTAGTTACATGTGGAAATTTGGTTCTAGGACATTTGATTTGAGCGCAATCATCAAACTTAATTAAAAAAGCCATTTAAGCCTTTTCACAGTGAGATCTATGCGATATGGCCGAGAAATGTAATTTTGATGTTAACTCCCAAACCGCTGCGCAGAAGTCAACCAAACTTCACCCAATAGTGTATTTTATCACAATCTAGTAGTTACATGTGGAAATTTAGTTCTAGGACATTTGGTTTGAGCGCAATCTTCAAACTTAATTAAAAAAAGTCATTTAAGCGTTTTCACAGTGAGATCTATGCGATATGGCCGAGAAATGTAATTTTGATGTTCACTCCCAAACCGCTGCGCAGAAGTCAACCAAACTTCACCCAATAATGTATTGTATCACAATCTAGTAGTTACATTTGAAAATTTTTTTCTAGGACATTTTGTTTGAGCGCAATCATCAAACTTTATTAAAAAAGTCATTTAAGCCTTTTGACAGTGAGATCTATGCGATATGGCCGAGAAATGTAATTTTGATGTTAACTCCCAAACCGCTGCGCAGAAGTAAACCAAACTTCACCCAATAGTGTATTGTATCACAATCTAGTAGTTACATTTAAAAATTTTGTTCTAGGACATTTTGTTTCAGCGCAATCATCAAACTTAATTAAAAAAGTCATTTAAGCCTTTTCACAGTGAGATCTATGCGATATGGCCGAGAAATGTAATTTTGATGTTAACTCCCAAACCGCTGCGCAGAAGTCAACCAAACTTCACCCAATAGTGTATTTTATCACAATCTAGTAGTTACATTTGGAAATTTAGTTCTAGGACATTTGATTTGAGCGCAATCTTCAAACTTAATTAAAAAAAGTCATTTAAGCCTTTTCACAGTGAGATCTATGCGATATGGCCGAGAAATGTAATTTTGATGTTCACTCCCAAACCGCTGCGCAGAAGTCAACCAAACTTCACCCATTAGTGTATTGTATCACAATCTAGTAGTTAAATGTGGAAATTTGGTTCTAGGACATTTGATTTGAGCGCAATCCTCAAACTTAGGTCAAAAAAGCCATTTAAGCCTTTTCACAGTGAGATCTATGCGATATGGCCGAGAAATGTAATTTTGATGTTAACTCCCAAACCGCTGCGCAGAAGTCAACCAAACTTCACCCAATAGTGTATTGTATCACAATCTAGTAGTTACATGTGGAAATTTGGTTCTAGGACATTTGATTTGAGCGCAATCCTCAAACTTAGGTCAAAAAAGCCATTTAAGCCTTTTCACAGTGAGATCTATGCGATATGGCCGAGAAATGTAATTTTGATGTTAACTCCCAAACCGCTGCGCAGAAGTAAACCAAACTTCACCCAGTAGTGTATTGTATCACAATCTAGTAGTTACATGTGGAAATTTGGTTCTAGGACATTTGATTTGAGCGCAATCCTCAAACTTAGGTCAAAAAAGTCATTTAAGCCTTTTCACAGTGAGATCTATGCGATATGGCCGAGAAATGTAATTTTGATGTTAACTCCCAAACCGCTGCGCAGAAGTCAACCAAACTTCACCCAATAGTGTATTGTATCACAATCTAGTAGTTACATTTGAAAATTTTGTTCTAGGACATTTTGTTTGAGCGCAATCATCAAACTTTATTAAAAAAGTGATTTAAGCCTTTTCACAGTGAGATCTATGCGATATGGCCGAGAAATGTAAATTTGATGTTTACTCCCAAACCGCTGCGCAGAAGTCAACCAAACTTCACCCAATAGTGTATTGTATCACATTCTAGTAGTTACATTTAAAAATTTCGTTCTAGGACATTTGGTTTGAGCGCAATCATTAAACTTAATTAAAAAAGTCATTTAAGCCTTTTCACAGTGAGATCTATGCGATATGGCCGAGAAATGTAATTTTGATGTTAACTCCCAAACCGCTGCGCAGAAGTAAACCAAACTTCACCCATTTAAGCCTTTTCACAGTGAGATCTATGCGATATGGCCGAGAAATGTAATTTTGATGTTCACTCCCAAACCGCTGCGCAGAAGTCAACCAAACTTCACCCATTAGTGTATTGTATCACAATCTAGTAGTTAAATGTGGAAATTTGGTTCTAGGACATTTGATTTGAGCGCAATCCTCAAACTTAGGTCAAAAAAGCCATTTAAGCCTTTTCACAGTGAGATCTATGCGATATGACCGAGAAATGTAATTTTGATGTTAACTCCCAAACCGCTGCGCAGAAGTAAACCAAACTTCACCCAATAGTGTATTGTATCACAATCTAGTAGTTACATTTGAAAATTTTGTTCTAGGACATTTTGTTTGAGCGCAATCATCAAACTTAATTAAAAAAGTCATTTAAGCCTTTTCACAGTGAGATCTATGCGATATGGCCGAGAAATGTAATTTTGATGTTAACTCCCAAACCGCTGCGCAGAAGTCAACCAAACTTCACCCAATAGTGTATTGTATCACAATTTAGTAGTTACATTTGAAAATTTTGTTCTAGGACATTTTGTTTGAGCGCAATCATCAAACTTTATTAAAAAAGTGATTTAAGCCTTTTCACAGTGAGATCTATGCGATATGGCCGAGAAATGTAAATTTGATGTTAACTCCCAAACCGCTGCGCAGAAGTCAACCAAACTTCACCCTATAGTGTATTGTATCACATTCTAGTATTTACATTTAAAAATTTCGTTCTAGGACATTTGGTTTGAGCGCAATCATTAAACTTAATTAAAAAAGTCATTTAAGCCTTTTCACAGTGAGATCTATGCGATATGGCCGAGAAATGTAATTTTGATGTTAACTCCCAAACCGCTGCGCAGAAGTCAACCAAACTTCACCCATTAGTGTATTGTATCACAATCTAGTAGTTACATGTGGAAATTTGGTTATAGGACATTTGATTTGAGCGCAATCCTCAAACTTAGGTCAAAAAAGCCATTTAAGCCTTTTCACAGTGAGATCTATGCGATATGGCCGAGAAATGTAATTTTGATGTTCACTCCCAAACCGCTGCGCAGAAGTCAACCAAACTTCACCCAATAATGTATTGTATCACAATCTAGTAGTTACATTTGAAAATTTTGTTCTAGGACATTTTGTTTGAGCGCAATCATCAAATTTTATTAAAAAAGCCATTTAAGCCTTTTCACAGTGAGATCTATGCGATATGGCCGAGAAATGTAATTTTGATGTTAACTCCCAAACCGCTGCGCAGAAGTAAACCAAACTTCACCCATTAGTGTATTGTATCACAATCTAGTAGTTACATGTGGAAATTTGGTTCTAGGACATTTGATTTGAGCGCAATCATCAAACTTAATTAAAAAAGCCATTTAAGCCTTTTCACAGTGAGATCTATGCGTTATGGCCGAGAAATGTAATTTTGATGTTAACTCCCAAACCGCTGCGCAGAAGTCAACCAAACTTCACCCAATAGTGTATTTTATCACAATCTAGTAGTTACATGTGGAAATTTAGTTCTAGGACATTTGGTTTGAGCGCAATCTTCAAACTTAATTAAAAAAAGTCATTTAAGCGTTTTCACAGTGAGATCTATGCGATATGGCCGAGAAATGTAATTTTGATGTTCACTCCCAAACCGCTGCGCAGAAGTCAACCAAACTTCACCCAATAATGTATTGTATCACAATCTAGTAGTTACATTTGAAAATTTTGTTCTAGGACATTTTGTTTGAGCGCAATCATCAAACTTTATTAAAAAAGTCATTTAAGCCTTTTGACAGTGAGATCTATGCGATATGGCCGAGAAATGTAATTTTGATGTTAACTCCCAAACCGCTGCGCAGAAGTAAACCAAACTTCACCCAATAGTGTATTGTATCACAATCTAGTAGTTACATTTAAAAATTTTGTTCTAGGACATTTTGTTTGAGCGCAATCATCAAACTTAATTAAAAAAGTCATTTAAGCCTTTTCACAGTGAGATCTATGCGATATGGCCGAGAAATGTAATTTTGATGTTAACTCCCAAACCGCTGCGCAGAAGTCAACCAAACTTCACCCAATAGTGTATTTTATCACAATCTAGTAGTTACATTTGGAAATTTAGTTCTAGGACATTTGATTTGAGCGCAATCTTCAAACTTAATTAAAAAAAGTCATTTAAGCCTTTTCACAGTGAGATCTATGCGATATGGCCGAGAAATGTAATTTTGATGTTCACTCCCAAACCGCTGCGCAGAAGTCAACCAAACTTCACCCATTAGTGTATTGTATCACAATCTAGTAGTTAAATGTGGAAATTTGGTTCTAGGACATTTGATTTGAGCGCAATCCTCAAACTTAGGTCAAAAAAGCCATTTAAGCCTTTTCACAGTGAGATCTATGCGATATGGCCGAGAAATGTAATTTTGATGTTAACTCCCAAACCGCTGCGCAGAAGTAAACCAAACTTCACCCAATAGTGTATTGTATCACAATCTAGTAGTTACATTTGAAAATTTTGTTCTAGGACATTTTGTTTGAGCGCAATCATCAAACTTAATTAAAAAAGTCATTTAAGCCTTTTCACAGTGAGATCTATGCGATATGGCCGAGAAATGTAATTTTGATGTTAACTCCCAAACCGCTGCGCAGAAGTCAACCAAACTTCACCCAATAGTGTATTGTATCACAATCTAGTAGTTACATGTGGAAATTTGGTTCTAGGACATTTGATTTGAGCGCAATCCTCAAACTTAGGTCAAAAAAGCCATTTAAGCCTTTTCACAGTGAGATCTATGCGATATGGCCGAGAAATGTAATTTTGATGTTAACTCCCAAACCGCTGCGCAGAAGTAAACCTAACTTCACCCAATAGTGTATTGTATCACAATCTAGTAGTTACATGTGGAAATTTGGTTCTAGGACATTTGATTTGAGCGCAATCCTCAAACTTAGGTCAAAAAAGCCATTTAAGCCTTTTCACAGTGAGATCTATGCGATATGGACAAGAAATGTAATTTTGATGTTAACTCCCAAACCGCTGCGCAGAAGTCAACCAAACTTCACCCATTAGTGTATTGTATCACAATCTAGTAGTTACATGTGGAAATTTGGTTCTAGGACATTTGATTTGAGCGCAATCCTCAAACTTAGGTCAAAAAAGCCATTTAAGCCTTTTCACAGTGAGATCTATGCGATATGGCCGAGAAATGTAATTTTGATGTTAACTCCCAAACCGCTGCGCAGAAGTAAACCAAACTTCACCCATTAGTGTATTGTATCACAATCTAGTAGTTACATGTGGAAATTTGGTTCTAGGACATTTGATTTGAGCGCAATCATCAAACTTAATTAAAAAAGCCATTTAAGCCTTTTCACAGTGAGATCTATGCGATATGGCCGAGAAATGTAATTTTGATGTTAACTCCCAAACCGCTGCGCAGAAGTCAACCAAACTTCACCCAATAGTGTATTTTATCACAATCTAGTAGTTACATTTGGAAATTTAGTTCTATACATTTGGTTTGAGCGCAATCTTCAAACTTAATTAAAAAAAGTCATTTAAGCGTTTTCACAGTGAGATCTATGCGATATGGCCGAGAAATGTAATTTTGATGTTCACTCCCAAACCGCTGCGCAGAAGTCAACCAAACTTCACCCAATAATGTATTGTATCACAATCTAGTAGTTACATTTGAAAATTTTGTTCTAGGACATTTTGTTTGAGCGCAATCATCAAACTTTATTAAAAAAGTCATTTAAGCCTTTTGACAGTGAGATCTATGCGATATGGCCGAGAAATGTAATTTTGATGTTAACTCCCAAACCGCTGCGCAGAAGTAAACCAAACTTCACCCAATAGTGTATTGTATCACAATCTAGTAGTTACATTTAAAAATGTTGTTCTAGGACATTTGATTTGAGCGCAATCCTCAAACTTAGGTCAAAAAAGCCATTTAAGCCTTTTCACAGTGAGATCTATGCGATATGGCCGAGAAATGTAATTTTGATGTTCACTCCCAAACCGCTGCGCAGAAGTCAACCAAACTTCACCCAATAATGTATTGTATCACAATCTAGTAGTTACATTTGAAAATTTTGTTCTAGGACATTTTGTTTGAGCGCAATCATCAAATTTTATTAAAAAAGCCATTTAAGCCTTTTCACAGTGAGATCTATGCGATATGGCCGAGAAATGTAATTTTGATGTTAACTCCCAAACCGCTGCGCAGAAGTAAACCAAACTTCACCCATTAGTGTATTGTATCACAATCTAGTAGTTACATGTGGAAATTTGGTTCTAGGACATTTGATTTGAGCGCAATCATCAAACTTAATTAAAAAAGCCATTTAAGCCTTTTCACAGTGAGATCTATGCGATATGGCCGAGAAATGTAATTTTGATGTTAACTCCCAAACCGCTGCGCAGAAGTCAACCAAACTTCACCCAATAGTGTATTTTATCACAATCTAGTAGTTACATGTGGAAATTTAGTTCTAGGACATTTGGTTTGAGCGCAATCTTCAAACTTAATTAAAAAAAGTCATTTAAGCCTTTTCACAGTGAGATCTATGCGATATGGCCGAGAAATGTAATTTTGATGTTCACTCCCAAACCGCTGCGCAGAAGTCAACCAAACTTCACCCAATAATGTATTGTATCACAATCTAGTAGTTACATTTGAAAATTTTGTTCTAGGACATTTTGTTTGAGCGCAATCATCAAACTTTATTAAAAAAGTCATTTAAGCCTTTTGACAGTGAGATCTATGCGATATGGCCGAGAAATGTAATTTTGATGTTAACTCCCAAACCGCTGCGCAGAAGTCAACCAAACTTCACCCAATAGTGTATTTTATCACAATCTAGTAGTTACATTTGGAAATTTAGTTCTAGGACATTTGGTTTGAGCGCAATCTTCAAACTTAATTAAAAAAAGTCATTTAAGCGTTTTCACAGTGAGATCTATGCGATATGGCCGAGAAATGTAATTTTGATGTTCACTCCCAAACCGCTGCGCAGAAGTCAACCAAACTTCACCCAATAATGTATTGTATCACAATCTAGTAGTTACATTTGAAAATTTTGTTCTAGGACATTTTGTTTGAGCGCAATCATCAAACTTTATTAAAAAAGTCATTTAAGCCTTTTGACAGTGAGATCTATGCGATATGGCCGAGAAATGTAATTTTGATGTTAACTCCCAAACCGCTGCGCAGAAGTAAACCAAACTTCACCCAATAGTGTATTGTATCACAATCTAGTAGTTACATTTAAAAATGTTGTTCTAGGACATTTGATTTGAGCGCAATCCTCAAACTTAGGTCAAAAAAGCCATTTAAGCCTTTTCACAGTGAGATCTATGCGATATGGCCGAGAAATGTAATTTTGATGTTCACTCCCAAACCGCTGCGCAGAAGTCAACCAAACTTTACCCAATAATGTATTGTATCACAATCTAGTAGTTACATTTGAAAATTTTGTTCTAGGACATTTTGTTTGAGCGCAATCATCAAATTTTATTAAAAAAGCCATTTAAGCCTTTTCACAGTGAGATCTATGCGATATGGCCGAGAAATGTAATTTTGATGTTAACTCCCAAACCGCTGCGCAGAAGTAAACCAAACTTCACCCATTAGTGTATTGTATCACAATCTAGTAGTTACATGTGGAAATTTGGTTCTAGGACATTTGATTTGAGCGCAATCATCAAACTTAATTAAAAAAGCCATTTAAGCCTTTTCACAGTGAGATCTATGCGATATGGCCGAGAAATGTAATTTTGATGTTAACTCCCAAACCGCTGCGCAGAAGTCAACCAAACTTCACCCAATAGTGTATTTTATCACAATCTAGTAGTTACATGTGGAAATTTAGTTCTAGGACATTTGGTTTGAGCGCAATCTTCAAACTTAATTAAAAAAAGTCATTTAAGCCTTTTCACAGTGAGATCTATGCGATATGGCCGAGAAATGTAATTTTGATGTTCACTCCCAAACCGCTGCGCAGAAGTCAACCAAACTTCACCCAATAATGTATTGTATCACAATCTAGTAGTTACATTTGAAAATTTTGTTCTAGGACATTTTGTTTGAGCGCAATCATCAAACTTTATTAAAAAAGTCATTTAAGCCTTTTGACAGTGAGATCTATGCGATATGGCCGAGAAATGTAATTTTGATGTTAACTCCCAAACCGCTGCGCAGAAGTAAACCAAACTTCACCCAATAGTGTATTGTATCACAATCTAGTAGTTACATTTAAAAATTTTGTTCTAGGACATTTTGTTTGAGCGCAATCATCAAACTTAATTAAAAAAGTCATTTAAGCCTTTTCACAGTGAGATCTATGCGATATGGCCGAGAAATGTAATTTTGATGTTAACTCCCAAACCGCTGCGCAGAAGTCAACCAAACTTCACCCAATAGTGTATTTTATCACAATCTAGTAGTTACATTTGGAAATTTAGTTCTAGGACATTTGATTTGAGCGCAATCTTCAAACTTAATTAAAAAAAGTCATTTAAGCCTTTTCACAGTGAGATCTATGCGATATGGCCGAGAAATGTAATTTTGATGTTCACTCCCAAACCGCTGCGCAGAAGTCAACCAAACTTCACCCATTAGTGTATTGTATCACAATCTAGTAGTTAAATGTGGAAATTTGGTTCTAGGACATTTGATTTGAGCGCAATCCTCAAACTTAGGTCAAAAAAGCCATTTAAGCCTTTTCACAGTGAGATCTATGCGATATGGCCGAGAAATGTAATTTTGATGTTAACTCCCAAACCGCTGCGCAGAAGTAAACCAAACTTCACCCAATAGTGTATTGTATCACAATCTAGTAGTTACATTTGAAAATTTTGTTCTAGGACATTTTGTTTGAGCGCAATCATCAAACTTAATTAAAAAAGTCATTTAAGCCTTTTCACAGTGAGATCTATGCGATATGGCCGAGAAATGTAATTTTGATGTTAACTCCCAAACCGCTGCGCAGAAGTCAACCAAACTTCACCCAATAGTGTATTGTATCACAATCTAGTAGTTACATGTGGAAATTTGGTTCTAGGACATTTGATTTGAGCGCAATCCTCAAACTTAGGTCAAAAAAGCCATTTAAGCCTTTTCACAGTGAGATCTATGCGATATGGCCGAGAAATGTAATTTTGATGTTAACTCCCAAACCGCTGCGCAGAAGTAAACCTAACTTCACCCAATAGTGTATTGTATCACAATCTAGTAGTTACATGTGGAAATTTGGTTCTAGGACATTTGATTTGAGCGCAATCCTCAAACTTAGGTCAAAAAAGCCATTTAAGCCTTTTCACAGTGAGATCTATGCGATATGGACAAGAAATGTAATTTTGATGTTAACTCCCAAACCGCTGCGCAGAAGTCAACCAAACTTCACCCATTAGTGTATTGTATCACAATCTAGTAGTTACATGTGGAAATTTGGTTCTAGGACATTTGATTTGAGCGCAATCCTCAAACTTAGGTCAAAAAAGCCATTTAAGCCTTTTCACAGTGAGATCTATGCGATATGGCCGAGAAATGTAATTTTGATGTTAACTCCCAAACCGCTGCGCAGAAGTAAACCAAACTTCACCCATTAGTGTATTGTATCACAATCTAGTAGTTACATGTGGAAATTTGGTTCTAGGACATTTGATTTGAGCGCAATCATCAAACTTAATTAAAAAAGCCATTTAAGCCTTTTCACAGTGAGATCTATGCGATATGGCCGAGAAATGTAATTTTGATGTTAACTCCCAAACCGCTGCGCAGAAGTCAACCAAACTTCACCCAATAGTGTATTTTATCACAATCTAGTAGTTACATTTGGAAATTTAGTTCTAGGACATTTGGTTTGAGCGCAATCTTCAAACTTAATTAAAAAAAGTCATTTAAGCGTTTTCACAGTGAGATCTATGCGATATGGCCGAGAAATGTAATTTTGATGTTCACTCCCAAACCGCTGCGCAGAAGTCAACCAAACTTCACCCAATAATGTATTGTATCACAATCTAGTAGTTACATTTGAAAATTTTGTTCTAGGACATTTTGTTTGAGCGCAATCATCAAACTTTATTAAAAAAGTCATTTAAGCCTTTTGACAGTGAGATCTATGCGATATGGCCGAGAAATGTAATTTTGATGTTAACTCCCAAACCGCTGCGCAGAAGTAAACCAAACTTCACCCAATAGTGTATTGTATCACAATCTAGTAGTTACATTTAAAAATGTTGTTCTAGGACATTTTGTTTGAGCGCAATCATCAAACTTAATTAAAAAAAGTCATTTAAGCGTTTTAACAGTGAGATCTATGCGATATGGCCGAGAAATGTAATTTTGATGTTCACTCCCAAACCGCTGCGCAGAAGTCAACCAAACTTCACCCAATAATGTATTGTATCACAATCTAGTAGTTACATTTGAAAATTTTGTTCTAGGACATTTTGTTTGAGCGCAATCATCAAACTTTATTAAAAAAGCCATTTAAGCCTTTTCACAGTGAGATCTATGCGATATGGCCGAGAAATGTAATTTTGATGTTAACTCCCAAACCGCTGCGCAGAAGTAAACCAAACTTCACCCATTAGTGTATTGTATCACAATCTAGTAGTTACATGTGGAAATTTGGTTCTAGGACATTTGATTTGAGCGCAATCATCAAACTTAATTAAAAAAGCCATTTAAGCCTTTTCACAGTGAGATCTATGCGATATGGCCGAGAAATGTAATTTTGATGTTAACTCCCAAACCGCTGCGCAGAAGTCAACCAAACTTCACCCAATAGTGTATTTTATCACAATCTAGTAGTTACATGTGGAAATTTAGTTCTAGGACATTTGGTTTGAGCGCAATCTTCAAACTTAATTAAAAAAAGTCATTTAAGCGTTTTCACAGTGAGATCTATGCGATATGGCCGAGAAATGTAATTTTGATGTTCACTCCCAAACCGCTGCGCAGAAGTCAACCAAACTTCACCCAATAATGTATTGTATCACAATCTAGTAGTTACATTTGAAAATTTTGTTCTAGGACATTTTGTTTGAGCGCAATCATCAAACTTTATTAAAAAAGTCATTTAAGCCTTTTGACAGTGAGATCTATGCGATATGGCCGAGAAATGTAATTTTGATGTTAACTCCCAAACCGCTGCGCAGAAGTCAACCAAACTTCACCCAATAATGTATTGTATCACAATCTAGTAGTTAAATGTGGAAATTTGGTTCTAGGACATTTGATTTGAGCGCAATCCTCAAACTTAGGTCAAAAAAGCCATTTAAGCCTTTTCACAGTGAGATCTATGCGATATGGCCGAGAAATGTAATTTTGATGTTAACTCCCAAACCGCTGCGCAGAAGTAAACCAAACTTCACCCAATAGTGTATTGTATCACAATCTAGTAGTTACATTTGAAAATTTTGTTCTAGGACATTTTGTTTGAGCGCAATCATCAAACTTAATTAAAAAAGTCATTTAAGCCTTTTCACAGTGAGATCTATGCGATATGGCCGAGAAATGTAATTTTGATGTTAACTCCCAAACCGCTGCGCAGAAGTCAACCAAACTTCACCCAATAGTGTATTGTATCACAATCTAGTAGTTACATGTGGAAATTTGGTTCTAGGACATTTGATTTGAGCGCAATCCTCAAACTTAGGTCAAAAAAGCCATTTAAGCCTTTTCACAGTGAGATCTATGCGATATGGCCGAGAAATGTAATTTTGATGTTAACTCCCAAACCGCTGCGCAGAAGTAAACCAAACTTCACCCAATAGTGTATTTTATCACAATCTAGTAGTTACATGTGGAAATTTGGTTCTAGGACATTTGATTTGAGCGCAATCCTCAAACTTAGGTCAAAAAAGCCATTTAAGCCTTTTCACAGTGAGATCTATGCGATATGGCCGAGAAATGTAATTTTGATGTTAACTCCCAAACCGCTGCGCAGAAGTCAACCAAACTTCACCCAATAGTGTATTGTATCACAATCTAGTAGTTACATTTGAAAATTTTGTTCTAGGACATTTTGTTTGAGCGCAATCATCAAACTTTATTAAAAAAGTGATTTAAGCCTTTTCACAGTGAGATCTATGCGATATGGCCGAGAAATGTAAATTTGATGTTAACTCCCAAACCGCTGCGCAGAAGTCAACCAAACTTCACCCAATAGTGTATTGTATCACATTCTAGTAGTTACATTTAAAAATTTCGTTCTAGGACATTTGGTTTGAGCGCAATCATTAAACTTAATTAAAAAAGTCATTTAAGCCTTTTCACAGTGAGATCTATGCGATATGGCCGAGAAATGTAATTTTGATGTTAACTCCCAAACCGCTGCGCAGAAGTCAACCAAACTTCACCCATTAGTGTATTGTATCACAATCTAGTAGTTACATGTGGAAATTTGGTTCTAGGACATTTGATTTGAGCGCAATCCTCAAACTTAGGTCAAAAAAGCCATTTAAGCCTTTTCACAGTGAGATCTACGCGATATGGCCGAGAAATGTAATTTTGATGTTAACTCCCAAACCGCTGCGCAGAAGTAAACCAAACTTCACCCATTAGTGTATTGTATCACAATCTAGTAGTTACATGTGGAAATTTGGTTCTAGGACATTTGATTTGAGCGCAATCATCAAACTTAATCAAAAAAGCCATTTAAGCCTTTTCACAGTGAGATCTATGCGATATGGCCGAGAAATGTAATTTTGATGTTCACTCCCAAACCGCTGCGCAGAAGTCAACCAAACTTCACCCATTAGTGTATTGTATCACAATCTAGTAGTTAAAGTGAAAATTTGGTTCTAGGACATTTGATTTGAGCGCAATCCTCAAACTTAGGTCAAAAAAGCCATTTAAGCCTTTTCACAGTGAGATCTATGCGATATGGCCGAGAAATGTAATTTTGATGTTAACTCCCAAACCGCTGCGCAGAAGTAAACCAAACTTCACCCAATAGTGTATTGTATCACAATCTAGTAGTTACATTTGAAAATTTTGTTCTAGGACATTTTGTTTGAGCGCAATCATCAAACTTAATTAAAAAAGTCATTTAAGCCTTTTCACAGTGAGATCTATGCGATATGGCCGAGAAATGTAATTTTGATGTTAACTCCCAAACCGCTGCGCAGAAGTCAACCAAACTTCACCCAATAGTGTATTGTATCACAATCTAGTAGTTACATTTGAAAATTTTGTTCTAGGACATTTTGTTTGAGCGCAATCATCAAACTTTATTAAAAAAGTGATTTAAGCCTTTTCACAGTGAGATCTATGCTATATGGCCGAGAAATGTAAATTTGATGTTAACTCCCAAACCGCTGCGCAGAAGTCAACCAAACTTCACCCAATAGTGTATTGTATCACATTCTAGTAGTTACATTTAAAAATTTCGTTCTAGGACATTTGGTTTGAGCGCAATCATTAAACTTAATTAAAAAAGTCATTTAAGCCTTTTCACAGTGAGATCTATGCGATATGGCCGAGAAATGTAATTTTGATGTTAACTCCCAAACCGCTGCGCAGAAGTCAACCAAACTTCACCCATTAGTGTATTGTATCACAATCTAGTAGTTACATGTGGAAATTTGGTTCTAGGACATTTGATTTGAGCGCAATCCTCAAACTTAGGTCAAAAAGCCATTTAAGCCTTTTCACAGTGAGATCTATGCGATATGGCCAAGAAATGTAATTTTGATGTTAACTCCCAAACCGCTGCGCAGAAGTAAAACAAACTTCACCCATTAGTGTATTGTATCACAATCTAGTAGTTACATGTGGAAATTTGGTTCTAGGACATTTGATTTGAGCGCAATCCTCAAACTTAGGTCAAAAAAGCCATTTAAGCCTTTTCACAGTGAGATCTATGCGATATGGCCGAGAAATGTAATTTTGATGTTAACTCCCAAAACGCTGCGCAGAAGTCAACCAAACTTCACCCATTAGTGTATTGTATCACAATCTAGTAGTTACATGTGGAAATTTGGTTCTAGGACATTTGATTTGAGCGCAATCCTCAAACTTAATTAAAAAAGCCATTTAAGCCTTTTCACAGTGAGATCTATGCGATATGGCCGAGAAATGTAATTTTGATGTTAACTCCCAAACCGCTGCGCAGAAGTCAACCAAACTTCACCCAATAATGTATTGTATCACAATCTAGTAGTTACATTTGAAAATTTTGTTCTAGGACATTTTGTTTGAGCGCAATCATCAAACTTTATTAAAAAAGTCATTTAAGCCTTTTGACAGTGAGATCTATGCGATATGGCCGAGAAATGTAATTTTGATGTTAACTCCCAAACCGCTGCGCAGAAGTAAACCAAACTTCACCGAATAGTGTATTGTATCACAATCTAGTAGTTACATTTAAAAATGTTGTTCTAGGACATTTTGTTTGAGCGCAATCATCAAACTTAATTTAAAAAAGTCATTTAAGCGTTTTCACAGTGAGATCTATGCGATATGGCCGAGAAATGTAATTTTGATGTTCACTCCCAAACCGCTGCGCAGAAGTCAACCAAACTTCACCCAATAATGTATTGTATCACAATCTAGTAGTTACATTTGAAAATTTTGTTCTAGGACATTTTGTTTGAGCGCAATCATCAAACTTTATTAAAAAAGCCATTTAAGCCTTTTCACAGTGAGATCTATGCGATATGGCCGAGAAATGTAATTTTGATGTTAACTCCCAAACCGCTGCGCAGAAGTAAACCAAACTTCACCCATTAGTGTATTGTATCACAATCTAGTAGTTACATGTGGAAATTTGGTTCTAGGACATTTGATTTGAGCGCAATCATCAAACTTAATTAAAAAAGCCATTTAAGCCTTTTCACAGTGAGATCTATGCGATATGGCCGAGAAATGTAATTTTGATGTTAACTCCCAAACCGCTGCGCAGAAGTCAACCAAACTTCACCCAATAGTGTATTTTATCACAATCTAGTAGTTACATGTGGAAATTTAGTTCTAGGACATTTGGTTTGAGCGCAATCTTCAAACTTAATTAAAAAAAGTCATTTAAGCGTTTTCACAGTGAGATCTATGCGATATGGCCGAGAAATGTAATTTTGATGTTCACTCCCAAACCGCTGCGCAGAAGTCAACCAAACTTCACCCAATAATGTATTGTATCACAATCTAGTAGTTACATTTGAAAATTTTGTTCTAGGACATTTTGTTTGAGCGCAATCATCAAACTTTATTAAAAAAGTCATTTAAGCCTTTTGACAGTGAGATCTATGCGATATGGCCGAGAAATGTAATTTTGATGTTAACTCCCAAACCGCTGCGCAGAAGTAAACCAAACTTCACCCAATAGTGTATTGTATCACAATCTAGTAGTTACATTTAAAAATTTTGTTCTAGGACATTTTGTTTCAGCGCAATCATCAAACTTAATTAAAAAAGTCATTTAAGCCTTTTCACAGTGAGATCTATGCGATATGGCCGAGAAATGTAATTTTGATGTTAACTCCCAAACCGCTGCGCAGAAGTCAACCAAACTTCACCCAATAGTGTATTTTATCACAATCTAGTAGTTACATTTGGAAATTTAGTTCTAGGACATTTGATTTGAGCGCAATCTTCAAACTTAATTAAAAAAAGTCATTTAAGCCTTTTCACAGTGAGATCTATGCGATATGGCCGAGAAATGTAATTTTGATGTTCACTCCCAAACCGCTGCGCAGAAGTCAACCAAACTTCACCCATTAGTGTATTGTATCACAATCTAGTAGTTAAATGTGGAAATTTGGTTCTAGGACATTTGATTTGAGCGCAATCCTCAAACTTAGGTCAAAAAAGCCATTTAAGCCTTTTCACAGTGAGATCTATGCGATATGGCCGAGAAATGTAATTTTGATGTTAACTCCCAAACCGCTGCGCAGAAGTAAACCAAACTTCACCCAATAGTGTATTGTATCACAATCTAGTAGTTACATTTGAAAATTTTGTTCTAGGACATTTTGTTTGAGCGCAATCATCAAACTTAATTAAAAAAGTCATTTAAGCCTTTTCACAGTGAGATCTATGCGATATGGCCGAGAAATGTAATTTTGATGTTAACTCCCAAACCGCTGCGCAGAAGTCAACCAAACTTCACCCAATAGTGTATTGTATCACAATCTAGTAGTTACATGTGGAAATTTGGTTCTAGGACATTTGATTTGAGCGCAATCCTCAAACTTAGGTCAAAAAAGCCATTTAAGCCTTTTCACAGTGAGATCTATGCGATATGGCCGAGAAATGTAATTTTGATGTTAACTCCCAAACCGCTGCGCAGAAGTAAACCAAACTTCACCCAGTAGTGTATTGTATCACAATCTAGTAGTTACATGTGGAAATTTGGTTCTAGGACATTTGATTTGAGCGCAATCCTCAAACTTAGGTCAAAAAAGTCATTTAAGCCTTTTCACAGTGAGATCTATGCGATATGGCCGAGAAATGTAATTTTGATGTTAACTCCCAAACCGCTGCGCAGAAGTCAACCAAACTTCACCCAATAGTGTATTGTATCACAATCTAGTAGTTACATTTGAAAATTTTGTTCTAGGACATTTTGTTTGAGCGCAATCATCAAACTTTATTAAAAAAGTGATTTAAGCCTTTTCACAGTGAGATCTATGCGATATGGCCGAGAAATGTAAATTTGATGTTTACTCCCAAACCGCTGCGCAGAAGTCAACCAAACTTCACCCAATAGTGTATTGTATCACATTCTAGTAGTTACATTTAAAAATTTCGTTCTAGGACATTTGGTTTGAGCGCAATCATTAAACTTAATTAAAAAAGTCATTTAAGCCTTTTCACAGTGAGATCTATGCGATATGGCCGAGAAATGTAATTTTGATGTTAACTCCCAAACCGCTGCGCAGAAGTAAACCAAACTTCACCCATTTAAGCCTTTTCACAGTGAGATCTATGCGATATGGCCGAGAAATGTAATTTTGATGTTCACTCCCAAACCGCTGCGCAGAAGTCAACCAAACTTCACCCATTAGTGTATTGTATCACAATCTAGTAGTTAAATGTGGAAATTTGGTTCTAGGACATTTGATTTGAGCGCAATCCTCAAACTTAGGTCAAAAAAGCCATTTAAGCCTTTTCACAGTGAGATCTATGCGATATGACCGAGAAATGTAATTTTGATGTTAACTCCCAAACCGCTGCGCAGAAGTAAACCAAACTTCACCCAATAGTGTATTGTATCACAATCTAGTAGTTACATTTGAAAATTTTGTTCTAGGACATTTTGTTTGAGCGCAATCATCAAACTTAATTAAAAAAGTCATTTAAGCCTTTTCACAGTGAGATCTATGCGATATGGCCGAGAAATGTAATTTTGATGTTAACTCCCAAACCGCTGCGCAGAAGTCAACCAAACTTCACCCAATAGTGTATTGTATCACAATTTAGTAGTTACATTTGAAAATTTTGTTCTAGGACATTTTGTTTGAGCGCAATCATCAAACTTTATTAAAAAAGTGATTTAAGCCTTTTCACAGTGAGATCTATGCGATATGGCCGAGAAATGTAAATTTGATGTTAACTCCCAAACCGCTGCGCAGAAGTCAACCAAACTTCACCCTATAGTGTATTGTATCACATTCTAGTATTTACATTTAAAAATTTCGTTCTAGGACATTTGGTTTGAGCGCAATCATTAAACTTAATTAAAAAAGTCATTTAAGCCTTTTCACAGTGAGATCTATGCGATATGGCCGAGAAATGTAATTTTGATGTTAACTCCCAAACCGCTGCGCAGAAGTCAACCAAACTTCACCCATTAGTGTATTGTATCACAATCTAGTAGTTACATGTGGAAATTTGGTTCTAGGACATTTGATTTGAGCGCAATCCTCAAACTTAGGTCAAAAAAGCCATTTAAGCCTTTTCACAGTGAGATCTATGCGATATGGCCGAGAAATGTAATTTTGATGTTAACTCCCAAACCGCTGCGCAGAAGTAAACCAAACTTCACCCATTAGTGTATTGTATCACAATCTAGTAGTTACATGTGGAAATTTTATTCTAGGACATTTTGTTTGAGCGCAATCATCAAACTTTATTAAAAAAGTCATTTAAGCCTTTTGACAGTGAGATCTATGCGATATGGCCGAGAAATGTAATTTTGATGTTAACTCCCAAACCGCTGCGCAGAAGTAAACCAAACTTCACCCAATAGTGTATTGTATCACAATCTAGTAGTTACATTTAAAAATTTTGTTCTAGGACATTTTGTTTGAGCGCAATCATCAAACTTAATTAAAAAAGTCATTTAAGCCTTTTCACAGTGAGATCTATGCGATATGGCCGAGAAATGTAATTTTGATGTTAACTCCCAAACCGCTGCGCAGAAGTCAACCAAACTTCACCCAATAGTGTATTTTATCACAATCTAGTAGTTACCTTGGTCTTTCCAAGGGAAAGAACAAGGTAATGCTGTTCTGCAACTTTATCGTACTTATTATTATTATTATTACCTTGGTCTTTCCGAAGGAAAGAATAAGGTATTGTTATGCTACAACTTTATTACCTTGGTCTTTCTGAAGGAAAGAACAAGGTTATGTTGTTGTGCAACTTTATTATTATTACCTTGGTCTTTCCAAGGGAAAGAACAAGGTTATGTTGTTGTACAACTTTATTGTACTTTTTATTATTACCTTGGTCTTTCTGAAAGAAAGAACAAGGTTATGTTATTCTACAACTTTATTATTACCTTGGTCTTTCTGAAGGAAAGAACAAGGTTATGTTATTCTACAACTTTATTACCTTGGTCTTTCCAAGGGAAAGAACAAGGTATTGTTATTGTGCAACTTTATTATTCTTATTTATTACCTTGGTCTTTCCAAAGGAAAGAACAAGGTAATGTTATTGTACAACTTTATTGTTCTTATTATTACCTTGGTCTTTCCAAGGGAAAGAACAAGGTTATGTTATTGTACAACTTTATTGTACTTCTTTCTTTCTTTCTTTTTTATTTATTATTATTCAATAATTGTTGACGTTTTTTTCGGCGCGCCGCGCAGCCCAAACCGTAGCTCCGATCGGTACCGTTCAAGTATCGGCACGACCGGAATTTTCGCGCGACGATGGGAATTTTTCAAACGGCCCCGAAAATTTTTCCGTTCGCCCGTAAACGGCAATTTTCCGAAAAAAAAAAAAAGTTTCAAAATGTATCTAGTCCTACAATTTTTGACCAAATCACCTAATTTGGGTATCAAAAATTCCGGGACGGTGAGGGGCATAAAAGTTGTATACAGAATTTGGCAAAAATTTATGGTTCCCCGGAAATTTGCCGAAAACTTTCCTATTCATTTTGAATGGAAAAAAAACGCGCGCTTCACAGCCCGAACCGTTAGACCGATCGGCACCGTTCAAGTATCGGCACGACCGGAATTTTCGCGTGACACAGGAAACTTTACAAATGGCCCCGAAAATTTTTCCGTTCGTCCGTAAACGGCAATTTTCCGTGAAAAAAAAAAAAGTTTCAAAATGTATCTAGTCCTACAATTTTTGACCAAATCACATAATTTGGGCATCAAAAATTCCGGGACGGTGAGGGGCATAAAAGTTGTATTCAGAATTTTGAAAAAAATTACGCTTCCTCGGAAATTTGCCAAAAACTATCCCATTCATTTCGAATGGGAAAAGTTCCCATTCACTTCCAATGGGATTTCCAATGGAATTTACATTGCATTGATGCCATTGACGGCCATGCATGTCGAATCTACTGATGCCAATGTACTTGGATTCAATTGACTATATGGATGTCGATGCCATTGACGTCCATGGAAGTCCAAAATTTTTCCCATTCATTTTCAATAGGGAAAAAACAAAATTTCCCCAAATCAACAGAAAATGATCAGATATCAATAGTACGTGTCCCCCAAACTTCCCCAATTCCATTGACGCTTATGAAGGGTGCCGCCATTGACTTCCATGGACGTCCAAAATTTTTCCCAATCATTTTCAATGGGGAAAAAACAAAATTTCTCCAAATCAACAGAAAATGACCAGATATCAATAGGACGTATACCCCAAACGTCCCCAACTCCATTGACGCTTATGGGGGGTGCTGCCATTGACGTCCATGGAAGTCCAAAAATTTTCCCATTCATTTTCAATAGGGAAAAAACTAAATTTCCCCAAATCAACAGAAAATGACCAGATATCAATAGGACGTGTCCCCCAAACTTCCCCAATTGCATTGACGCTTATGAAGGGTGCCGCCATTGACTTCCATGGACGTCCAAAATTTTTCCCATTCATTTTCAATGGGGAAAAAACTAAATTTCTCCAAATCAACAGAAAATGACCAGATATTAATAGGACGTAAATCCCAAACGTCCCCAACTCCATTGACGCTTATGGGGGTTGCTGCCATTGACGTCCATGGACGTCCAAAATTTTTCCCATTCATTTTCAATAGGAATTTTTTTTTTTCCCAAAATCAAAAGAAAATGACTAGATGTCATTAGGACGTGTCCCCCAAATGTCCCCAATTGCATTGCCGCTAATGGAGGGTGATGCCATTGACGTCCATGGACGTCCAAACTTTCCATTCATTTCCAATGGCATTTCTTCATGTTTGTTCATTCTATTGATGCCAATGTACTTGGATTCCATTGACGCTTATGTAAGTTGATACCATTGACGTCCATGGACGTCCAAAATTTTTCCCATTCATTTTCAATGGGAATTTCTTCTTTTTTCCCCAAATCAACAGAAAATGACTAGATATCAATAGGACGTGTCCCCCAAATGTCCCCGATTGCATTGCCTCTTATGGAGGGTGATGCCATTGACGTCCACGGACGTCCAAACTTCCCATTCATTTCCAATGGCATTTCTTCATGTTTGTTCATTCTATTGATGCCAATGTACTTGGATTCCATTGACGCTTATGTAAATTGATACCATTGACGTCCATGGACGTCCAAAAATTTTCCCATTCATTTTCAATGGGAATTTTTTTTTCCCCCCAAATCAACAGAAAATGACTAGATATCATTAGGACGTGTCCCCCAAATGTCCCCGATTGCATTGCCGCTTATGGAGGGTGATGCCATTGACGTTCATGGACGTCCAAACTTCCCATTAAATCCCAATGGCATTTCTTCATGTTTGTTCATTCTATTGATGCCAATGTACTTGGATTCCATTGACGCTTATGTAAGTTGATACCATTGACGTCCATGGACGTCCAAAAATTTTCCCATTCATTTTCAATGGGAATTTTTTTTTTTCCCCCAAATCAACAGAAAATGACTAGATATCAATAGGACGTGTCCCCCAAATGTCCCCGATTGCATTGCCTCTTATGGAGGGTGATGCCATTGACGTCCACGGACGTCCAAACTTCCCATTCATTTCCAATGGCATTTCTTCATGTTTGTTCATTCTATTGATGCCAATGTACTTGGATTCCATTGACGCTTATGTAAATTGATACCATTGACGTCCATGGACGTCCAAAATTTTTCCCATTCATTTTCAATGGGAATTCCCCCCCCCCCCCCCCCCCAAATCAACAGAAAATGACTAGATATCATTAGGACGTGTCCCCCAAATGTCCCTGATTGGATGGCCGCTTATGGAGGGTGATGCCATTGACGGCCATGGACGTCCAATTCTCCCAATCTTTTCTAATGGCTTTTACTTTGTTTAGTGCCATTGACTGGCATTATGGTCCATTCTATTGATAGACCTGAGTGGGGCTAAGATTTGTATCTCCACAGAGGAAAGACCAAGGTGTAATTTCTCCCGAAATTGCAGTTTCTAGTTATTATTCATCTTATTCTCCGCGTTTTTTTGAGCCAACGCACAGCCCAAACCGTAGCACCGATCGGCACCGTTCAAGTATCGGCACGACCGGATTTTTCGCGTGACGATGGGAATTTTTCAAACCGCCACGAAAAATTTTCCGTTCGCCCGTAAACGGCAATTTTCCGAAAAATAAAAAAAGTTTCAAAATGTATCTAGTCCTACAATTTTTGACCAAATCACATAATTTGGGCATCAAAAATTCCGGGACGGTGAGGGGCATAAAAGTTGTATACAGAATTTGGCAAAAATTTACGGTTCCCCGGAAATTTGCCAAAAACTTTCCTATTCATTTTGAATGGGAAAAAAATGCGCGCTTCACAGCCCGAACCGTTAGACCGATCGGCACCGTTCAAGTATCGGCACGACCGGAATTTTCGCGTGAAACAGGAAACTTTACAAATGGCCCCGAAAATTTTTCCGTTCGTCCGTAAACGGCAATTTTCCGTGAAAAAAAAAAAAGTTTCAAAATGTATCTAGTCCTACAATTTTTGACCAAATCACATAATTTGGGCATCAAAAACTCCGGGACGGTGAGGGGCATAAAAGTTGTATACAGAATTTGGAAAAAAATTACGCTTCCTCGGAAATTTGCCAAAAACTATCCCATTCATTTCGAATGGGAAAAGTCCCATTCACTTCCAATGGGATTTCCAATGGAATTTACATTGCATTGATGCCATTGACGGCCATGCATGTCGAATCTACTGATGCCAATGTACTTGGATTCAATTGACTATATGGATGTCGATGCCATTGACTGCCATGGACGTCCAAAATTTTTCCCATTCATTTTCAATGGGGAAAAAACAAAATTACCCCAAATCAACAGAAAATGACCAGATATCAATAGGACGTGTCCCCCAAACTTCCCCAATTCCATTGACGCTTATGAAGGGTGCCGCCATTGACTTACATGGACGTCCAAAATTTTTCCCATTCATTTTCAATGGGGAAAAAACTACATTTCTCCAAATCAACAGAAAATGACCAGATATCAATAGGACGTATATCCCAAACGTCCCCAATTCCATTGACGCTTATGGGGGGTGCTGCCATTGACGTCCATGGACGTCCAAAATTTTACCCTTTCATTTTCAATGGGAAATTTTTTTTTTCCCCAAATCAACAGAAAATGACTAGATATCAATAGGACCTGTCCCCCAAATGTCCCCGATTGCATTGCTGCTTATGGAGGGTGATGCCATTGACGTCCAGGGACGTCCAAACTTCCCATTCATTTCCAATGGCATTTCTTCATGTTTGTTCATTCTTTTGATGCCAATGTACTTGGATTCCATTGACGCTTATGTAAGTTGATACCATTGATGTCCATGGACGTCCAAAATTTTTCCCATTCATTTTCAATGGGAATTTTTTTTTTTTTCCCCAAATCAACAGAAAATGACTAGATATCAATAGGACGTTTCCCCCAAATGTGCCCGATTGCATTGCTGCTTATGGAGGGTGATGCCATTGACGTCCACGGACGTCCAAACTTCCCATTAATTTCCAATGGCATTTCTTCATGTTTGTTCATTCTATTGATGCCAATGTACTTGGATTCCATTGACGCTTATGTAAGTTGATACCATTGACGTCCATGGACGTCCAAAATTTTTCCCATTCATTTTCAATGGGAAATTTTTTTTTTTCCCCAAATCAACAGAAAATGACTAGATATCATTAGGACGTGTCCCCCAAATGTCCCCGATTGCATTGCCGCTTATGGGGGGTGATGCCATTGACGTCCATGGACGTCCAAACTTCCCATTCATTTCCAAAGGCATTTCTTCATGTTTGTTCATTCTATTGATGCCAATGTACTTGGATTCCATTGACGCTTATGTAAGTTGATACCATTGACGTCCATGTACGTCCAAAATTTTTCCCATTCATTTTCAATGGGATTTTTTTTTTTTTCCCAAATCAACAGAAAATGACTAGATATCATTAGGACGTGTCCCCCAAATGTCCCCGATTGCATTGCCGCTTATGGAGGGTGATGCCATTGACGTTCATGGACGTCCAAACTTCCCATTCATTTCCAATGGCATTTCTTCATGTTTGTTCATTTTATTGATGCCAATGTACTTGGATTCCATTGACGCTTATGTAAGTTGATACCATTGACGTCCATGGACGTCCAAAATTTTTCCCATTCATTTTCAATGGGAATTTTTTTTTTTTTTCCAAATCAACAGAAAATGACTAGATATCAATAGGACGTGTCCCCCAAACTTCCCCGATTCCATTAACAATTATGGAGGGTGCTGCCATTGACGGACATGGACGTCCAATTCTCCCAATCTTTTCTAATGGCTTTAACTTTGTTTAGTGCCAATGACTGGCATTATGGTCCATTCTATTGATAGGCCTGAGTGGGGCTAAGATTTGTATCTCCACAGAGGAAAGACCAAGGTGTGTAATTTCTCCCGAAATTGCAGTTTCTAGTTATTATTATTATTCAATAAATCTCCGCGTTTTTTTGAGCCAACGCACAGCCCAAACCGTAGCACCGATCGGCACCGTTCAAGTATCGGCACGACCGGAATTTTCGCGTGACACAGGAAACTTTACAAATGGCCCCGAAAATTTTTCCGTTCGTCCGTAAACGGCAATTTTCCGTAAAAAAAAAAAAAAGTTTCAAAATGTATCTAGTCCTACAATTTTTGACCGAATCACATAATTTGGGCATCAAAAATTCCGGGACGGTGAGGGGCATAAAAGTTGTATACAGAATTTGGAAAAAAATTACGCTTCCTCGGAAATTTGCCAAAAACTATCCCATTCATTTCGAATGGGAAAAGTCCCATTCACTTCCAATGGGATTTCCAATGGAATTTACATTGCATTGATGCCATTGACGGCCATGCATGTCGAATCTACTGATGCCAATGTACTTGGATTCAATTGATTATATGGATGTCGATGCCATTGACGGCCATGGACGTCCAAAATTTTTCCCATTCATTTTCAATGGGGAAAAAACAAAATTTCCCCAAATCAACAGAAAATGACCAGATATCAATAGGACGTGTCCCCCAAACTTCCCCAATTCCATTGACGCTTATGAAGGGTGCCGCCATTGACTTCCATGGACGTCCAAAATTTTTCCCAATCATTTTCAATGGGGAAAAAACTAAATTTCTCCAAATCAACAGAAAATGACCAGATATCAATAGGACGTATACCCCAAACGTCTCCAACTCCATTGACGCTTATGGGGGGTGCTGCCATTGACGTCCATGGACGTCCAAAAATTTTCCCATTCATTTTCAATGGGAATTTTTTTTTTTTCCCCAAATCAACAGAAAATGACTAGATATCAATAGGACGTGGCCCCCAAATGTCCCCGATTGCATTGCTGCTTATGGAGGGTGATGCCATTGACGTCCAGGGACGTCCAAACTTCCCATTCATTTCCAATGGCATTTCTTCATGTTTGTTCATTCTATTGATGCCAATGTACTTGGATTCCATTGACGCTTATGTAAGTTGATACCATTGACGTCCATAGACGTCCAAAATTTTTCCCATTCATTTTCAATGGGAAATTTTTTTTTTTCCCCAAATCAACAGAAAATGACTAGATATCATTAGGACGTGTCCCCCAAATGTCCCCGATTGCATTGCCGCTTATGGAGGGTGATGCCATTGACGTTCATGGATGTCCAAACTTCCCATTAAATCCCAATGGCATTTCTTCATGTTTGTTCATTCTATTGATGCCAATGTACTTGGATTCCATTGACGCTTATGTAAGTTGATACCATTGACGTCCATGGACGTCCAAAATTTTTCCCATTCATTTTCAATGGGAATTTTTTTTTTTTCCCCAAATCAACAGAAAATGACTAGATATCAATAGGACGTGTCCCCCAAATGTCCCCGATTGCATTGCCTCTTATGGAGGGTGATGCCATTGACGGCCACGGACGTCCAAACTTCCCATTCATTTCCAATGGCATTTCTTCATGTTTGTTCATTCTATTGATGCCAATGTACTTGGATTCCATTGACGCTTATGTAAATTGATACCATTGACGTCCATAGACGTCCAAAATTTTTCCCATTCATTTTCAATGGGAATTTTTTTTTTTCCCCAAATCAACAGAAAATGACTAGATATCATTAGGACTTGTCCCCCAAATGTCCCCGATTGCATTGCCGCTTATGGGGGGTGATGCCATTGACGTTCATGGACGTCCAAACTTCCCATTAATTTCCAATGGCATTTCTTCATGTTTGTTCATTTTATTGATGCCAATGTACTTGGATTCCATTGACGCTTATGTAAGTTGATACCATTGACGTCCATGGACGTCCAAAATTTTTCCCATTCATTTTCAATGGGAATTTTTTTTTTTTTTCCCAAATCAACAGAAAATGACTAGATATCATAGGACGTGTCCCCCAAACTTCCCCGATTCCATTAACAATTATGAAAGGTGCCGCCATTGACGTCCATCGACGTCCAATTCTCCCATTCATTTCTAACGGCTTTTACTTTGTTTTTTGCCAATGACTGGCATTATGATCCATTCTATTGATAGACCTGAGTGGGGCTAAGATCTGTATCTCCACAGAGGAAAGACCAAGGTGTGTAATTTCTCCCGAAATTGCAGTTTCTAGTTACCTTGGTCTTTCCAAGGGAAAGAACAAGGTTATGTTGTTGTACAACTTTATTGTACTTTTTCTTTATTTATTATTATTATTCAATAATTGTTGACGTTTTTTTCGGCGCGCCGCGCAGCCCGAACCATACCTCCGATCGGTACCGTTCAAGTATCGGCACGACCGGAATTTTCGCGCGACGATGGGAATTTTTCAAACGGCCCCGAAAAATTTTCCGTTCGCCCGTAAACGGCAATTTTCCGAAAAATAAAAAAAGTTTCAAAATGTATCTAGTCCTACAATTTTTGACCAAATCACATAATTTGGGCATCAAAAATTCCGGGACGTTGAGGGGCATAAAAGTTGTATACAGAATTTGGCAAAAATTTACGGTTCCCCGGAAATTTGCCAAAAACTTTCCTATTCATTTTGAATGGAAAAAAAACGCGCGCTTCACAGCCCGAACCGTTAGACCGATCGGCACCGTTCAAGTATCGGCACGACCGGAATTTTCGCGTGACACAGGAAACTTTACAAATGGCCCCGAAAATTTTTCCGTTCGTCCGTAAACGGCAATTTTCCATGAAAAAAAAAAAAGTTTCAAAATGTATCTAGTCCTACAATTTTTGACCAAATCACATAATTTGGGCATCAAAAATTCCGGGACGGTGAGGGGCATAAAAGTTGTATACAGAATTTGGAAAAAAATTACGCTTCCTCGGAAATTTGCCAAAAACTATCCCATTCATTTCGAATGGGAAAAGTCCCATTCACTTCCAATGGGATTTCCAATGGAATTTACATTGCATTGATGCCATTGACGGCCATGCATGTCGAATCTACTGATGCCAATGTACTTGGATTCAATTGACTATATGGATGTCGATGCCATTGACTGCCACGGACGTCCAAAATTTTTCCCATTCAAATTCAATGGGGAAAAAACAAAATTTCCCCAAATAAACAGAAAATGGCCAGATATCAATAGGACGTGTCCCCCAAACTTCCCCAATTCCATTGACGCTTATGGGGGGTGCTGCCATTGACTTCCATGGACGTCCAAAATTTTCCCCATTCATTTTCAATGGGGAAAAAACTAAATTTCTCCAAATCGACAGAAAATGACCAGATATCAATAGGACGTATACCCCAAACGTCCCCAACTCCATTGACGCTTATGGGGGGTGCTGCCATTGACATCCATGGACGTCCAAAAATTTTCCCATTCATTTTCAATGGGAATTTTTTTTTTTCTCCCCCAAATCAACAGAAAATGACTAGATATCAATAGGACATGTCCCCCAAATGTCCCCGATTGCATTGCTGCTTATGGAGGGTGATGCCATTGACGTCCAGGGACGTCCAAACTTCCCATACATTTCCAATGGCGTTTCTTCATGTTTGTTCATTCTATTGATGCCAATGTACTTGGATTCCATTGACGCTTATGTAAGTTGACACCATTGACGTCCATGGACGTCCAAAATTTTTCCCATTCATTTTCAATGGGAAATTTTTTTTCTTCTCCCAAATCAAAAGAAAATGACTAAATATCAATAGGACGTGTCCCCCAAATGTCCCCGATTGTATTGCTGCTTATGGAGGGTGATGCCATTGACGTCCATGGACGTCCAAACTTCCCATTAATTTCTAATGGCATTTCTTCATGTTTGTTCATTCTATTGATGCCAATGTACTTGGTATCCATTGACGCTTATGTAAGTTGATACCATTGACGTCCATGGACGTCCAAAATTTTTCCCATTCATTTTCAATGGGAATTTTTTTTTTTTTTGCCCAAATCAACAAAAAATGACCATATATCAATAGGACGTGTACCCCAAATGTCCCCGATTGTATTGCTGCTTATGGAGGGTGATGCCATTGACGTCTATGGACGTCCAAACTTCCCATTAATTTCTAATGGCATTTCTTCATGTTTGTTCATTCTATTGATGCCAATGTACTTGGTATCCATTGACGCTTATGTAAGTTGATACCATTGACGTCCATGGACGTCCAAAATTTTTCCCATTCATTTTCAATGGGAATTTTTTTTTTTTGCCCAAATCAACAAAAAATGACCAGATATCAATAGGACGTGTACCCCAAATGTCCCCAATTACAATGATGCTTATGGAGGGTGCTGCCATTGACGGCCATGGACGTCCAACTCTCCCAATCTTTTCGAATAGCTTTTACTTTGTTTAGTGCCATTGAATGGCATTGTGGTCCATTCTATTGATAGACCTGAGTGGGGCTAAGATTTGTATCTCCACAGAGGAAAGACCAAGGTGTAATTTCTCCCGAAATTGCAGTTTCTAGTTATTATTATTATTATAATTCATCTTATTCTCCGCGTTTTTTCGGCGCGCCGCACAGCCCGACCCGTAGCACCGATCAGCACCGTTCAAGTATCGGCACGACCGGAATTTTCGTGCGACGCGGGCAATTTTTCAAACGGCCCCGAAAAATTTTCCGTTCGCCCGTAAACGGCAATTTTCCGGAAAAAAAAAAAAGTTTCAAAATGTATCTAGTCCTACAATTTTTGACCAAATCACATAATTTGGGCATCAAAAATTCCGGGACATTGAGGGGCATAAAAGCTGTATACAGAATTTGGCAAAAATTTACGGTTCCCTGGAAATTTGCCAAAAACTTTCCTATTCATTTTGAATGGAAAAAAAACACGCGCTTCACAGCCCGAACCGTTAGACCGATCGGCACCGTTCAAGTATCGGCACGACCGGAATTTTCGCGTGACACAGGAAACTTTACAAATGGCCCCGAAAATTTTTCCGTTCGTCCGTAAACGGCAATTTTCCGTGAAAAAAAAAAAAGTTTCAAAATGTATCTAGTCCTACAATTTTTGACCAAATCACATAATTTGGGCATCAAAAATTCCGGGACGGTGAGGGGCATAAAAGTTGTATACAGAATTTGGAAAAAAATTACGCTTCCTCGGAAATTTGCCAAAAACTATCCCATTCATTTCGAATGGGAAAAGTTCCCATTCACTTCCAATGGGATTTCCAATGGAATTTACATTGCATTGATGCCATTGACGGCCATGCATGTCAAATCTACTGATGCCAATGTACTTGGATTCTATTGACTATATGGATGTCGATGCCATTGACGGCCACGGACGTCCAAAATTTTTCCCATTCATTTTCAATGGGGAAAAAACAAAATTTCCCCAAATCAACAGAAAATGACCAGATATCAATAGGACGTGTCCCCCAAACTTCCCCAATTCCATTGACGCTTATGAAGGGTGCCGCCATTGACTTCCATGGACGTCCAAAATTTTTCCCATTCATTTTCAATGGGGAAAAAACTAAATTTCTCCAAATCAACAGAAAATGACGAGATATCAATAGGATGTATACCCCAAACGTCCCCAACTCTATTGACGCTTATGGGGGGTGCTGCCATTGACGTCCATGGACGTCCAAAATTTTTCCCATTCATTTTCAATGGGAATTTTTTTTTTTCCCCCAAATCAACAGAAAATGACTAGATATCAATAGGACGTGTCCCCCATATGTCCCCGATTGCATTGCTGCTTATGGAGGGTGATGCCATTGACGTCCATGGACGTCCAAACTTCCCATTCATTTCCAATGTCATTTCTTCATGTTTGTTCATTCTATTGATGCCAATGTACTTGGATTCCATTGACGCTTATGTAAGTTGATACCATTGACGGCCATGGACGTCCAAAATTTTTCCCATTCATTTTCAATGGGAATTTTTTTTTTTCCCCCAAATCAACAGAAAATGACTAGATATCAACAGGACGTTTCCCCCAAATGTCCCCAATTCCATTTAGGCTTATGGAGAGTGATGCCATTGACGTTCATGGACGTCCAAACTTCCCATTCATTTTCAATGGCATTTCTTCATGTTTGTTCATTCTATTGATGCCAATGTACTTGGATTCCATTGACGCTTATTTAAGTTGATACCATTGACGTCCATGGACGTCCAAAATTTTTCCCATTCATTTTCAATGGGAATTTTTTTTTTCCCCAAATCAACAGAAAATGACTAGATATCATTAGGAAGTGTCCCCCAAATGTCCCCGATTGCATTGCCGCTTATGGAGGGTGATGCCATTGACGTCCATGGACGTCCAATTCTCCCATTCATTTCTAATGGCTTTTACTTTGTTTTGTGCCAATAACTGTTATTATGATCCATTCTATTGATAGACCTGAGTGGGGCTAAGATCTGTATCTCCACAGAGGAAAGACCAAGGTGTGTAATTTCTCCCGAAATTGCAGTTTCTAGTTATTATTATTATTATTTATTATATCATCATCTTATTCTCCGCGTTTTTTCGGCGCGCCGCGCAGCCCAAACCATAGCACCGATCGGCACCGTTCAAGTATTGACACGACCGGATTTTTTGCGCGACGATGGGAATTTTTCAAAATCCCCCGAAAAATTTTCCGTTCGCCCGTAAACGGCAATTTTCCGGAAAAAAAAAAAAGTTTAAAAATGTATCTAGTCCTACAGTTTTTGACCAAATCACATAATTTGGGCATCAAAAATTCCGGGACGTTGAGGGGCATAAAAGTTGTATACAGAATTTGGCAAAAAATTACGGTTCCCCGGAAATTGGCCAAAAACTCTCCCATTCATTTGTAATGGGAAAAGTTCCCATTCACTTCCAATGGGATTTCCTATGGACTTTACATTGCATTGATGCCATTGACGGCCATGCATGTCGAATTTACTGATGCCAATGTACTTGGATTCTATTGACTATATGGATGTCGATGCCATTGACGGCCATGGACGTCCAAAATTTTTCCCATTCATTTTCTATGGGGAAAAAACAAAATGTCCCCAAATCATTAGGAAATCAACAGATATCAATAGGACCTTTACCTCAAATGTCCCCGATAGCATTGATGCTTATGGAGGGTGATGCCATTGACGTCCATGGACGTCCCAAATTTTTCCCATTCATTTTCTATGGGGAAAAAACAAAATGTCCCCAAATCAGTAGGAAATCACCAGATATCAATAGGACCTTTACCCCAAATGTCCCCAACTGCATTGACGCTTATTGAGGGCTCCGCCATTGACGGCTATGGACGTCCAAATTTCCCATTCATTTCTAATGGCATCTAATTATGTTTTTTCATTCTATTGATGCCAATGTACTTGGATTCCATTGACGTCTATGTAAGTTGATACCATTGACGTCCATGGACGTCCAAAATTTTTCCCATTCATTTTCAATGGGAATTTTTTTTTTTCCCCCCAAATCAACAAAAAAAGACCAGATATCAATAGGACGTGTCCCCCAAACTTCTCCAATTCCATTGACGCTTATGAAGGGCGCCGCCATTGACGGCCATGGACGTCCAAATTTCCCATTCATTTCTAATGGCATTTATTTTGTTTAATGCCATTGACTGGAATTATTGTCCATTCTATTGCTATACCTGAGTGGGGCGAAGATCTGTATCTCCACTGAGGAAAGACCCAGGTGTAATTTCTCCCGAAATTGCAGTTTCTAGTTACCTTGGTCTTTCCGAAGGAAAGAACAAGGTTATGTTGTTGTAAAACTTTATTGTTCTTATTACCTTGGTCTTTCTGAAAGAAAGAACAAGGTATTGTTATTGTGCAACTTTATTATTACCTTGGTCTTTCCGAAGGAAAGAACAAGGTTATGTTGTTGTAAAACTTTATTGTTCTTATTATTACCTGGGTCTTTCCTATGGAAAGTCCAGGTAGTGCTGTTCTGCAACTTTATTCGTCTTATTATTACCTTGGTCTTTCCAAGGGAAAGAACAAGGTTATGTTGTTGTACAACTTTATTGTACTTCTTTATTTTTTATTATTACCTGGGTCTTTCCTTTGGAAAGGCCAAGGTAATGCTGTTGTGCAACTTTATTATACTTATTATTTATTACCTTGGTCTTTCCAAGGGAAAGAACAAGGTTATGTTGTTGTACAACTTTATTGTACTTCTTTATTTATTATTTATTACCTTGGTCTTTCCAAAGGAAAGAACAAGGTAATGATATTCTACAACTTTATTGTACTTATTATTATTATTATTATTATTTATTCATCTTATTCTCCGCGTTTTTTTGAGCCAACGCACAGCCTAAACCGTAGCCCCGATCGGCACCGTTCAAGTATCGGCATGACCGGAATTTTCGCGTGACGATGGGAATTTTTCAAAACGCCACGAAAAATTTTCCGTTCGCCCGTAAACGGCAATTTTCCGAAAAAAAAAAAAAGTTTAAAAATGTATCTAGTCCTACAATTTTTGACCAAATCACATAATTTGGGTATCAAAAATTCCGGGACGGTGAGGGGCATAAAAGTTGTATACAGAATTTGGAAAAAACTTACGGTTCCCCAGAAATTTGCCAAAAACTCTCCCATTCATTTCTAATGGGAAAAGTTCCCATTCACTTTCAATGGAATTTACATTGCATTGATGCCATTGACGGCCATGCATGTCGAATCTACTGATGCCAATGTACTTGGATCCTATTGACTATATGGATGTCGATGCCATTGACGGCCATGGACGTCCAAAAATTTTCCCATTCATTTTCAATGGGGAAAAAACAAAATTTCACCAAATCAACAGAAAATGACCAGATATCAATAGGACATGTCCCCCAAACTTCCCTGCTTCCATTGACGCTTATGGGGGGTGCTGCCATTGACGTCTATGGACGTCCAAATTTTTTCCCATTCATTTTCAATGGGATTTTTTTTTTTTTCCCAAAATCAAAAGAAAATGACTACATATCAATAGGACGTGTCCCCCAAACTTCCCCAATTACATTGACGCTTATGGAGGGTGCTGCCATTAACGGACATGGACGTCCAATTCTCCCAATCTTTTCTAATGGCTTTTACTTTGTTTAGTGCCATTGACTGGCATTATGGTCCATTCTATTGATAGACCTGAGTGGGGCTAAGATTTGTATCTCCACAGAGGAAAGACCAAGGTGTAATTTCTCCCGAAATTGCAGTTTCTAGTTATTACCTTGGTCTTTCCAAAGGAAAGAACAAGGTAATGATATTCTACAACTTTATTGTACTTATTATTATTATTATTATTATTTATTCATCTTATTCTCCGCGTTTTTTTGAGCCAACGCACAGCCCAAACCGTAGCCCCGATCGGCACCGTTCAAGTATCGGCATGACCGGAATTATCGCGTGACGATGGGAATTTTTCAAAACGCCACGAAAAATTTTCCGTTCGCCCGTAAACGGCAATTTTCCGAAAAAAAAAAAAAGTTTAAAAATGTATCTAGTCCTACAATTTTTGACCAAATCACATAATTTGGGTATCAAAAATTCCGGGACGGTGAGGGGCATAAAAGTTGTATACAGAATTTGGAAAAAATTTACGGTTCCCCGGAAATTTGCCAAAAACTCTCCCATTCATTTCTAATGGGAAAAGTTCCCATTCACTTCAATGGGATTTCAATGGAATTTACATTGCATTGATGCCATTGACGGCCATGCATGTCGAATCTATTGATGCCAATGTACTTGGATTCAATTGGCTATATGGATGTCGATGCCATTGACGGCCATGGACGTCCAAAATTTTTCCCATTCATTTTCAATGGGGAAAAAACTACATTTCCCCAAATCAACAGAAAATGACCAGATATCAATAGGACGTGTCCCCCAAACTTCCCCAATTCCATTTACGCTTATGGAGGGTGATGCCAATGACGTCCATGGACGTCCAAAATTTTACCCATTCATTTTCAATGGGAATTTTTTTTTTTTCCCCAAATAAACAGAAAATGACTAGATATCATTAGGACGTGTCCCCCAAATGTCCCCGATTGCATTGCCGCTTATGGAGGGTAATGCCATTGACGTCCATGGACGTCCAAAATTTTACCCATTCATTTTCAATGGGAATTTTTTTTTTTCCCCAAATCAACAGAAAATGACTAGATATCAATAGGACGTGTCCCCCAAATGTCCCCAATTGCATTACTGCTTATGGAGGGTGATGCCATTGACGTCCAGGGACGTCCAAACTTCCCATTTATTCCAATGGCATTTCTTCATGTTTGTTCATTCTATTGATGCCAATGTACTTAGATTCCATTGACGCTTATGTAAGTTGATACCATTGACGTCCATAGACGTCCAAAATTTTTCCCATTCATTTTCAATGGGAAATTTTTTTTTTTCCCCAAATCAACAGAAAATGACTAGATATCATTAGGACGTGTCCCCCAAATGTCCCCGATTGCATTGCCGCTTATGGAGGGTGATGCCATTGACGTTCATGGACGTCCAAACTTCCCATTAAATCCCAATGGCATTTCTTCATGTTTGTTCATTCTATTGATGCCAATGTACTTGGATTCCATTGACGCTTATGTAAGTTGATACCATTGACGTCCATGGACGTCCAAAATTTTTCCCATTCATTTTCAATGGGAATTTTTTTTTTTTCCCCAAATCAACAGAAAATGACTAGATATCAATAGGACGTGTCCCCCAAATGTCCCCGATTGCATTGCCTCTTATGGAGGGTGATGCCATTGACGGCCACGGACGTCCAAACTTCCCATTCATTTCCAATGGCATTTCTTCATGTTTGTTCATTCTATTGATGCCAATGTACTTGGATTCCATTGACGCTTATGTAAATTGATACCATTGACGTCCATGGACGTCCAAAATTTTTCCCATTCATTTTCAATGGGATTTTTTTTTTTTCCCCAAATCAACAGAAAATGACTAGATATCATTAGGACGTGTCCCCCAAATGTCCCCGATTGCATTGCCGCTTATGGAGGGTGATGCCATTGACGTTCATGGACGTCCAAACTTCCCATTCATTTCCAATGCCATTTCTTCATGTTTGTTCATTCTATTGATGCCAATGTACTTGGATTCCATTGACGCTTATGTAAATTGATACCATTGACGTCCATGGACGTCCAAAATTTTTCCCATTCATTTTCAATGGGAATTTTTTTTTTTTCCCCAAATCAACAGAAAATGACTAGATATCAATAGGACGTGTCGCCCAAATGTCCCCGATTGCATTGCCTCTTATGGAAGGTGATGCCATTGACGTTCATGGACGTCCAAACTTCCCATTAATTTCCAATGGCATTTCTTCATGTTTGTTCATTCTATTGATGCCAATGTACTTGGATTCCATTGACGCTTATGTAAATTGATACCATTGACGTCCATGGACGTCCAAAATTTTTCCCATTCATTTTCAATGGGAATTTTTTTTTTTCCCCAAATCAACAGAAAATGACTAGATATCATTAGGACGTGTCCCCCAAATGTCCCCGATTGGATTGCCGCTTATGGAGGGTGATGCCATTGACGTCCATGGACGTCCAAACTTCCCATTTATTTCCAATGGCATTTCTTCATGTTTGTTCATTCTATTGATGCCAATGTACTTGGATTCCATTGACGCTTATGTAAATTGATACCATTGACGTCCATGGACGTCCAAAATTTTTCCCATTCATTTTCAATGGGAATTTTTTTTTTTCCCCAAATCAACAGAAAATGACTAGATATCATTAGGACGTGTCCCCCAAATGTCCCTGATTGGATTGCCGCTTATGGAGGGTGATGCCATTGACGGCCATGGACGTCCAATTCTCCCAATCTTTTCTAATGGCTTTTACTTTGTTTAGTGCCATTGACTGGCATTATGGTCCATTCTATTGATAGACCTGAGTGGGGCTAAGATTTGTATCTCCACAGAGGAAAGACCAAGGTGTAATTTCTCCCGAAATTGCAGTTTCTAGTTATTATTATTATTCAATAATTGTTGACGTTTTTTTCGGCGCGCCGCACAGCCCGAACCGTACCACCGATCGGCACCGTTCAAGTATCGGCACGACCGGAATTTTCGCGCGACGATGGGAATTTTTCAAACGGCCCCGAAAAATTTTCCGTTCGCCCGTAAACGGCAATTTTCCGGAAAAAAAAAAAAGTTTCAAAATGTATCTAGTCCTACAATTTTTGACCAAATCACATAATTTGGGCATCAAAAATTCCGGGACGGTGAGGGGCATAAAAGTTGTATACAGAATTTGGCAAAAATTTACGGTTCCCCGGAAATTTGCCAAAAACTTTCCTATTCATTTTGAATGGAAAAAAAACGCGCGCTTCACGGCCCGAACCGTTAGACCGATCGGCACCGTTCAAGTATCGGCACGACCGGAATTTTAGCGTGACACAGGAAACTTTACAAATGGCCCCGAAAATTTTTCCGTTCGTCCGTAAACGGCAATTTTCCGTGAAAAAAAAAAAAGTTTCAAAATGTATCTAGTCCTACAATTTTTGACCAAATCACATAATTTGGGCATCAAAAATTCCGGGACGGTGAGGGGCATAAAAGTTGTATACAGAATTTGGAAAAAAATTACGCTTCCTCGGAAATTTGCCAAAAACTATCCCATTCATTTCGAATGGGAAAAGTCCCATTCACTTCCAATGGGATTTCCAATGGAATTTACATTGCATTGATGCCATTGACGGCCATGCATGTCAAATCTACTGATGCCAATGTACTTGGATTCAATTGATTATATGGATGTCGATGCCATTGACTGCCATGGACGTCCAAAATTTTTCCCATTCATTTTCAATGGGGAAAAAACAAAATTACCCCAAATCAACAGAAAATGACCAGATATCAATAGGACGTGTCCCCCAAACTTCCCCAATTCCATTGACGCTTATGAAGGGTGCCGCCATTGACTTACATGGACGTCCAAAATTTTTCCCATTCATTTTCAATGGGGAAAAAACTACATTTCTCCAAATCAACAGAAAATGACCAGATATCAATAGGACGCATACCCCAAACGTCCCCAACTCCATTGACGCTTATGGGGGGTGCTGCCATTGACGTCCATGGACGTCCAAAATTTTACCCATTCATTTTCAATGGGAATTTTTTTTTTTTCCCCAAATCAACAGAAAATGACTAGATATCAATAGGACCTGTCCCCCAAATGTCCCCAATTGCATTGCTGCTTATGGAGGGTGATGCCATTGACGTCCAGGGACGTCCAAACTTCCCATTCATTTCCAATGGCATTTCTTCATGTTTGTTCATTCTATTGATGCCAATGTACTTGGATTCCATTGACGCTTATGTAAGTTGATACCATTGACGTCCATGGACGTCCAAAATTTTTCCCATTCATTTTCAATGGGAATTTTTTTTTTTTCCCCAAATCAACAGAAAATGACTAGATATCATTAGGACGTGTCCCCCAAATGTCCCCGATTGCATTGCCGCTTATGGGGGGTGATGCCATTGACGTCCATGGACGTCCAAACTTCCCATTCATTTCCAAAGGCATTTCTTCATGTTTGTTCATTCTATTGATGCCAATGTACTTGGATTCCATTGACGCTTATGTAAGTTGATACCATTGAAGTCCATGAACGTCCAAAATTTTTCCCATTCATTTTCAATGGGATTTTTTTTTTTTCCCAAATCAACAGAAAATGACTAGATATCATTAGGACGTGTCCCCCAAATGTCCCCGATTGCATTGCCGCTTATGGAGGGTGATGCCATTGACGTTCATGGATGTCCAAACTTCCCATTCATTTCCAATGGCATTTCTTCATGTTTGTTCATTTTATTGATGCCAATGTACTTGGATTCCATTGACGCTTATGTAAGTTGATACCATTGACGTCCATGGACGTCCAAAATTTTTCCCATTCATTTTCAATGGGAATTTTTTTTTTTTCCCAAATCAACAGAAAATGACTAGATATCAATAGGACGTGTCCCCCAAACTTCCCCGATTCCATTAACAATTATGGAGGGTGCTGCCATTGACGGACATGGACGTCCAATTCTCCCAATCTTTTCTAATGGCTTTAACTTTGTTTAGTGCCAATGACTGGCATTATGGTCCATTCTATTGATAGACCTGAGTGGGGCTAAGATTTGTATCTCCACAGAGGAAAGACCAAGGTGTGTAATTTCTCCCGAAATTGCAGTTTCTAGTTATTCTTTATTATTATAATTCATCTATTTCTCCGCGTTTTTTCGGCGCGCCGCGCAGCCCGAACCATAGCACCGATCGGCACCGTTCAAGTATCGGCACGACCGGAATTTTCGTGCGACGCGGGCAATTTTTCAAACCGCCACGAAAAATTTTCCGTTCGCCCGTAAACGGCAATTTTCCGAAAAAAAAAAAAAGTTTCAAAATGTATCTAGTCCTACAATTTTTGACCAAATGACGTAATTTGGGTATCAAAAATTCCGGGACGGTGAGGGGCATAAAAGTTGTATACAGAATTTGGCAAAAATTTACGGTTCCCCGGAAATTTGCCAAAAACTTTCCTATTCATTTTGAATGGAAAAAAAACGCGCGCTTCACACCCGAACCGTTAGACCGATCGGCACCGTTCAAGTATCGGTATGACCGGAATTTTCGCGTGACACAGGAAACTTTACAAATGGCCCCGAAAATTTTTCCGTTCGTCCGTAAACGGCAATTTTCCGTGAAAAAAAAAAAAAGTTTCAAAAAGTATCTAGTCCTACAATTTTTGACCAAATCACATAATTTGGGCATCAAAAATTCCAGGACGGTGAGGGGCATAAAAGTTGTATACAGAATTTGGAAAAAAAATTACGCTTCCTCGGAAATTTGCCAAAAACTATCCCATTCATTTCGAATGGGAAAAGTTCCCATTCACTTCCAATGGGATTTCCAATGGAATTTACATTGCATTGATGCCATTGACGGCCATGCATGTCAAATCTACTGATGCCAATGTACTTGGATTCAATTGACTATATGGATGTCGATGCCATTGACGGCCATGGACGTCCAAAATTTTTCCCATTCATTTTCAATGGGGAAAAAACAAAATTTCCCCAAATCAACAGAAAATGACCAGATATCAATAGGACGTGTCCCCCAAACTTCCCCAATTCCATTGACGCTTATGAAGGGTGCCGCCATTGACTTCCATGGACGTCCAAAATTTTTCCAATTCATTTTCAATGGGGAAAAAACTCAATTTCTCCAAATCAACAGAAAATGACCAGATATCAATAGGACATATACCCCAAACGTCCCCAACTCCATTGACGCTTATGGGGGGTGCTACCATTGACGTCCATGGACGTCCAAAAATTTTCCCATTCATTTTCAATGGGAATTTTTTTTTTTTTCCCCAAATCAACAGAAAATGACTAGATATCAATAGGACGTGTCCCCCAAATGTCCCCAATTGCATTGCTGCTTATGGAGGGTGATGCCATTGACGTCCAGGGACGTCCAAACTTCCCATTTATTCCAATGGCATTTCTTCATGTTTGTTCATTCTATTGATGCCAATGTACTTAGATTCCATTGACGCTTATGTAAGTTGATACCATTGACGTCCATGGACGTCCAAAATTTTTCCCATTCATTTTCAATGGGAATTTTTTTTTTTTCCCCAAATCAACAGAAAATGACTAGATATCAATAGGACGTGTCCCCCATATGTCCCCGATTGTATTGCTGCTTATAGAGGGTGATGCCATTGACGTCCATGGACGTCCAAACTTCCCATTAATTTCCAATGGCATTTCTTCATGTTTGTTCATTCTATTGATGCCAATGTACTTGGATTCCATTGACGCCTATGTAAGTTGATACCATTGACGTCCATGGACGTCCAAAATTTTTCCCATTCATTTTCAATGGGATTTTTTTTTTTTTTCCCCACATCTACAAAAAATGACCAGATATCAATAGGACGTGTCCCCCAAACTTCCCCAATTCCATTGACGCTTATGAAGTATGCCGCTATTGACGGACATGGACGTCCAATCCTCCCAATCATTTCTAATGGCATTTATTTTGTTTAATGCCATTGACTGGCATTATTGTCCATTCTATTGCTATACCTGAGTGGGGCGAAGATCTGTATCTCCACTGAGGAAAGACCCAGGTGTAATTTCTCCCGAAATTGCAGTTTCTAGTTACCTTGGTCTTTCTGAAAGAAAGAACAAGGTATTGTTATTGTGCAACTTTATTACCTTGGTCTTTCTGAAAGAAAGAACAAGGTATTGTTATTGTGCAACTTTATTGTTCTTATTACCTTGGTCTTTCCAAGGGAAAGAACAAGGTAATGCTGTTCTGCAACTTTATCGTACTTATTTTTATTATTATTATTATTCATCTTATTCTCCGCGTTTTTTCGGCGCGCCGCACAGCCCGAACCGCTGCACCGATCGGCACCGTTCGGATATCGAAACGTCCGGAATTTTTGCGCGACGATGGCTTTTTTAAAAAGGGCCCCGAAAAATTTTCCGTTTTCCCGCAAACGGCAATTTTCCAGATTTTTTTTTTTTTTTCAAAATGTATCTAGTCCTACAATTTTTGACCAAATCACATAATTTGGGTATCAAAAATTCCGGGACGGTGAGGGGCATAAAAGTTGTATACAGAATTTGGTAAAAATTTACGGTTCCCCGGTAATTTGCCAAAAACTATCCCATTCATTTCTAATGGGAAAATTTCCCATTCATTTCAATGGGATTTCTATGGAATTTACATTGCATTGATGCCATTGACGGCCATGCATGTCGAATCTACTGATGCCAATGTACTTGGATTCTATTGACTATATGGATGTCGATGCCATTGACGGCCATGGACGTCCAAAATTTTTCCCATTCATTTTCAATGGGGAAAAAACAAAATTTCCCCAAATCAACAGAAAATGACCAGATATCAATAGGACGTGTCCCCCAAACTTCCCCAATTCCATTGACGCTTATGAAGGGTGCCGCCATTGACTTCCATGGACGTCCAAAATTTTCCCCATTCATTTTCAATGGGGAAAAAACTAAATTTCTCCAAATCAACAGAAAATGACCAGATATCAATAGGACGTATACCCCAAACGTCCCCAACTCCATTGACGCTTATGGGGGGTGCTGCCATTGACGTCCATGGACGTCCAAAATTTTTCCCATTCATTTTCAATGGGAATTTTTTTTTTTTCCCCAAATCAACAGAAAATGACTAGATATCAATAGGACGTGTCCCCCAAATGTCCCCGATTGCATTGCTGCTTATGGAGGGTGATGCCATTGACGTCCAGGGACGTCCAAACTTCCCATTCATTTCCAATGGCATTTCTTCATGTTTGTTCATTCTATTGATGCCAAAGTACTTGGATTCCATTGACGCTTATGTAAGTTGATACCATTGACGTCCATGGACGTCCAAAATTTTTCCCATTCATTTTCAATGGGAATTTTTTTTTTTTCCCCAAATCAACAGAAAATGACTAGATATCAATAGGACGTTTCCCCCAAATGTGCCCGATTGCATTGCTGCTTATGGAGGGTGATGCCATTGACGTCCACGGACGTCCAAACTTCCCATTAATTTCCAATGGCATTTTTTCATGTTTGTTCATTCTATTGATGCCAATGTACTTGGATTCCATTGACGCTTATGTAAGTTGATACCATTGACGTCCATGGACGTCCAAAATTTTTCCCATTGATTTTCAATGGGATTTTTTTTTTTTTTCCCAAATCAACAGAAAATGACTAGATATCATTAGGACGTGTCCCCCAAATGTCCCCGATTGCATTGCCGCTTATGGAGGGTGATGCCATTTACGTTCATGGACGTCCAAACTTCCCATTCATTTCCAATGGCATTTCTTCATGTTTGTTCATTTAATTGATGCCAATGTACTTGGATTCCATTGACGCTTATGTAAGTTGATACCATTGACGTCCATGGACGTCCAAAATTTTTCCCATTCATTTTCAATGGGAATTTTTTTTTTTTCCCAAATCAACAGAAAATGACTAGATATCAATAGGACGTGTCCCCCAAACTTCCCCGATTCCATTAACAATTATGGAGGGTGCTGCCATTGACGGACATGGACGTCCAATTCTCCCAATCTTTTCTAATGGCTTTAACTTTGTTTAGTGCCAATGACTGGCATTATGGTCCATTCTATTGATAGACCTGAGTGGGGCTAAGATTTGTATCTCCACAGAGGAAAGACCAAGGTGTGTAATTTCTCCCGAAATTGCAGTTTCTAGTTATTTATTATTATTATTCAATAATTCTCCGCGTTTTTTTGAGCCAACGCACAGCCCAAACCGTAGCACCGATCGGCACCGTTGAAGTATCGGCACGACCGGATTTTTCGCGTGACGATGGGAATTTTTCAAACCGCCACGAAAAATTTTCCGTTCGCCCGTAAACGGCAATTTTCCGAAAAATAAAAAAAGTTTCAAAATGTATCTAGTCCTACAATTTTTGACCAAATCACATAATTTGGGCATCAAAAATTCCGGGACGGTGAGGGGCATAAAAGTTGTATACAGAATTTGGCAAAAATTTACGGTTCCCCGGAAATTTGCCAAAAACTTTCCTATTCATTTTGAATGGAAAAAAAACGCGCGCTTCACAGCCCGAACCGTTAGACCGATCGGCACCGTTCAAGTATCGGCACGACCGGAATTTTCGCGTGACACAGGAAACTTTACAAATGGCCCCGAAAATTTTTCCGTTCGTCCGTAAACGGCAATTTTCCGTGAAAAAAAAAAAAAGTTTCAAAATGTATCTAGTCCTACAATTTTTGACCAAATCACATAATTTGGGCATCAAAAATTCCGGGACGGTGAGGGGCATAAAATTTGTATACAGAATTTGGAAAAAAATTACGCTTCCTCGGAAATTTGCCAAAAACTATCCCATTCATTTCGAATGGGAAAAGTCCCATTCACTTCCAATGGGATTTCCAATGGAATTTACATTGCATTGATGCCATTGACGGCCATGCATGTCGAATCTACTGATGCCAATGTACTTGGATTCAATTGACTATATGGATGTCGATGCCATTGTCTGCCATGGACGTCCAAAATTTTTCCCATTCATTTTCAATGGGGAAAAAACAAAATTACCCCAAATCAACAGAAAATGACCAGATATCAATAGGACGTGTCCCCCAAACTTCCCCAATTCCATTGACGCTTATGAAGGGTGCCGCCATTGACTTACATGGACGTCCAAAATTTTTCCCATTCATTTTCAATGGGGAAAAAACTAAATTTCTCCAAATCAACAGAAAATGACCAGATATCAATAGGACGTATATCCCAAACGTCCCCAATTCCATTGACGCTTATGGGGGGTGCTGCCATTGACGTCCATGGACGTCCAAAATTTTACCCATTCATTTTCAATGGGAAATTTTTTTTTTTCCCCAAATCAACAGAAAATTACTAGATATCAATAGGACCTGTCCCCCAAATGTCCCCGATTGCATTGCTGCTTATGGAGGGTGATGCCATTGACGTCCAGGGACGTCCAAACTTCCCATTCATTTCCAATGGCATTTCTTCATGTTTGTTCATTCTTTTGATGCCAATGTACTTGGATTCCATTGACGCTTATGTAAGTTTATACCATTGACGTCCATGGACGTCCAAAATTTTTCCCATTCATTTTCAATGGGAATTTTTTTTTTTTTCCCCAAATCAACAGAAAATGACTAGATATCAATAGGACGTTTCCCCCAAATGTGCCCGATTGCATTGCTGCTTATGGAGGGTGATGCCATTGACGTCCACGGACGTCCAAACTTCCCATTCATTTCCAATGGCATTTCTTCATGTTTGTTCATTCTATTGATGCCAATGTACTTGGATTCCATTGACGCTTATGTAAGTTGATACCATTGACGTCCATGGACGTCCAAAATTTTTCCCATTCATTTTCAATGGGAATTTTTTTTTTTTCCCCAAATCAACAGAAAATGACTAGATATCATTAGGACGTGTCCCCCAAATATGCCCGATTGCATTGCTGCTTATGGAGGGTGATGCCATTGACGTCCACGGACGTCCAAACTTCCCATTCATTTCCAATGGCATTTCTTCATGTTTGTTCATTCTATTGATGCCAATGTACTTGGATTCCATTGACGCTTATGTAAGTTGATACCATTGACGTCCATGGACGTCCAAAATTTTTCCCATTCATTTTCAATGGGAAATTTTTTTTTTTCCCCAAATCAACAGAAAATGACTAGATATCATTAGGACGTGTCCCCCAAATGTCCCCGATTGCATTGCCGCTTATGGGGGGTGATGCCATTGACGTCCATGGACGTCCAAACTTCCCATTCATTTCCAAAGGCATTTCTTCATGTTTGTTCATTCTATTGATGCCAATGTACTTGGATTCCATTCACGCTTATGTAAGTTGATACCATTGACGTCCATGGACGTCCAAAATTTTTCCCATTCATTTTCAATGGGATTTTTTTTTTTTTCCCCAAATCAACAGAAAATGACTAGATATCATTAGGACGTGTCCCCCAAATGTCCCCGATTGCATTGCCGCTTATGGAGGGTGATGCCATTGACGTTCATGGACGTCCAAACTTCCCATTCATTTCCAGTGGCATTTCTTCATGTTTGTTCATTTTATTGATGCCAATGTACTTGGATTCCATTGACGCTTATGTAAGTTGATACCATTGACGTCCATGGACGTCCAAAATTTTTCCCATTCATTTTCAATGGGAATTTTTTTTTTTTCCCAAATCAACAGAAAATGACTACATATCAATAGGACGTGTCCCCCAAACTTCCCCGATTCCATTAACAATTATGGAGGGTGCTGCCATTGACGGACATGGACGTCCAATTCTCCCAATCTTTTCTAATGGCTTTAACTATGTTTAGTGCCAATGACTGGCATTATGATCCATTCTATTGATAGACCTGAGTGGGGCTAAGATCTGTATCTCCACAGAGGAAAGACCAAGGTGTGTAATTTCTCCCGAAATTGCAGTTTCTAGTTTTTTATTATTATTATTCAATAATTGTTGACGTTTTTTTCGGCGCGCCGCGCAGCCCGAACCGTACCTCCGATCGGTACCGTTCAAGTATCGGCACGACCGGAATTTTCGCGCGACGATGGGAATTTTTCAAACGGCCCCGAAAAATTTTCCGTTCGCCCGTAAACGGCAATTTTCCGAAAAATAAAAAAAGTTTAAAAATGTATCTAGTCCTACAATTTTTGACCAAATCACATAATTTGGGCATCAAAAATTCCGGGACGTTGAGGGGCATAAAAGTTGTATACAGAATTTGGCAAAAATTTACGGTTCCCCGGAAATTTGCCAAAAACTTTCCTATTCATTTTGAATGGAAAAAAAACGCGCGCTTCACAGCCCGAACCGTTAGACCGATCGGCACCGTTCAAGTATCGGCACGACCGGAATTTTTGCGTGACACAGGAAACTTTACAAATGGCCCCGAAAATTTTTCCGTTCGTCCGTAAACGGCAATTTTCCGTGAAAAAAAAAAAAGTTTCAAAATGTATCTAGTCCTACAATTTTTGACCAAATCAAATAATTTGGGCATCAAAAATTCCGGGACGGTGAGGGGCATAAAAGTTGTATACAGAATTTGGAAAAAAATTACGCTTCCTCGGAAATTTGCCAAAAACTATCCCATTCATTTCGAATGGGAAAAGTCCCATTCACTTCCAATGGGATTTCCAATGGAATTTACATTGCATTGATGCCATTGACGGCCATGCATGTCGAATCTACTGATGCCAATGTACTTGGATTCAACTGACTATATAGATGTCGATGCCATTGACTGCCATGGACGTCCAAAATTTTTCCCATTCATTTTCAATGGGGAAAAAACAAAATTACCCCAAATCAACAGAAAATGACCAGATATCAATAGGACGTGTCCCCCAAACTTCCCCAATTCCATTGACGCTTATGAAGGGTGCCGCCATTGACTTACGTGGACGTCCAAAATTTTTCCCATTCATTTTCAATGGGGAAAAAACTAAATTTCTCCAAATCAACAGAAAATGACCAGATATCAATAGGACGTATATCCCAAACGTCCCCAATTCCATTGACGCTTATGGGGGGTGCTGCCATTGACGTCCATGGACGTCCAAAATTTTACCCATTCATTTTCAATGGGAATTTTTTTTTTTTCCCCAAATCAACAGAAAATGACTAGATATCAATAGGACCTGTCCCCCAAATGTCCCCGATTGCATTGCTGCTTATGGAGGGTGATGCCATTGACGTCCAGGGACGTCCAAACTTCCCATTCATTTCCAATGGCATTTCTTCATGTTTGTTCATTCTTTTGATGCCAATGTACTTGGATTCCATTGACGCTTATGTAAGTTGATACCATTGACGTCCATGGACGTCCAAAATTTTTCCCATTCATTTTCAATGGGAATTTTTTTTTTTCCCCCAAATCAACAGAAAATGACTAGATATCATTAGGACGTGTCCCCCAAATGTCCCCGATTGCATTGCCGCTTATGGGGGGTGATGCCATTGACATCCATGGACGTCCAAACTTCCCATTCATTTCCAAAGGCATTTCTTCATGTTTGTTCATTCTATTGATGCCAATGTACTTGGATTCCATTGACGCTTATGTAAGTTGATACCATTGACGTCCATGGACGTCCAAAATTTTTCCCATTCATTTTCAATGGGAATTTTTTTTTTTTCCCAAATCAACAGAAAATGACTAGATATCATTAGGACGTGTCCCCCAAATGTCCCCGATTGCATTGCCGCTTATGGAGGGTGATGCCATTGACGTCCATGGACGTCCAAACTTCACCATTAATTTCTAATGGCATTTCTTCATGTTTGTTCATTCTATTGATGCCAATGTACTTGGTATCCATTGACGCTTATGTAAGTTGATACCATTGACGTCCATGGACGTCCAAAATTTTTCCCATTCATTTTCAATGGGAATTTTTTTTTTTTGCCCAAATCAACAAAAAATGACCAGATATCAATAGGACGTGTACCCCAAATGTCCCCAATTACAATGATGCTTATGGAGGGTGCTGCCATTGACGGCCATGGACGTCCAACTCTCCCAATCTTTTCTAATGGCATTTCTTCATGTTTGTTCATTCTATTGATGCCAATGTACTTGGTATCCATTGACGCTTATGTAAGTTGATACCATTGACGTCCATGGACGTCCAAAATTTTTCCCATTCATTTTCAATGGGAATTTTTTTTTTTTCCCAAATCAACAGAAAATGACCAGATATCAATAGGACGTATACCCCAAACGTCCCCAACTCCATTGATGCTTATGGGGGGTGCTGCCATTGACGTTCATGGACGTCCAAACTTCCCATTCATTTCCAAAGGCATTTCTTCATGTTTGTTCATTCTATTGATGCCAATGTACTTGGATTCCATTGACGCTTATGTAAGTTGATACCATTGACGTCCATGGACGTCCAAAATTTTTCCCATTCATTTTCAATGGGAATTTTTTTTTTTTCCCAAATCAACAGAAAATGACTAGATATCATTAGGACGTGTCCCCCAAATGTCCCCGATTGCATTGCCGCTTATGGAGGGTGATGCCATTGACGTTCATGGACGTCCAAACTTCCCATTCATTTTCAATGGCATTTCTTCATGTTTGTTCATTCTTTTGATGCCAATGTACTTGGATTCCATTGACGCTTATGTAAGTTGATACCATTGACGTCCATGGACGTCCAAAATTTTTCCCATTCATTTTCAATGGGAAATTTTTTTTTTTCCCCAAATCAACAGAAAATGACTAGATATCATTAGGACGTGTCCCCCAAATGTCCCCGATTGCATTGCCGCTTATGGGGGGTGATGCCATTGACGTCCATGGACGTCCAAACTTCCCATTCATTTCCAAAGGCATTTCTTCATGTTTGTTCATTCTATTGATGCCAATGTACTTGGATTCCATTGACGCTTATGTAAGTTGATACCATTGACGTCCATGGACGTCCAAAATTTTTCCCATTCATTTTCAAAGGGATTTTTTTTTTTCCCCAAATCAACAGAAAATGACTAGATATCATTAGGACGTGTCCCCCAAATGTCCCCGATTGCATTGCCGCTTATGGAGGGTGATGCCATTGACGTTCATGGACGTCCAAACTTCCCATTCATTTCCAATGGCATTTCTTCATGTTTGTTCATTTTATTGATGCCAATGTACTTGGATTCCATTGACGCTTATGTAAGTTGATACCATTGACGTCCATGGACGTCCAAAATTTTTCCCATTCATTTTCAATGGGAAAATTTTTTTTTTCCCCAAATCAACAGAAAATGACTAGATATCAATAGGACGTGTCCCCCAAACTTCCCCGATTCCATTAACAATTATGGAGGGTGCTGCCATTGACGGACATGGACGTCCAATTCTCCCAATCTTTTCTAATGGCTTTAACTTTGTTTAGTGCCAATGACTGGCATTATGGTCCATTCTATTGATAGACCTGAGTGGGGCTAAGATTTGTATCTCCACAGAGGAAAGACCAAGGTGTGTAATTTCTCCCGAAATTGCAGTTTCTAGTTGTACTTATTATTACCTTGGTCTTTCCAAAGGAAAGAACAAGGTAATGATATTCTACAACTTTATTGTACTTATTATTACCTTGGTCTTTCCTATGGAAAGAACAAGGTATTGTTATTCTGCAACTTTATTCGCCTTATTATTATTATTATTATTATTTATTATATCATCATCTTATTCTCCGCGTTTTTTCGGCGCGCCGCGCAGCCCGAACCGTACCACCGATCGGCACCATTCAAGAATTGACACGACCGGATTTTTCGCGCGACGCGGGGACTTTTTCAAAATCCCCCGAAAAATTTTCCGTTCGCCCGTAAACGGCAATTTTCCGGAAAAAAAAAAAAGTTTAAAAATGTATCTAGTCCTACAATTTTTGACCAAATCACATAATTTGGGTATCAAAAATTCCGGGACGGTGAGGGGCATAAAAGTTGTATACAGAATTTGGCAAAACTTTACGGTTCCCCGGAAATTTGCCAAAAACTCTCCCATTCATTTCTAATGGGAAAAGTTCCCATTCACTTACAATGGGATTTCAATGGAATTTACATTGCATTGATGCCATTGACGGCCATGCATGTCAAATCTATTGATGCCAATGTACTTGGATTCTATTGACTATATGGATGTCGATGCCATTGACGGCCATGGACGTCCAAAATTTTTCCCATTCATTTTCAATGGGGACAAAATACAATTTCCCCTAATCAACAGAAAATGACCAGATATCAATAGGACGTAAACCCCAAACGTCCCCAACTCCATTGACGCTTATGAAGGGTGCCGCCATTGACTTCGATGAACGTCCAAAAATTTTCCCATTCATTTTCAATGGGGAAAAAACTAAATTTCCCCAAATCAACAGAAAATGACCAGATATTAATAGGACGTAAACCCCAAACGTCCCCAACTCCATTGACCTTTATGGGGGTTGCTGCCATTGACGTCCATGGACGTCCAAAATTTTTCCCATTCATTTTCAATAGGATTTTTTTTTTTTTTCCCAAAATCAAAACAAAATGACCAGATGTCAATAGGACGTGTCCCCCAAATGTCCCCAATTGCATTGCCGCTAATGGAGGTTGATGCCATTGACGTTCATGGACGTCCAAAATTCCCATTCATTTCCAATGGCATTTCTTCATGTTTGTTCATTCTATTGATGCCAATGTACTTGGATTGCCGCTAATGGAGGGTGATGCCATTGACGTTCATGGACGTCCAAACTTCCCATTCATATCCAATGGCATTTCTTCATGTTTGTTCATTCTATTGATGCCAATGTACTTGGATTCCATTGACGCTTATGTAAGTTGATACCATTGACGTCCATGGACGTCCAAAATTTTTCCCATTCATTTTCAATGGGGAAAAAACTACATTTCTCCAAATCAACAGAAAATGACCAGATATCAATAGGACGTATACCCCAAACGTCCCCAACTCCATTGACGCTTATGGGGGGTGCTGCCATTGACGTCCATGGACGTCCAAAATTTTACCCATTCATTTTTAATGGGAAATTTTTTTTTTTCCCCAAATCAACAGAAAATGACTAGATATCATTAGGACGTGTCCCCCAAATGTCCCCGATTGCATTGCCGCTTATGGGGGGTGATGCCATTGACGTCCATGGACGTCCAAACTTCCCATTCATTTCCAATGGCATTTCTTCATGTTTTTTCATTTTATTGATGCCAATGTACTTGGATTCCTTTGACGCTTATGTAAGTTGATACCATTGACGTCCATGGACGTCCAAAATTTTTCCCATTCATTTTCAATGGGAAATTTTTTTTTTTCCCCAAATCAACAGAAAATGACTAGATATCATTAGGACGTGTCCCCCAAATGTCCCCGATTGCATTGCCGCTTATGGGGGGTGATGCCATTGACGTCCATGGACGTCCAAACTTCCCATTCATTTCCAAAGGCATTTCTTCATGTTTGTTCATTCTATTGATGCCAATGTACTTGGATTCCATTGACGCTTATGTAAGTTGATACCATTGACGTCCATGGACGTCCAAAATTTTTCCCATTCATTTTCAATGGGATTTTTTTTTTTTTTCCCAAATCAACAGAAAATGACTAGATATCATTAGGACGTGTCCCCCAAATGTCCCCGATTGCATTGCCGCTTATGGAGGGTGATGCCATTGACGTTCATGGACGTCCAAACTTCCCATTCATTTCCAATGGCATTTCTTCATGTTTGTTCATTTTATTGATGCCAATGTACTTGGATTCCATTGACGCTTATGTAAGTTGATACCATTGACGTCCATGGACGTCCAAAATTTTTCCCATTCATTTTCAATGGGAATTTTTTTTTTTTCCCCAAATCAACAGAAAATGACTAGATATCAATAGGACGTGTCCCCCAAACTTCCCCGATTCCATTAACAATTATGGAGGGTGCTGCCATTGACGGACATGGACGTCCAATTCTCCCAATCTTTTCTAATGCCTTTAACTTTGTTTAGTGCTAATGACTGGCATTATGGTCCATTCTATTGATAGACCTGAGTGGGGCTAAGATTTGTATCTCCACAGAGGAAAGACCAAGGTGTGTAATTTCTCCCGAAATTGCAGTTTCTAGTTATTATTCAATAATTCTCCGCGTTTTTTTGAGCCAACGCACAGCCCAAACCGTAGCACCGATCGGCACCGTTGAAGTATCGGCACGACCGGATTTTTCGCGTGACGATGGGAATTTTTCAAACCGCCACGAAAAATTTTCCGTTCGCCCGTAAACGGCAATTTTCCGAAAAATAAAAAAAGTTTCAAAATGTATCTAGTCCTACAATTTTTGACCAAATCACATAATTTGGGCATCAAAAATTCCGGGACGGTGAGGGGCATAAAAGTTGTATACAGAATTTGGCAAAAATTTACGGTTCCCCGGAAATTTGCCAAAAACTTTCCTATTCATTTTGAATGGAAAAAAAACGCGCGCTTCACAGCCCGAACCGTTAGACCGATCGGCACCGTTCAAGTATCGGCACGACCGGAATTTTCGCGTGACACAGGAAACTTTACAAATGGCCCCGAAAATTTTTCCGTTCGTCCGTAAACGGCAATTTTCCGTGAAAAAAAAAAATGTTTCAAAATGTATCTAGTCCTACAATTTTTGACCAAATCACATAATTTGGGCATCAAAAATTCCGGGACGGTGAGGGGCATAAAAGTTGTATACAGAATTTGGAAAAAAATTACGCTTCCTCGGAAATTTGCCAAAAACTATCCCATTCATTTCGAATGGGAAAAGTTCCCATTCACTTCCAATGGGATTTCAAATGGAATTTACATTGCATTGATGCCATTGACGGCCATGCATGTCGAATCTACTGATGCCAATGTACTTGGATTCAATTGACTATATGGATGTCGATGCCATTGACGGCCATGGACGTCCAAAATTTTCCCCATTCATTTTGAATGGGGAAAAAACAAAATTTCCCCAAATCAACAGAAAATGACCAGATATCAATAGGACGTGTCCCCCAAACTTCCCCAATTCCATTGACGCTTATCAAGGGTGCCGCCATTGACTTACATGGACGTCCAAAATTTTTCCCATTCATTTTCAATGGGGAAAAAACTACATTTCTCCAAATCAACAGAAAATGACCAGATATCAATAGGACGTATACCCCAAACGTCCCCAACTCCATTGACGCTTATGGGGGGTGCTGCCATTGACGTCCATGGACGTCCAAAATTTTACCCATTCATTTTCAATGGGAAATTTTTTTTTTTCCCCAAATCAACAGAAAATGACTAGATATCAATAGGACGTGTCCCCCAAATGTCCCCAATTGCATTGCTGCATATGGAGGGTGATGCCATTGACGTCCAGGGACGTCCAAACTTCCCATTCATTTCCAATGGCATTTCTTCATGTTTGTTCATTCTATTGATGCCAATGTACTTGGATTCCATTGACGCTTATGTAAGTTGATACCATTGACGTCCATGGACGTCCAAAATTTTTCCCATTCATTTTCAATGGGAATTTTTTTTTTTTCCCCAAATCAACAGAAAATGACTAGATATCAATAGGACGTTTCCCCCAAATGTGCCCGATTGCATTGCTGCTTATGGAGGGTGATGCCATTGACGTCCACGGACGTCCAAACTTCCCATTCATTTCCAATGGCATTTCTTCATGTTTGTTCATTCTATTGATGCCAATGTACTTGGATTCCATTGACGCTTATGTAAGTTGATACCATTGACGTCCATGGACGTCCAAAATTTTTCCCATTCATTTTCAATGGGAATTTTTTTTTTCCCCCAAATCAACAGAAAATGACTAGATATCAATAGGACATGTCCCCCAAATGTCCCCGATTGCATTGCCGCTTATGGAGGGTGATGCCATTGACGTCCATGGACGTCCAAACTTCCCATTCTTTTCCAATGGCATTTCTTCATGTTTGTTCATTCTATTGATGCCAATGTACTTGGATTCCATTGACGCTTATGTAAGTTGATACCATTGACGTCCATGGACGTCCAAAATTTTTCCCATTCATTTTCAATGGGAATTTTTTTTTTTTCCCCAAATCAACAGAAAATGACTAGATATCAATAGGACGTTTCCCCCAAATGTGCCCGATTGCATTGCTGCTTATGGGGGGTGATGCCATTGACGTCCACGGACGTCCAAACTTCCCATTCATTTCCAATGGCATTTCTTCATGTTTGTTCATTCTATTGATGCCAATGTACTTGGATTCCATTGACGCTTATGTAAGTTGATACCATTGACGTCCATGGACGTCCAAAATTTTTCCCATTCATTTTCAATGGGAATTTTTTTTTTTTTCCCCAAATCAACAGAAAATGACTAGATATCATTAGGACGTGTCCCCCAAATGTCCCCGATTGCATTGCCGCTTATGGGGGGTGATGCCATTGACGTCCATGGACGTCCAAACTTCCCATTCATTTCCAAAGGCATTTCTTCATGTTTGTTCATTCCATTGATGCCAATGTACTTGGATTCCATTGACGCTTATGTAAGTTGATACCATTGACGTCCATGGACGTCCAAAATTTTTCCCATTCATTTTCAATGGGAATTTTTTTTTTTTCCCCAAATCAACAGAAAATGACTAGATATCATTAGGACGTGTCCCCCAAATGTCCCCGATTGCATTGCCGCTTATGGAGGGTGATGCCATTGACGTCCATGGACGTCCAAACTTCCCATTCTTTTCCAATGGCATTTCTTCATGTTTGTTCATTCTATTGATGCCAATGTACTTGGATTCCATTGACGCTTATGTAAGTTGATACCATTGACGTCCATGGACGTCCAAAATTTTTCCCATTCATTTTCAATGGGAATTTTTTTTTTTTTCCCCAAATCAACAGAAAATGACTAGATATCATTAGGACGTGTCCCCCAAATGTCCCCGATTGCATTGCCGCTTATGGGGGGTGATGCCATTGACGTCCATGGACGTCCAAACTTCCCATTCATTTCCAAAGGCATTTCTTCATGTTTGTTCATTCCATTGATGCCAATGTACTTGGATTCCATTGACGCTTATGTAAGTTGATACCATTGACGTCCATGGACGTCCAAAATTTTTCCCATTCATTTTCAATGGGAATTTTTTTTTTTTCCCCAAATCAACAGAAAATGACTAGATATCATTAGGACGTGTCCCCCAAATGTCCCTGATTAAATTGCCGCTTATGGAGGGTGATGCCATTGACGGCCATGGACGTCCAATTCTCCCAATCTTTTCTAATGGCTTTTACTTTGTTTAGTGCCATTGACTGGCATTATGGTCCATTCTATTGATAGACCTGAGTGGGGCTAAGATTTGTATCTCCACAGAGGAAAGACCAAGGTGTAATTTCTCCCGAAATTGCAGTTTCTAGTTATTATTATAATTCATCTTATTCTCCGCGTTTTTTCGGCGCGCCGCACAGCTCGAACCATAGCACCGATCAGCACCGTTCAAGTATCGGCACGACCGGAATTTTCGTGCGACGCGGGCAATTTTTCAAACGGCCCCGAAAAATTTTCCGTTCGCCCGTAAACGGCAATTTTCCGGAAAAAAAAAAAAGTTTCAAAATGTATCTAGTCCTACAATTTTTGACCAAATCACATAATTTGGGTATCAAAAATTCCGGGACGGTGAGGGGCATAAAAGTTGTATACAGAATTTGGCAAAAATTTACGGTTCCCCGGAAATTTGCCAAAAACTTTCCTATTCATTTTGAATGGAAAAAAAACGCGCGCTTCACAGCCCGAACCGTTAGACCGATCGGCACCGTTCAAGTATCGGCACGACCGGAATTTTAGCGTGACACAGGAAACTTTACAAATGGCCCCGAAAATTTTTCCGTTCGTCCGTAAACGGCAATTTTCCGTGAAAAAAAAAAAACTTTCAAAATGTATCTAGTCCTACAATTTTTGACCAAATCACATAATTTGGGCATCAAAAATTCCGGGACGGTGAGGGGCATAAAAGTTGTATACAGAATTTGGAAAAAAATTACGCTTCCTCGGAAATTTGCCAAAAACTATCCCATTCATTTCGAATGGGAAAAGTTCCCATTCACTTCCAATGGGATTTCCAATGGAATTTACATTGCATTGATGCCATTGACGGCCATGCATGTCGAATCTACTGATGCCAATGTACTTGGATTCAATTGACTATATGAATGTCGATGCCATTGACGGCCATGGACGTCCAAAATTTTTCCCATTCATTTTCAATGGGGAAAAAACAAAATTTCCCCAAATCAACAGAAAATGACCAGATATCAATAGGACGTGTCCCCCAAACTTCCCCAATTCCATTGACGCTTATGAAGGGTGCCGCCATTGACTTCCATGGACGTCCAAAATTTTTCCCATTCATTTTCAATGGGGAAAAAAGTAAATTTCTCCAAATCAACAGAAAATGACCAGATATCAATAGGACGTATATCCCAAACGTCCCCAATTCCATTGACGCTTATGGGGGGTGCTGCCATTGACGTCCATGGACGTCCAAAATTTTACCCATTCATTTTCAATGGGAAATTTTTTTTTTCTCCCCAAATCAACAGAAAATGACTAGATATCAATAGGACCTGTCCCCCAAATGTCCCCGACTGCATTGCTGCTTATGGAGGGTGATGCCATTGACGTCCACGGACGTCCAAACTTCCCATTCATTTCCAATGGCATTTCTTCATGTTTGTTCATTCTATTGATGCCAATGTACTTGGATTCCATTGACGCTTATGTAAGTTGATACCATTGACGTCCATGGACGTCCAAAATTTTTCCCATTCATTTTCAATGGGAATTTTTTTTTTCCCCCCAAATCAACAGAAAATGACTAGATATCAATAGGACGTTTCCCCCAAATGTGCCCGATTGCATTGCTGCTTATGGAGGGTGATGCCATTGACGTCCACGGACGTCCAAACTTCCCATTCATTTCCAATGGCATTTCTTCATGTTTGTTCATTCTATTGATGCCAATGTACTTGGATTCCATTGACGCTTATGTAAGTTGATACCATTGACGTCCATGGACGTCCAAAATTTTTCCCATTCATTTTCAATGGGAATTTTTAGTTTTTTTCCCCAAATCAACAGAAAATGACTAGATATCATTAGGACGTGTCCCCCAAATGTCCCCGATTGCATTGCCGCTTATGGGGGGTGATGCCATTGACGTCCATGGACGTCCAAACTTCCCATTCATTTCCAAAGGCATTTCTTCATGTTTGTTCATTCTATTGATGCCAATGTACTTGGATTCCATTGACGCTTATGTAAGTTGATACCATTGACGTCCATGGACGTCCAAAATTTTTCCCATTCATTTTCAATGGGATTTTTTTTTTTTCCCCCAAATCAACAGAAAATGACTAGATATCATTAGGACGTGTCCCCCAAATGTCCCCGATTGCATTGCCCCTTATGGAGGGTGATGCCATTGACGTCCATGGACGTCCAAACTTCCCATTCATTTCCAATGGCATTTCTTCATGTTTGTTCATTTTATTGATGCCAATGTACTTGGATTCCATTGACGCTTATGTAAGTTGATACCATTGACGTCCATGGACGTCCAAAATGTTTCCCATTCATTTTCAATGGGAATTTTTTTTTTTTCCCAAATCATCAGAAAATGACTAGATATCATTAGGACGTGTCCCCCAAACTTCCCCGATTCCATTAACAATTATGAAAGGTGCCGCCATTGACGTCCATGGACGTCCAATTCTCCCATTCATTTCTAACGGCTTTTACTTTGTTTTTTGCCAATGACTGGCATTATGATCCATTCTATTGATAGACCTGAGTGGGGCTAAGATCTGTATCTCCACAGAGGAAAGACCAAGGTGTGTAATTTCTCCCGAAATTGCAGTTTCTAGTTATTATTATTATTATTCAATAATTCTCCGCGTTTTTTTGAGCCAACGCACAGCCCAAACCGTAGCACCGATCGGCACCGTTGAAGTATCGGCACGACCGGATTTTTCGCGTGACGATGGGAATTTTTCAAACCGCCACGAAAAATTTTCCGTTCGCCCGTAAACGGCAATTTTCCGAAAAATAAAATAAGTTTCAAAATGTATCTAGTCCTACAATTTTTGACCAAATCACATAATTTGGGTATCAAAAATTCCGGGACGGTGAGGGGCATAAAAGTTGTATACAGAATTTGGCAAAAATTTACGGTTCCCCGGAAATTTGCCAAAAACTTTCCTATTCATTTTGAATGGAAAAAAAAACGCGCGCTTCACAGCCCGAACCGTTAGACCGATCGGCACCGTTCAAGTATCGGCACGACCGGAATTTTCGCGTGACACAGGAAACTTTACAAATGGCCCCGCAAATTTTTCCGTTCGTCCGTAAACGGCAATTTTCCGTGAAAAACAAAAAAGTTTCAAAATGTATCTAGTCCTACAATTTTTGACCAAATCAAATAATTTGGGCATCAAAAATTCCGGGACGGTGAGGGGCATAAAAGTTGTATACAGAATTTTGAAAAAAATTACGCTTCCTCGGAAATTTGCCAAAAACTATCCCATTCATTTCGAATGGGAAAAGTCCCATTCACTTCCAATGGGATTTCCAATGGAATTACCTTGGTCTTTCTGAAAGAAAGAACAAGGTATTGTTATTGTGCAACTTTATTACCTTGGTCTTTCCAAGGGAAAGAACAAGGTTATGTTGTTGTACAACTTTATTGTACTTTTTATTATTATTATTACCTTGGTCTTTCTGAAAGAAAGAACAAGGTATTGTTATTGTGCAACTTTATTGTACTTATTACCTTGGTCTTTCTGAAAGAAAGAACAAGGTATTGTTATTGTGCAACTTTATTGTACTTATTATTTATTCATCTTATTCTCCGCGTTTTTTTGAGCCAACGCACAGCCCAAACCGTAGCACCGATCGGCACAGTTCAAGTATCGGCACGACCGGAATTTTCGCGTGACGATGGGAATTTTTCAAACCGCCACGAAAAATTTTCCGTTCGCCCGTAAACGGCAATTTTCCGAAAAATAAAAAAAGTTTCAAAATGTATCTAGTCCTACAATTTTTGACCAAATCACATAATTTGGGCATCAAAAATTCCGGGACGGTGAGGGGCATAAAAGTTGTATACAGAATTTGGCAAAAATTTACGGTTCCCCGGAAATTTGCCAAAAACTTTCCTATTCATTTTGAATGGAAAAAAAACGCGCGCTTCACAGCCCGAACCGTTAGACCGATCGGCACCGTTCAAGTATCGGCACGACCGGAATTTTCGCGTGACACAGGAAACTTTACAAATGGCCCCGAAATTTTTTCCGTTCGTCCGTAAACGGCAATTTTCCGTGAAAAAAAAAAAAGTTTCAAAATGTATCTAGTCCTACAATTTTTGACCAAATCACATAATTTGGGCATCAAAAATTCCGGGACGGTGAGGGGCATAAAAGTTGTATACAGAATTTGGAAAAAAATTACGCTTCCTCGGAAATTTGCCAAAAACTATCCCATTCATTTCGAATGGGAAAAGTCCCATTCACTTCCAATGGGATTTCCAATGGAATTTACATTGCATTGATGCCATTGACGGCCATGCATGTCAAATCTACTGATGCCAATGTACTTGGATTCAATTGATTATATGGATGTCGATGCCATTGACTGCCATGGACGTCCAAAATTTTTCCCATTCATTTTCAATGGGGAAAAAACAAAATTACCCCAAATCAACAGAAAATGACCAGATATCAATAGGACGTGTCCCCCAAACTTCCCCAATTCCATTGACGCTTATGAAGAGTGCCGCCATTGACTTACATGGACGTCCAAAATTTTTCCCATTCATTTTCAATGGGGAAAAAACTACATTTCTCCAAATCAACAGAAAATGACCAGATATCAATAGGACGTATACCCCAAACGTCCCCAACTCCATTGACGCTTATGGGGGGTGCTGCCATTGACGTCCATGGACGTCCAAAATTTTACCCATTCATTTTCAATGGGAATTTTTTTTTTTTCCCCAAATCAACAGAAAATGACTAGATATCAATAGGACGTTTCCCCCAAATGTGCCCGATTGCATTGCTGCTTATGGAGGGTGATGCCATTGACGTCCACGGACGTCCAAACTTCCCATTAATTTCCAATGGCATTTCTTCATGTTTGTTCATTCTATTGATGCCAATGTACTTGGATTCCATTGACGCTTATGTAAGTTGATACCATTGACGTCCATGGACGTCCAAAATTTTTCCCATTCATTTTCAATGGGAAATTTTTTTTTTTCCCCAAATCAACAGAAAATGACTAGATATCATTAGGACGTGTCCCCCAAATGTCCCCGATTGCATTGCCGCTTATGGGGGGTGATGCCATTGACGTCCATGGACGTCCAAACTTCCCATTCATTTCCAAAGGCATTTCTTCATGTTTGTTCATTCTATTGATGCCAATGTACTTGGATTCCATTGACGCTTATGTAAGTTGATACCATTGACGTCCATGGACGTCCAAAATTTTTCCCATTCATTTTCAATGGGAAATTTTTTTTTCACCCAAATCAACAGAAAATGACTAGATATCAATAGGACGTGTCGCCCAAATGTCCCCGATTGCATTGCCTCTTATGGAGGGTGATGCCATTGACGTTCATGGACGTCCAAACTTCCCATTCATTTCCAATGGCATTTCTTCATGTTTGTTCATTCTATTGATGCCAATGTACTTGGATTCCATTGACGCTTATGTAAATTGATACCATTGACGTCCATGGACGTCCCAAATTTTTCCCATTCATTTTCAATGGGAATTTTTTTTTTTCCCCAAATCAACAGAAAATGACTACATATCAAAAGGACGTGTACCCCAAATGTCCCCGATTGGATTGCCGCTTATGGAGGGTGATGCCATTGACGTCCATGGACGTCCAAACTTCCCATTAATTTCCAATGGCGTTTCTTCATGTTTTTTTCATTCTATTGATGCCAATGTACTTGGATTCCATTGACGCTTATGTAAGTTGACACCATTGACGTCCATGGACGTCCAAAATTTTTCCCATTCATTTTCAATGGGATTTTTTTTTTTTTTCCCAAATCAACAGAAAATGACTAGATATCATTAGGACGTGTCCCCCAAATGTCCCCGATTGCATTGCCGCTTATGGAGGGTGATGCCATTGTCGTTCATGGACGTCCAAACTTCCCATTCATTTCCAATGGCATTTCTTCATGTTTGTTCATTTTATTGATGCCAATGTACTTGGATTCCATTGACGCTTATGTAAGTTCATACCATTGACGTCCATGGACGTCCAAAATTTTTCCCATTCATTTTCAATGGGAATTTTTTTTTTTTTCCCAAATCAACAGAAAATGACTAGATATCATTAGGACGTGTCCCCCAAACTTCCCCGATTCCATTAACAATTATGAAAGGTGCCGCCATTGACGTCCATGGACGTCCAATTCTCCCATTCATTTCTAACGGCTTTTACTTTGTTTTTTTTGCCAATGACTGGCATTATGATCCATTCTATTGATAGACCTGAGTGGGGCTAAGATCTGTATCTCCACAGAGGAAAGACCAAGGTGTGTAATTTCTCCCGAAATTGCAGTTTCTAGTTTTTTATTATTATTATTCAATAATTCTCCGCGTTTTTTTGAGCCAACGCACAGCCCAAACCGTAGCACCGATCGGCACCGTTGAAGTATCGGCACGACCGGATTTTTCGCGTGACGATGGGAATTTTTCAAACCGCCACGAAAAATTTTCCGTTCGCCCGTAAACGGCAATTTTCCGAAAAATAAAAAAAGTTTCAAAATGTATCTAGTCCTACAATTTTTGACCAAATCACATAATTTGGGCATCAAAAATTCCGGGACGGTGAGGGGCATAAAAGTTGTATACAGAATTTGGCAAAAATTTACGGTTCCCCGGAAATTTGCCAAAAACTTTCCTATTCATTTTGAATGGAAAAAAAACGCGCGCTTCACAGCCCGAACCGTTAGACCGATCGGCACCGTTCAAGTATCGGCACGACCGGAATTTTCGCGTGACACAGGAAACTTTACAAATGGCCCCGAAAATTTTTCCGTTCGTCCGTAAACGGCAATTTTCCGTGAAAAAAAAAAAAGTTTCAAAATGTATCTAGTCCTACAATTTTTGACCAAATCACATAATTTGGGCATCAAAAATTCCGGGACGGTGAGGGGCATAAAAGTTGTATACAGAATTTGGAAAAAAATTACGCTTCCTCGGAAATTTGCCAAAAATTATCCCATTCATTTCGAATGGGAAAAGTCCCATTCACTTCCAATGGGATTTCCAATGGAATTTACATTGCATTGATGCCATTGACGGCCATGCATGTCGAATCTACTGATGCCAATGTACTTGGATTCAATTGATTATATGGATGTCGATGCCATTGACTGCCATGGACGTCCAAAATTTTTCCCATTCATTTTCAATGGGGAAAAAACAAAATTACCCCAAATCAACAGAAAATGACCAGATATCAATAGGACGTGTCCCCCAAACTTCCCCAATTCCATTGACGCTTATGAAGGGTGCCGCCATTGACTTACATGGACGTCCAAAATTTTTCCCATTCATTTTCAATGGGGAAAAAACTACATTTCTCCAAATCAACAGAAAATGACCAGATATCAATAGGACGCATACCCCAAACGTCCCCAACTCCATTGACGCTTATGGGGGGTGCTGCCATTGACGTCCATGGACGTCCAAAATTTTACCCATTCATTTTCAATGGGAAATTTTTTTTTTTCCCCAAATCAACAGAAAATAACTAGATATCAATAGGACCTGTCCCCCAAATGTCCCCGATTGCATTGCTGCTTATGGAGGGTGATGCCATTGACGTCCAGGGACGTCCAAACTTCCCATTCATTTCCAATGGCATTTCTTCATGTTTGTTCATTCTTTTGATGCCAATGTACTTGGATTCCATTGACGCTTATGTAAGTTGATACCATTGACGTCCATGGACGTCCAAAATTTTTCCCATTCATTTTCAATGGGAATTTTTTTTTTTTTCCCCAAATCAACAGAAAATGACTAGATATCAATAGGACGTTTCCCCCAAATGTGCCCGATTGCATTGCTGCTTATGGAGGGTGATGCCATTGACGTCCACGGACGTCCAAACTTCCCATTCATTTCCAATGGCATTTCTTCATGTTTGTTCATTCTATTGATGCCAATGTACTTGGATTCCATTGACGCTTATGTAAGTTGATACCATTGACGTCCATGGACGTCCAAAATTTTTCCCATTCATTTTCAATGGGAAATTTTTTTTTTTCCCCAAATCAACAGAAAATGACTAGATATCATTAGGACGTGTCCCCCAAATGTCCCCGATTGCATTGCCGCTTATGGGGGGTGATGCCATTGACGTCCATGGACGTCCAAACTTCCCATTCATTTCCAAAGGCATTTCTTCATGTTTGTTCATTCTATTGATGCCAATGTACTTGGATTCCATTGACGCTTATGTAAGTTGATACCATTGACGTCCATGGACGTCCAAAATTTTTCCCATTCATTTTCAATGGGATTTTTTTTTTTTTTCCCAAATCAACAGAAAATGACTAGATATCATTAGGACGTGTCCCCCAAATGTCCCCGATTGCATTGCCGCTTATGGAGGGTGATGCCAATGACGTTCATGGACGTCCAAACTTCCCATTCATATTCCAATGGCATTTCTTCATGTTTGTTCATTTTATTGATGCCAATGTACTTGGATTCCATTGACGCTTATGTAAGTTGATACCATTGACGTCCATGGACGTCCAAAATTTTTCCCATTCATTTTCAATGGGAAATTTTTTTTTTTCCCAAATCAACAGAAAATGACTAGATATCAATAGGAAGTGTCCCCCAAACTTCCCCGATTCCATTAACAATTATGGAGGGTGCTGCCATTGACGGACATGGACGTCCAATTCTCCCAATCTTTTCTAATGGCTTTAACTTTGTTTAGTGCCAATGACTGGCATTATGGTCCATTCTATTGATAGACCTGAGTGGGGCTAAGATTTGTATCTCCACAGAGGAAAGACCAAGGTGTGTAATTTCTCCCGAAATTGCAGTTTCTAGTTATTTATTCATCTTATTCTCCGCGTTTTTTTGAGCCAACGCACAGCCCAAACCGTAGCACCGATCGGCACAGTTCAAGTATCGGCACGACCGGAATTTTCGCGTGACGATGGGAATTTTTCAAACCGCCACGAAAAATTTTCCGTTCGCCCGTAAACGGCAATTTTCCGAAAAATAAAAAAAGTTTCAAAATGTATCTAGTCCTACAATTTTTGACCAAATCACATAATTTGGGCATCAAAAATTCCGGGACGGTGAGGGGCATAAAAGTTGTATACAGAATTTGGCAAAAATTTACGGTTCCCCGGAAATTTGCCAAAAACTTTCCTATTCATTTTGAATGGAAAAAAAACGCGCGCTTCACAGCCCGAACCGTTAGACCGATCGGCACCGTTCAAGTATCGGCACGACCGGAATTTTCGCGTGACACAGGAAACTTTACAAATGGCCCCGAAAATTTTTCCGTTCGTCCGTAAACGGCAATTTTCCGTGAAAAAAAAAAAAGTTTCAAAATGTATCTAGTCCTACAATTTTTGACCAAATCACATAATTTGGGCATCAAAAATTCCGGGACGGTGAGGGGCATAAAAGTTGTATACAGAATTTGGAAAAAAATTACGCTTCCTCGGAAATTTGCCAAAAACTATCCCATTCATTTCGAATGGGAAAAGTCCCATTCACTTCCAATGGGATTTCCAATGGAATTTACATTGCATTGATGCCATTGACGGCCATGCATGTCGAATCTACTGATGCCAATGTACTTGGATTCAACTGACTATATAGATGTCGATGCCATTGACTGCCATGGACGTCCAAAAATTTTCCCATTCATTTTCAATGGGGAAAAAACAAAATTACCCCAAATCAACAGAAAATGACCAGATATCAATAGGACGTGTCCCCCAAACTTCCCCAATTCCATTGACGCTTATGAAGGGTGCCGCCATTGACTTACATGGACGTCCAAAATTTTTCCCATTCATTTTCAATGGGGAAAAAACTACATTTCTCCAAATCAACAGAAAATGACCAGATATCAATAGGACGTATATCCCAAACGTCCCCAATTCCATTGACGCTTATGGGGGGTGCTGCCATTGACGTCCATGGACGTCCAAAATTTTACCCATTCATTTTCAATGGGAAATTTTTTTTTTTCCCCAAATCAACAGAAAATGACTAGATATCAATAGGACCTGTCCCCCAAATGTCCCCGATTGCATTGCCGCTTATGGAGGGTGATGCCATTGACGTCCAGGGACGTCCAAACTTCCCATTCATTTCCAATGGCATTTCTTCATGTTTGTTCATTCTTTTGATGCCAATGTACTTGGATTCCATTGACGGTTATGTAAGTTGATACCATTGACGTCCATGGACGTCCAAAATTTTTCCCATTCATTTTCAATGGGAAATTTTTTTTTTTTCCCAAATCAACAGAAAATGACTAGATATCATTAGGACGTGTCCCCCAAATGTCCCCGATTGCATTGCTGCTTATGGAGGGTGATGCCATTGACGTCCAGGGACGTCCAAACTTCCCATTAATTTCCAATGGCATTTCTTCATGTTTGTTCATTCTATTGATGCCAATGTACTTGGATTCCATTGACGCTTATGTAAGTTGATACCATTGACGTCCATGGACGTCCAAAAATTTTCCCATTCATTTTCAATGGGATTTTTTTTTTTTTCCCAAATCAACAGAAAATGACTAGATATCATTAGGACGTGTCCCCCAAATGTCCCCGATTGCATTGCCGCTTATGGAGGGTGATACCATTGACGTTCATGGACGTCCAAACTTCCCATTCATTTCCAATGGCATTTCTTCATGTTTGTTCATTTTATTGATGCCAATGTACTTGGATTCCATTGACGCTTATGTAAGTTGATACCATTGACGTCCATGGACGTCCAAAATTTTTCCCATTCATTTTCAATGAGATTTTTTTTTTTTTTTCCCAAATCAACAGAAAATGACTAGATATCAATAGGACGTGTCCCCCAAACTTCCCCGATTCCATTAACAATTATGGAGGGTGCTGCCATTGACGGACATGGACGTCCAATTCTCCCAATCTTTTCTAATGGCTTTAACTTTGTTTAGTGCCAATGACTGGCATTATGGTCCATTCTATTGATAGACCTGAGTGGGGCTAAGATTTGTATCTCCACAGAGGAAAGACCAAGGTGTGTAATTTCTCCCGAAATTGCAGTTTCTAGTTATTATTATTATTATTCAATAATTGTCGACGTTTTTTTCGGCGCGCCGTGCAGCCCGAACCGTACCTCCGATCGGTACCGTTCAAGTATCGGCACGACCGGAATTTTCGCGCGACGATGGGAATTTTTCAAACGGCCCCGAAAAATTTTCCGTTCGCCCGTAAACGGCAATTTTCCGGAAAAAAAAAAAAGTTTAAAAATGTATCTAGTCCTACAATTTTTGACCAAATCGCATAATTTGGGCATCAAAAATTCCGGGACATTGAGGGGCATAAAAGTTGTATACAGAATTTGGCAAAAATTTACGGTTCCCCGGAAATTTGCCAAAAACTTTCCTATTCATTTTGAATGGAAAAAAACCGCGCGCTTCACAGCCCGAACCGTGAGACCGATCGGCACCGTTCAAGTATCGGCACGACCGGAATTTTCGCGTGACACAGGAAACTTTACAAATGTCCCCGAAATTTTTTCCGTTCGTCCGTAAACGGCAATTTTCCGTAAAAAAAAAAAAAGTTTCAAAATGTATCTAGTCCTACAATTTTTGACCAAATCACATAATTTGGGCATCTAAAATTCCGGGACGGTGAGGGGCATAAAAGTTGTATACAGAATTTGGAAAAAAATTACGCTCCCTCGGAAATTTGCCAAAAACTATCCCATTCATTTCGAATGGGAAAAGTTCCCATTCACTTTCAATAGGATTTCCAATGGACTTTACATTGCATTGCCATTGACGGCCATGCATGTCGAATCTATTGATGCCAATGTTCTTGGATTCAATTGACTATATGGATGTCGATGCCATTGACGGCCATGGACGTCCAAAATTTTTCCCATTCATTTTCAATGGGGAAAAAACTACATTTCCCCAAATCAACAGAAAATGACCAGATATCAATAGGACGTGTCCCCCAAACGTCCCCAACTCCATTGACGCTTATAGGGGGTGCTGCCATTGACTTACATGGACGTCCAAAATTTTTCCCATTCATTTTCAATGGGGAAAAAACTACATTTCTCCAAATCAACAGAAAATGACCAGATATCAATAGGACGTATACCCCAAACGTCCCCAACTCCATTGACGCTTATGGGGGGTGCTGCCATTGACTTCCATGGACGTCCAAAATTTTACCCATTCATTTTCAATGGGAAATTTTTTTTTTCCCCCAAATCAACAGAAAATGACTAGATATCAATAGGACGTGTCCCCCAAATGTCCCCAATTGCATTGCTGCTTATGGAGGGTGATGCCATTGTCGTCCTGGGACGTTCAAACTTCCCATTCATTTCCAATGGCATTTCTTCATGTTTGTTCATTCTATTGATGCCAATGTACTTGGATTCCATTGACGCTTATGTAAGTTGATGCCATTGACGTCCATGGACGTCCAAAATTTTTCCCATTCATTTTCAATGGGCAATTTTTTTTTTTCCCCAAATCAACAGAAAATGACTAGATATCAATAGGACATGTCCCCCAAATGTCCCCGATTGCATTGCCGCTTATGGAGGGTGATGCCATTGACGTTCATGGACGTCCAAACTTCCCATTAATTTCCAATGGCATTTCTTCATGTTTGTTCATTCTATTGATGCCAATGTACTTGGATTCCATTGACGCTTATGTAAGTTGATACCATTGACGTCCATGGACGTCCAAAATTTTTCCCATTCATTTTCAATGGGATTTTTTTTTTTTCCCAAATCAACAGAAAATGACTAGATATCATTAGGATGTGTCCCCCAAATGTCCCCGATTGCATTGCCGCTTATGGAGGGTGATGCCATTGACGTTCATGGACGTCCAAACTTCCCATTCATTTCCAATGGCATTTCTTCATGTTTGTTCATTTTATTGATGCCAATGTACTTGGATTCCATTGACGCTTATGTCAGTTGATACCATTGACGTCCATGGACGTCCAAAATTTTTCCCATTCATTTTCAATGGAAATTTATTTTTTTTCCCCAAATCAACAGAAAATGAGTAGATATCATTAGGACGTGTCCCCCAAATGTCCCCGATTGCATTGCTGCTTATGGAGGGTGATGCCATTGACGTCCACGGACGTCCAAACTTCCCATTCATTTCCAATGGCATTTCTTCATGTTTTTTCATTCTATTGATGCCAATGTACTTGGATTCCATTGACGCTTATGGAAGTTGATACCATTGACGTCCATGGACGTCCAAAATTTTTCCCATTCATTTTCAATGGGATATTTTTTTTTTTTCCCAAATCAACAGAAAATGACTAGATATCATTAGGATGTGTCCCCCAACCTTCCCCGATTCCATTAACAATTATGAAAGGTGCCGCCATTGACGTCCATGGACGTCCAATTCTCCCATTCATTTCTAACGGCTTTTACTTTCTTTTTTGCCAATGACTGGCATTATGATCCATTCTATTGATAGACCTGAGTGGGGCTAAGATCTGTATCTCCACAGAGGAAAGACCAAGGTGTGTAATTTCTCCCGAAATTGCAGTTTCTAGTTCTTCTTATTATTATAGTCGTTTTTTTCGGCGCGCCGCGCAGCCCAAACCGTAGCACCGATCGGCACCGTTGAAGTATCGGCACGACCGGATTTTTCGCGTGACGATGGGAATTTTTCAAACCGCCACGAAAAATTTTCCGTTCGCCCGTAAACGGCAATTTTCCGAAAAAATAAAAAAGTTTCAAAATGTATCTAGTCCTACAATTTTTGACCAAATCACATAATTTGGATATCAAAAATTCCGGGACGGTGAGGGGCATAAAAGTTATATACAGAATTTGGCAAAAATTTACGGTTCCCCGGAAATTTGCCAAAAACTTTCCTATTCATTTTGAATGAAAAAAAAACGCACGCTGCACAGCCCGAACCGTTTGACCGATCGGCACCGTTCAAATATCGGCACGACCGGAATTTTCGCGCGACGATGGGAATTTTTCAAACGGACCCGAAAAATTTTCCCTTCGCCCGTAAACGGCAATTTTCCGGAAAAAAAAAAAAAGTTTCAAAATGTATCTAGTCCTACAATTTTTGACCAAATCACACAATTTGGGCATCAAAAATTCCGGGACGGTGAGGGGCATAAAAGTTGTATACAGAATTTGGAAAAAAATTACGCTTCCTCGGAAATTTGCCAAAAACTATCCCATTCATTTCGAATGGGAAAAGTCCCATTCACTTCCAATGGGATTTCCAATGGAATTTACATTGCATTGATGCCATTGACGGCCATGCATGTCGAATCTACTGATGCCAATGTACTTGGATTCAATTGACTATATGGATGTCGATGCCATTGACTGCCATGGACGTCCAAAATTTTTCCCATTCATTTTCAATGGGGAAAAAACAAAATTACCACAAATCAACAGAAAATGACCAGATATCAATAGGACGTGTCCCCCAAACTTCCCCAATTCCATTGACGCTTATGAAGGGTGCCGCCATTGACTTACATGGACGTCCAAAATTTTTCCCATTCATTTTCAATGGGGAAAAAACTAAATTTCTCCAAATCAACAGAAAATGACCAGATATTAATAGGACGTATATCCCAAACGTCCCCAATTCCATTGACGCTTATGGGGGGTGCTGCCATTGACGTCCATGGACGTCCAAAATTTTACCCATTCATTTTCAATGGGAAATTTTTTTTTTTCCCCCAAATCAACAGAAAATGACTAGATATCAATAGGACGTGTCCCCCAAATGTCCCCGATTGCATTGCTGCTTATGGAGGGTGATGCCATTGACGTCCAGGGACGTCTAAACTTCCCATTCATTTCCAATGGCATTTCTTCATGTTTGTTCATTCTATTGATGCCAATGTACTTGGATTCCATTGACGCTTATGTAAGTTGATACCATTGACGTCCATGGACGTCCAAAATTTTTCCCATTCATTTTCAATGGGAAATTTTTTTTTTTCCCCAAATCAACAGAAAATGACTAGATATCATTAGGACGTGTCCCCCAAATGTCCCCGATTGCATTGCCGCTTATGGGGGGTGATGCCATTGACGTCCATGGACGTCCAAACTTCCCATTCATTTCCAATGGCATTTCTTCATGTTTGTTCATTCTATTGATGCCAATGTACTTGGATTCCATTGACGCTTATGTAAGTTGATACCATTGACGTCCATGGACGTCCAAAATTTTTCCCATTCATTTTCAATGGGAATTTTTTTTTTTCCCCAAATCAACAGAAAATGACTAGATATCATTAGGACGTGTCCCCCAAATGTCCCCGATTGTATTGCCGCTTATGGGGGGTGATGCCATTGACGTCCATGGACGTCCAAACTTCCCATTCATTTCCAAAGGCATTTCTTCATGTTTGTTCATTCTATTGATGCCAATGTACTTGGATTCCATTGACGCTTATGTAAGTTGATACCATTGACGTCCATGGACGTCCAAAATTTTTCCCATTCATTTTCAATGGGAATTTTTTTTTTTTCCCCAATTCAACAGAAAATGACTAGATATCATTAGGACGTGTCCCCCAAATGTCCCCGATTGCATTGCCGTTTATGGAGGGTGATGCCATTGACGTTCATGGACGTCCAAACTTCCCATTCATTTCCAATGGCATTTCTTCATGTTTGTTCATTTTATTGATGCCAATGTACTTGGATTCCATTGACGCTTATTTAAGTTGATACCATTGACGTCCATGGACGTCCAAAATTTTTCCCATTCATTTTCAATGGGAATTTTTTTTTTTTCCCAAATCAACAGAAAATGACTACATATCATTAGGACTTGTCCCCCAAACTTCCCCGATTCCATTAACAATTATGAAAGGTGCCGCCATTGACGTCCATGGACGTCCAATTCTCCTATTCATTTCTAACGGCTTTTACTTTGTTGTTTGCCAATGACTGGCATTATGATCCATTCTATTGATAGACCTGAGTGGGGCTAAGATCTGTATCTCCACAGAGGAAAGACCAAGGTGTGTAATTTCTCCCGAAATTGCAGTTTCTAGTTATTATTATTATTCATCTTATTCTCCGCGTTTTTTTGAGCCAACGCACAGCCCAAACCGTAGCACCGATCGGCACCGTTCAAGTATCGGCACGACCGGATTTTTCGTGTGACGATGGGAATTTTTCAAACCGCCACGAAAAATTTTCCGTTCGCCCGTAAACGGCAATTTTCCGAAAAATTAAAAAAGTTTCAAAATGTATCTAGTCCTACAATTTTTGACCAAATCACATAATTTGGGCATCAAAAATTCCGGGACGGTGAGGGGCATAAAAGTTGTATACAGAATTTGGCAAAAATTTACGGTTCCCCGGAAATTTGCCAAAAACTTTCCTATTCATTTTGAATGGAAAAAAAACGCGCGCTTCACAGCCTGAACCGTTAGACCGATCGGCACCGTTCAAGTATCGGCACGACCGGAATTTTCGCGTGACACAGGAAACTTTACAAATGGCCCCGAAAATTTTTCCGTTCGTCCGTAAACGGCAATTTTCCGTGAAAAAAAAAAAAGTTTCAAAATGTATCTAGTCCTACAATTTTTGACCAAATCAAATAATTTGGGCATCAAAAATTCCGGGACGGTGAGGGGCATAAAAGTTGTATACAGAATTTGGAAAAAAATTACGCTTCCTCGGAAATTTGCCAAAAACTATCCCATTCATTTCGAATGGGAAAAGTCCCATTCACTTCCAATGGGATTTCCAATGGAATTTACATTGCATTGATGCCATTGACGGCCATGCATGTCGAATCTACTGATGCCAATGTACTTGGATTCAACTGACTATATAGATGTCGATGCCATTGACTGCCATGGACGTCCAAAAATTTTCCCATTCATTTTCAATGGGGAAAAAACAAAATTACCCCAAATCAACAGAAAATGACCAGATATCAATAGGACGTGTCCCCCAAACTTCCCCAATTCCATTGACGCTTATGAAGGGTGCCGCCATTGACTTACATGGACGTCCAAAATTTTTCCCATTCATTTTCAATGGGGAAAAAACAAAATTTCTCCAAATCAACAGAAAATGACCAGATATCAATAGGACGTATATCCCAAACGTCCCCAATTCCATTGACGCTTATGGGGGGTGCTGCCATTGACGTCCATGGACGTCCAAAATTTTACCCATTCATTTTCAATGGGAATTTTTTTTTTTTCCCCAAATCAACAGAAAATGACTAGATATCAATAGTACCTGTCCCCCAAATGTCCCCGATTGCATTGCTGCTTATGGAGGGTGATGCCATTGACGTCCAGGGACGTCCAAACTTCCCATTTATTTCCAATGGCATTTCTTCATGTTTGTTCATTCTATTGATGCCAATGTACTTGGATTCCATTGACGCTTATGTAAGTTGATACCATTGACGTCCATGGACGTCCAAAATTTTTCCCATTCATTTTCAATGGGAATTTTTTTTTTTCCCCAAATCAACAGAAAATGACTAGATATCATTAGGACGTGTCCCCCAAGTGTCCCCGATTGGATTGCCGCTTATGGAGGGTGATGCCATTGACGTCCATGGACGTCCAAACTTCCCATTAAATCCCAATGGCATTTCTTCATGTTTGTTCATTCTATTGATGCCAATGTACTTGGATTCCATTGACGCCTATGTAAGTTGATACCATTGACGTCCATGGACGTCCAAAAATTTTCCCATTCATTTTCAATGGGAATTTTTTTTTTTCCCCAAATCAACAGAAAATGACTAGATATCAATAGGACGTGTCCCCCAAATGTCCCCGATTGCATTGCCTCTTATGGAGGGTGGTGCCATTGACGTCCACGGACGTCCAAACTTCCCATTCATTTCCAATGGCATTTCTTCATGTTTGTTCATTCTATTGATGCCAATGTACTTGGATTCCATTGACGCTTATGTAAATTGATACCATTGACGTCCATGGACGTCCAAAATTTTTCCCATTCATTTTCAATGGGAATTTTTTTTTTTCCCCAAATCAACAGAAAATGACTAGATATCATTAGGACGTGTCCCCCAAATGTCCCCGATTGCATTGCCGCTTATGGGGGGTGCTGCCATTGACGGACATGGACGTCCAATTCTCCCAATCTTTTCTAATGGCTTTAACTTTGTTTAGTGCCAATGACTGGCATTATGGTCCATTCTATTGATAGACCTGAGTGGGGCTAAGATTTGTATCTCCACAGAGGAAAGACCAAGGTGTGTAATTTCTCCCGAAATTGCAGTTTCTAGTTATTATTATTATTTATTCATCTTATTCTCCGCGTTTTTTTGAGCCAACGCACAGCCTAAACCGTAGCCCCGATCGGCACCGTTCAAGTATCGGCATGACCGGAATTTTCGCGTGACGATGGGAATTTTTCAAAACGCCACGAAAAATTTTCCGTTCGCCCGTAAACGGCAATTTTCCGAAAAAAAAAAAAAGTTTAAAAATGTATCTTGTCCTACAATTTTTGACCAAATCACATAATTTGGGTATCAAAAATTCCGGGACGGTGAGGGGCATAAAAGTTGTATACAGAATTTGGAAAAAACTTACGGTTCCCCAGAAATTTGCCAAAAACTCTCCCATTCATTTCTAATGGGAAAAGTTCCCATTCACTTACAATGGGATTTCAATGGAATTTACATTGAATTAATGCCATTGACGGCCATGCATGTCGAATCTACTGATGCCAATGTACTTGGATCCTATTGACTATATGGATGTCGATGCCATTGACGGCCATGGACGTCCAAAAATTTTCCCATTCATTTTCAATGGGGAAAAAACAAAATTTCACCAAATCAACAGAAAATGACCAGATATCAATAGGACATGTCCCCCAAACTTCCCTGCTTCCATTGACGCTTATGGGGGGTGCTGCCATTGACGTCTATGGACGTCCAAATTTTTTCCCATTCATTTTCAAAGGGATTTTTTTTTTTTCCCAAAATCAAAAGAAAATGACTACATATCAATAGGACGTGTCCCCCAAACTTCCCCAATTACATTGACGCTTATGGAGGGTGCTGCCATAGACGGACATGGACGTCCAATTCTCCCAATCTTTTCTAATGGCTTTTACTTTGTTTAGTGCCATTGACTGGCATTATGGTCCATTCTATTGATAGACCTGAGTGGGGCTAAGATTTGTATCTCCACAGAGGAAAGACCAAGGTGTAATTTCTCCCGAAATTGCAGTTTCTAGTTATTATTATTATTATTTATTATATCATCATCTTATTCTCCGCGTTTTTTCGGCGCGCCGCGCAACCCGAACCGTACCACCGATCGGCACCATTCAAGTATTGACACGACCGGATTTTTCGCGCGACGCGGGGACTTTTTCAAAATCCCCCGAAAAATTTTCCGTTCGCCCGTAAACGGCAATTTTCCGGAAAAAAAAAAAAGTTTAAAAATGTATCTAGTCCTACAATTTTTGACCAAATCACATAATTTGGGTATCAAAAATTCCGGGACGGTGAGGGGCATAAAAGTTGTATACAGAATTTGGCAAAAATTTACGGTTCCCCGGTAATTTGCCAAAAACTATCCCATTCATTTCTAATGGGAGAATTTCCCATTCATTTCAATGGGATTTCCAATGGAATTTACATCATTGATGCCATTGACTGCCATGCATGTCGAATCTATTGATGCCAATGTACTTGGATTCAATTGACTATATGAATGTCGATGCCATTGACGGCCATGGACGTCCAAAATTTTTCCCATTCATTTTCAATGGGGAAAAAACTACACTTCCCCAAATCAACAGAAAATGACCAGATATCAATAGGATGTGTCCCCCAAATGTCCCCAACTCCATTGACGCTTATAGGGGGTGCTGCCATTGACGTCCATGGACGTCCAAAATTTTTCCCATTCATTTTCAATGGGGAAAAAACTAAATTTCCCCAAATCAACAGAAAATGACCAGATATTAATAGGACGTATACCCCAAACGTCCCCAACTCCATTGACGCTTATGGGGGGTGTTGCCATTGACGTCCATGGACGTCCAAAATTTTTCCCATTCATTTTCAATGGGAATTTTTTTTTTTTCCCCAAATCAACAGAAAATGACTAGATATCATTAGGACGTGTCCCCCAAATGTCCCCGATTGCATTGCCGCTTATGGAGGGTGATGCCATTGACGTCCAAGGACGTCCAAACTTCCCATTCATTTCCAATGGCATTTCTTCATGTTTTTTCATTCTATTGATGCCAATGTACTTGGATTCCATTGACGCTTATGGAAGTTGATACCATTGACGTCCATGGACGTCCAAAATTTTTCCCATTCATTTTCAATGGGAATTTTTTTTTTTTTCCCAAATCAACAGAAAATGACTAGATATCATTAGGACGTGTCCCCCAAACTTCCCCGATTCCATTAATAATTATGAAAGGTGCCGCCATTGACGTCCAGGGACGTCCAAACTTCCCATACATTTCCAATGGCATTTCTTCATGTTTGTTCATTCTATTGATGCCAATGTACTTGGATTCCATTGACGCTTATGTAAGTTGACACCATTGACGTCCATGGACGTCCAAAATTTTTCCCATTCATTTTCAATGGGAAATTTTTTTTCTTCTCCCAAATCAAAAGAAAATGACTAAATATCAATAGGACGTGTCCCCCAAATGTCCCCGATTGTATTGCTGCTTATGGAGGGTGATGCCATTGACGTCCATGGACGTCCAAACTTCCCATTAATTTCTAATGGTATTTCTTCATGTTTGTTCATTCTATTGATGCCAATGTACTTGGTATCCATTGACGCTTATGTAAGTTGATACCATTGACGTCCATGGACGTCCAAAATTTTTCCCATTCATTTTCAATGGGAATTTTTTTTTTTTCCCCAAATCAACAAAAAATGACCAGATATCAATAGGACGTGTACCCCAAATGTCCCCGATTGTATTGCTGCTTATGGAGGGTGATGCCATTGACGTCCATGGATGTCCAAACTTCCCATTAATTTCTAATGGCATTTCTTCATGTTAGTTCATTCTATTGATGCCAATGTACTTGGTATCCATTGACGCTTATGTAAGTTGATACCATTGACGTCCATGGACGTCCAAAATTTTTCCCATTCATTTTCAATGGGATTTTTTTTTTTTTTCCCAAATCAACAAAAAATGACCAGATATCAATAGGACGTGTACCCCAAATGTCCCCGATTGTATTGCTGCTTATGGAGGGTGATGCCATTGACGTCCATGGACGTCCAAACTTCCCATTAATTTCTAATGGCATTTCTTCATGTTTGTTCATTCTATTGATGCCAATGTACTTGGTATCCATTGACGCTTATGTAAGTTGACACCATTGACGTCCATGGACGTCCAAAATTTTTCCCATTCATTTTCAATGGGAAATTTTTTTTCTTCTCCCAAATCAAAAGAAAATGACTAAATATCAATAGGACGTGTCCCCCAAATGTCCCCGATTGTATTGCTGCTTATGGAGGGTGATGCCATTGACGTCCATGGACGTCCAAACTTCCCATTAATTTCTAATGGTATTTCTTCATGTTTGTTCATTCTATTGATGCCAATGTACTTGGTATCCATTGACGCTTATGTAAGTTGATACCATTGACGTCCATGGACGTCCAAAATTTTTCCCATTCATTTTCAATGGGAATTTTTTTTTTTTCCCCAAATCAACAAAAAATGACCAGATATCAATAGGACGTGTACCCCAAATGTCCCCGATTGTATTGCTGCTTATGGAGGGTGATGCCATTGACGTCCATGGACGTCCAAACTTCCCATTAATTTCTAATGGCATTTCTTCATGTTTGTTCATTCTATTGATGCCAATGTACTTGATATCCATTGACGCTTATGTAAGTTGATACCATTGACGTCCATGGACGTCCAAAATTTTTCCCATTCATTTTCAATGGGATTTTTTGTTTTTTTCCCAAATCAACAAAAAATGACCAGATATCAATAGGACGTGTACCCCAAATGTCCCCGATTGTATTGCTGCTTATGGAGGGTGATGCCATTGACGTCCATGGACGTCCAAACTTCCCATTAATTTCTAATGGCATTTCTTCATGTTTGTTCATTCTATTGATGCCAATGTACTTGGTATCCATTGACGCTTATGTAAGTTGATACCATTGACGTCCATGGACGTCCAAAATTTTTCCCATTCATTTTCAATGGGAATTTTTTTTTTTTCCCCAAATCAACAAAAAATGACCAGATATCAATAGGACGTGTACCCCAAATGTCCCCGATTGTATTGCTGCTTATGGAGGGTGATGCCATTGACGTCCACGGACATCCAAACTTCCCATTCATTTCCAATGGCATTTCTTCATGTTTGTTCATTCTATTGATGCCAATGTACTTGGATTCCATTGACGCTTATGTAAGTTGATACCATTGACGTCCCTGGACGTCCAAAATTTTTCCCATTCATATTCAATGGGAAATTTTTTTTTTCCCCCAAATCAACAGAAAATGACTAGATATCATTAGGACGTGTCCCCCAAATGTCCCCAATTGCATTGCCGCTTATGGAGGGTGATGCCATTGACGTTCATGGACGTCCAAACTTCCCATTCATTTCCAATGGCATTTCTTCATGTTTGTTCATTTTATTGATGCCAATGTACTTGGATTCCATTGACGCTTATGTAAGGTGATACCATTGACGTCCATGGACGTCCAAAATTTTCCCCATTCATTTTCAATGGGAATTTTTTTTTTTTTCCCAAATCAACAGAAAATGACTAGATATCAATAGGACGTGTCCCCCAAACTTCCCCGATTCCATTAACAATTATGGAGGGTGCTGCCATTGACGGACATGGACGTCCAATTCTCTCAATCTTTTCTAATGGCTTTAACTTTGTTTAGTGCCAATGACTGGCATTATGGTCCATTCTATTGATAGACCTGAGTGGGGCTAAGATTTGTATCTCCACAGAGGAAAGACCAAGGTGTGTAATTTCTCCCGAAATTGCAGTTTCTAGTTATTATTATTATTATATCATCAAATTATTCTCCGCGTTTTTTCGGCGCGCCGCGCAGCCCGAACCGTACCACCGATCGGCACCATTCAAGTATTGACACGACCGGATTTTTCGCGCGACGCAGGGACTTTTTCAAAATCCCCCGAAAAATTTTCCGTTCGCCCGTAAATGGCAATTTTCCGAAAAAAATAAAAAGTTAAAAAATGTATCTAGTCCTACAATTTTTGACCAAATCACATAATTTGGGTATCAAAAATTCCGGGACGATGAGGGGCATAAAAGTTGTATACAGAATTTGGCAAAAATTTACGGTTCCCCGGAAATTTGCCAAAAACTTTCCTATTCATTTTGAATGAAAAAAAAACGCACGCTGCACAGCCCGAACCGTTTGACCGATCGGCACCGTTCAAATATCGGCACGACCGGAATTTTCGCGCAACGATGGGAATTTTTCAAACGGACCCGAAAATGTTTCCCTTCGCCCGTAAACGGCAATTTTCCGGGAAAAAAAAAAAGTTTCAAAATGTATCTAGTCCTACAATTTTTGACCAAATCACACAATTTGGGCATCAAAAATTCCGGGACGGTGAGGGGCATAAAAGTTGTATACAGAATTTGGAAAAAAATTACGCTTCCTCGGAAATTTGCCAAAAACTATCCCATTCATTTCGAATGGGAAAAGTCCCATTCACTTCCAATGGGATTTCCAATGGAATTTACATTGCATTGATGCCATTGACGGCCATGCATGTCGAATCTACTGATGCCAATGTACTTGGATTCAATTGACTATATGGATGTCGATGCCATTGACTGCCATGGACGTCCAAAATTTTTCCCATTCATTTTCAATGGGGGAAAAAACAAAATTACCCCAAATCAACAGAAAATGACCAGATATCAATAGGACGTGTCCCCCAAACTTCCCCAATTCCATTGACGCTTATGAAGGGTGCCGCCATTGACTTACATGGACGTCCAAAATTTTTTCCATTCATTTTCAATGGGGAAAAAACTAAATTTCTCCAAATCAACAGAAAATGACCAGATATCAATAGGACGTATATCCCAAACGTCCCCAATTCCATTGACGCTTATGGGGGGTGCTGCCATTGACATCCATGGACGTCCAAAATTTTACCCATTCATTTTCAATGGGAATTTTTTTTTTTTTCCTCAAATCAACAGAAAATGACTAGATATCAATAGGACCTGTCCCCCAAATGTCCCCGATTGCATTGCTGCTTATGGAGGGTGATGCCATTGACGTCCACGGACGTCCAAACTTCCCATTCATTTCCAATGGCATTTCTTCATGTTTGTTCATTCTATTGATGCCAATGTACTTGGATTCCATTGACGCTTATGTAAGTTGATACCAGTGACGTCCATGGACGTCCAAAATTTTTCCCATTCATTTTCAATGGGAATTTTTTTTTTCCCCCCAAATAAACAGAAAATGACTAGATATCAATAGGACGTTTCCCCCAAATGTCCCCGATTGCATTGCCGCTTATGGAGGGTGATGCCATTGACGTTCATGGACGTCCAAACTTCCCATTAAATCCCAATGGCATTTCTTCATGTTTGTTCATTCTATTGATGCCAATGTACTTGGATTCCATTGACGCTTATGTAAGTTGATACCATTGACGTCCATGGACGTCCAAAAATTTTCCCATTCATTTTCAATGGGAATTTTTTTTTTTTTCCCCAAATCAACAGAAAATGACTAGATATCAATAGGACGTGTCCCCCAAATGTCCCCGATTGCATTGCCTCTTATGGAGGGTGATGCCATTGACGTCCACGGACGTCCAAACTTCCCATTCATTTCCAATGGCATTTCTTCATGTTTGTTAATTCTATTGATGCCAATGTACTTGGATTCCATTGACGCTTATGTAAATTGATACCATTGACGTCCATGGACGTCCAAAAGTTTTCCCATTCATTTTCAATGGGAATTTTTTTTTTTTCCCCAAATCAACAGAAAATGACTAGATATCATTAGGGCGTGTCCCCCAAATGTCCCCGATTGCATTGCCGCTTATGGAGGGTGATGCCATTGACGTTCATGGACGTCCAAACTTCCCATTAAATCCCAATGGCATTTCTTCATGTTTGTTCATTCTATTGATGCCAATGTACTTGGATTCCATTGACGCTTATGTAAGTTGATACCATTGACGTCCATGGACGTCCAAAAATTTTCCCATTCATTTTCAATGGGAATTTTTTTTTTTTTTCCCCAAATCAACAGAAAATGACTAGATATCAATAGGACGTGTCCCCCAAATGTCCCCGATTGCATTGCCTCTTATGGAGGGTGATGCCATTGACGTCCACGGACGTCCAAACTTCCCATTCATTTCCAATGGCATTTCTTCATGTTTGTTAATTCTATTGATGCCAATGTACTTGGATTCCATTGACGCTTATGTAAATTGATACCATTGACGTCCATGGACGTCCAAAAGTTTTCCCATTCATTTTCAATGGGAATTTTTTTTTTCCCCAAATCAACAGAAAATGACTAGATATCATTAGGGCGTGTCCCCCAAATGTCCCCGATTGCATTGCCGCTTATGGAGGGTGATGCCATTGACGTTCATGGACGTCCAAACTTCCCATTAAATCCCAATGGCATTTCTTCATGTTTGTTCATTCTATTGATGCCAATGTACTTGGATTCCATTGACGCTTATGTAAGTTGATACCATTGACGTCCATGGACGTCCAAAAATTTTCCCATTCATTTTCAATGGGAATTTTTTTTTTTCCCCAAATCAACAGAAAATGACTAGATATCAATAGGACGTGTCCCCCAAATGTCCCCGATTGCATTGACGCTTATGAAGGGTGCCGCCATTGACGGCCATGGACGTCCAATTCTCCCAATCTTTTCTAATGGCTTTTACTTTGTTTAGTGCCATTGACTGGCATTATGGTCCATTCTATTGATAGACCTGAGTGGGGCTAAGATTTGTATCTCCACAGAGGAAAGACCAAGGTGTAATTTCTCCCGAAATTGCAGTTTCTAGTTCTTCTTATTATTATAGTCGTTTTTTTCGGCGCGCCGCGCAGCCCAAACCGTAGCACCGATCGGCACCGTTGAAGTATCGGCACGACCGGATTTTTCGCGTGACGATGGGAATTTTTCAAACCGCCACGAAAAATTTTCCGTTCGCCCGTAAACGGCAATTTTCCGAAAAAATAAAAAAGTTTCAAAATGTATCTAGTCCTACAATTTTTGACCAAATCACATAATTTCGATATCAAAAATTCCGGGACGGTGAGGGGCATAAAAGTTATATACAGAATTTGGCAAAAATTTACGGTTCCCCGGAAATTTGCCAAAAACTTTCCTATTCATTTTGAATGAAAAAAAAACGCACGCTGCACAGCCCGAACCGTTTGACCGATCGGCACCGTTCAAATATCGGCACAACCGGAATTTTCGCGCGACGATGGGAATTTTTCAAACGGACCCGAAAAATTTTCCCTTCGCCCGTAAACGGCAATTTTCCGGAAAAAAAAAAAAAGTTTCAAAATGTATCTAGTCCTACAATTTTTGACCAAATCACACAATTTGGGCATCAAAAATTCTGGGACGGTGAGGGGCATAAAAGTTGTATACAGAATTTGGAAAAAAATTACGCTTCCTCGGAAATTTGCCAAAAACTATCCCATTCATTTCGAAAGGGAAAAGTCCCATTCACTTCCAATGGGATTTCCAATGGAATTTACATTGCATTGATGCCATTGACGGCCATGCATGTCGAATCTACTGATGCCAATGTACTTGGATTCCATTGACTATATGGATGTCGATTCCATTGACTGCCATGGACGTCCAAAATTTTTCCCATTCATTTTCAATGGGGAAAAAACAAAATTACCACAAATCAACAGAAAATGACCAGATATCAATAGGACGTGTCCCCCAAACTTCCCCAATTCCATTGACGCTTATGAAGGGTGCCGCCATTGACTTACATGGACGTCCAAAATTTTTCCCATTCATTTTCAATGGGGAAAAAACTAAATTTCTCCAAATCAACAGAAAATGACCAGATATCAATAGGACGTATATCCCAAACGTCCCCAATTCCATTGACGCTTATGGGGGGTGCTGCCATTGACGTCCATGGACGTCCAAAATTTTACCCATTCATTTTCAATGGGAAATTTTTTTTTTCCCCCAAATCAACAGAAAATGACTAGATATCAAGAGGACCTGTCCCCCAAATGTCCCCGATTGCATTGCTGCTTATGGAGGGTGATGCCATTGACGTCCAGGGACGTCTAAACTTCCCATTCATTTCCAATGGCATTTCTTCATGTTTGTTCATTCTATTGATGCCAATGTACTTGGATTCCATTGACGCTTATGTAAGTTGATACCATTGACGTCCATGGACGTCCAAAATTTTTCCCATTCATTTTCAATGGGAATTTTTTTTTTTTCCCCAAATCAACAGAAAATGACTAGATATCATTAGGACGTGTCCCCCAAATGTCCCCGATTGCATTGCCGCTTATGGGGGGTGATGCCATTGACGTCCATGGACGTCCAAACTTCCCATTCATTTCCAATGGCATTTCTTCATGTTTGTTCATTCTATTGATGCCAATGTACTTGGATTCCATTGACGCTTATGTAAGTTGATACCATTGACGTCCATGGACGTCCAAAATTTTTCCCATTCATTTTCAATGGGAATTTTTTTTTTTCCCCAAATCAACAGAAAATGACTAGATATCATTAGGACGTGTCCCCCAAATGTCCCCGATTGTATTGCCGCTTATGGGGGGTGATGCCATTGACGTCCATGGACGTCCAAACTTCCCATTCATTTCCAAAGGCATTTCTTCATGATTTTTCATTCTATTGATGCCAATGTACTTGGTTTCCATTGACGCTTATGTAAGTTGATACCATTGACGTCCATGGACGTCCAAAATTTTTCCCATTCATTTTCAATGGGAATTTTTTTTTTTTCCCCAATTCAACAGAAAATGACTAGATATCATTAGGACGTGTCCCCCAAATGTCCCCGATTGCATTGCCGCTTATGGAGGGTGATGCCATTGACGTTCATGGACGTCCAAACTTCCCATTCATTTCCAAAGGCATTTCTTCATGTTTGTTCATTTTATTGATGCCAATGTACTTGGATTCCATTGACGCTTATGTAAGTTGATACCATTGACGTCCATGGACGTCCAAAATTTTTCCCATTCATTTTCAATGGGAATTTTTTTTTTTTCCCAAATCAACAGAAAATGACTACATATCATTAGGACTTGTCCCCCAAACTTCCCCGATTCCATTAACAATTATGAAAGGTGCCGCCATTGACGTCCATGGACGTCCAATTCTCCCATTCATTTCTAACGGCTTTTACTTTGTTTTTTGCCAATGACTGGCATTATGATCCATTCTATTGATAGACCTGAGTGGGGCTAAGATCTGTATCTCCACAGAGGAAAGACCAAGGTGTGTAATTTCTCCCGAAATTGCAGTTTCTAGTTATTATTATTATTATGCAATGGTTTCTCCGCGTTTTTTCGGCGCGCCGCGCAGCCCGAACCGTACCACCGATCGGCACCGTTCAAGTATCGACACGACCGGAATTTTCGCGCGACGATGGGAATTTTTCAAACGACCCCGAAAATTTTTTCGTTCGCCCGTAAACGGCGATTTTCCGATTTTTTACAACTTTTTCAAAACGCTACTTGTCCTACAATTTTTGACCAAATCACATAATTTGGACATCAAAAATTCCGGGACGGTGGGGGGCATAAAGATTGTATACAGAATTTGGAAAAAATTTACGGTTCTCCGGATATTTGCCAAAAACTATCCCATTCATTTCCAATGGGAAAAGTTCCCATTCACTTTCAATAGTATTTCCAATGGACTTTACATTGCATTGATGCCATTGACGGCCATGCATGTCGAATCTATTGATGCCAATGTACTTGGATTCATTTGACTATATGGATGTCGATGCCATTGACGGCCATGGACGTCCAAAATTTTTCCCATTCATTTTCAATGGGGAAAAAACTAAATTTCCCCAAATCAACAGAAAATGACCAGATATTAATAGGACGTATACCCCAAACGTCCCCAACTCCATTGACGCTTATGGGGGGTGCTGCCATTGACGTCCATGGACGTCCAAAATTTTTCCCATTCATTTTCAATGGGGAAAAAACTAAATTTCCCCAAATCATCTGAAAATGACCAGTTATCAATAGTACGTCTCCCCCAAACGTTCCGAACTCCATTGACGCTTATAGGGGGTGCTGCCATTGACGTCCATGGACGTCCAAAAATTTTCCCATTCATTTTCAATGGGGAAAAAACTAAATTTCCCCAAATCAACAGAAAATGACCAGATATTAATAGGACGTATACCCCAAACGTCCCCAATTCCATTTACGCTTATGGAGGGTGATGCCATTGATGTTCATGGACGTCCAAACTTCCCATTCATTTCCAATGGCATTTCTTCATGTTTGTTCATTCTATTGATGCCAATGTACTTGGATTCCATTGACGCCTATGTAAGTTGATACCATTGACGTCCATGGACGTCCAGAATTTTTCCCATTCATTTTCAATGGGAATTTTTTTTTTTTCCCCAAAATCAACAAAAAATGACTAGATATCATTAGGACGTGTCCCCCAAATGTCCCCGATTGCATTGCCGCGTACGGAGGGTGATGCCATTGACGTTCATGGACGTCCAAACTTCCCATTTATTTCCAATGGCATTTCTTCATGTTTGTTCATTCTATTGATGCCAATGTACTTGGATTCCATTGACGCTTATGTAAGTTGATACCATTGACGTCCATGGACGTCCAAAATTTTTCCCATTCATTTTCAATGGGAATTTTTTTTTTTTTCCCCAAATCAACAGAAAATGACTAGATATCAATAGGACGTTTCCCCCAAATGTGCCCGATTGCATTGCTGCTTATGGAGGGTGATGCCATTGACGTCCACGGACGTCCAAACTTCCCATTAATTTCCAATGGCATTTCTTCATGTTTGTTCATTCTATTGATGCCAATGTACTTGGATTCCATTGACGCTTATGTAAGTTGATACCATTGACGTCCATGGACGTCCAAAATTTTTCCCATTCATTTTCAATGGGAAATTTTTTTTTCTTCCTCAAATCAACAGAAAATGACTAGATATCATTAGGACGTGTCCCCCAAATGTCCCCGATTGCATTGCCGCTTATGGGGGGTGATGCCATTGACGTCCATGGACGTCCAAACTTCCCATTCATTTCCAAAGGCATTTCTTCATGTTTGTTCATTCTATTGATGCCAATGTACTTGGATTCCATTGACGCTTATGTAAGTTGATACCATTGACGTCCATGGACGTCCAAAATTTTTCCCATTCATTTTCAATGGGATTTTTTTTTTTTCCCCAAATCAACAGAAAATGACTAGATATCATTAGGACGTGTCCCCCAAATGTCCCCGATTGCATTGCCGCTTATGGAGGGTGATGCCATTGACGTTCATGGACGTCCAAACTTCCCATTCATTTCCAATGGCATTTCTTCATGTTTGTTCATTTTATTGATGCCAATGTACTTGGATTCCATTGACGCTTATGTAAGTTGATACCATTGACGTCCATGGACGTCCAAAATTTTTCCCATTCATTTTCAATGGGAAATTTTTTTTTTTTCCCAAATCAACAGAAAATGACTACATACCAATAGGACGTGTCCCCCAAACTTCCCCGATTCCATTAACAATTATGGAGGGTGCTGCCATTGACGGACATGGACGTCCAATTCTCCCAATCTTTTCTAATGGCTTTAACTTTGTTTAGTGCCAATGACTGGCATTATGGTCCATTCTATTGATAGACCTGAGTGGGGCTAAGATTTGTATCTCCACAGAGGAAAGACCAAGGTGTAATTTCTCCCGAAATTGCAGTTTCTAGTTAATTATTATTATTCAATAATTGTCGACGTTTTTTTCGGCGCGCCGCGCAGCCCGAACCATAGCTCCGATCGGTACCGTTCAAGTATCGGCACGACCGGAATTTTCGCGCGACGATGGGAATTTTTCAAACGGCCCCGAAAAATTTTCCGTTCGCCCGTAAACGGCAATTTTCCGAAAAAAAAAAAAAGTTTCAAAATGTATCTAGTCCTACAATTTTTGACCAAATCACATAATTTGGGCATCAAAAATTCCGGGACGGTGAGGGGCATAAAAGTTGTATACAGAATTTGGCAAAAATTTACGGTTCCCCGGAAATTTGCCAAAAACTTTCCTATTCATTTTGAATGGAAAAAAAACGCGCGCTTCACAGCCCGAACCGTTAGACCGATCGGCACCGTTCAAGTATCGGCACGACCGGAATTTTCGCGTGACACAGGAAACTTTACAAATGGCCCCGAAAATTTTTCCGTTCGTCCGTAAACGGAAATTTTCCGTGAAAAAAAAAAAAGTTTCAAAATGTATCTAGTCCTACAATTTTTGACCAAATCACATAATTTGGGCATCAAAAATTCCGGGACGGTGAGGGGCATAAAAGTTGTATACAGAATTTGGAAAAAATTTACGGTTCCCCGGATATTTGCCAAAAACTATCCCATTCATTTCTAATGGGAAAAGTTCCCATTCACTTTCAATAGGATTTCCAATGGACTTTACATTGCATTGCCATTGACGGCCATGCATGTCGAATCTATTGATGCCAGTGTTCTTGGATTCAATTGACTATATGGATGTCGATGCCATTGACGGCCATGGACGTCCAAAATTTTTCCCATTCATTTTCAATGGGGAAAAAACTACATTTCCCCAAATCAACAGAAAATGACCAGATATCAATAGGACGTGTCCCCCAAACGTCCCCAACTCCATTGACGCTTATAGGGGGTGCTGCCATTGACGTCCATGGACGTCCAAAATTTTTCCCATTCATTTTCAATGGGGAAAAAACTACATTTCTCCAAATCAACAGAAAATGACCAGATATCAATAGGACGTATATCCCAAACGTCCCCAATTCCATTGACGCTTATGGGGGGTGCTGCCATTGACGTCCATGGACGTCCAAAATTTTACCCATTCATTTTCAATGGGAATTTTTTTTTTTTCCCCAAATCAACAGAAAATGACTAGATATCAATAGGACCTGTCCCCCAAATGTCCCCGATTGCATTGCTGCTTATGGAGGGTGATGCCATTGACGTCCAGGGACGTCCAAACTTCCCATTCATTTCCAATGGCATTTCTTCACGTTTGTTCATTCTTTTGATGCCAATGTACTTGGATTCCATTGACGCTTATGTAAGTTGATACCATTGACGTCCATGGACGTCCAAAATTTTTCCCATTCATTTTCAATGGGAAATTTTTTTTTTCCCCAAATCAACAGAAAATGACTAGATATCATTAGGACGTGTCCCCCAAATGTCCCCGATTGCATTACCGCTTATGGAGGGTGATGCCATTGAGGTCCACGGACGTCCAAACTTCCCATTAATTTCCAATGGCATTTCTTCATGTTTGTTCATTCTATTGATGCCAATGTACTTGGATTCCATTGACCCTTATGTAAGTTGATACCATTGACGTCCATGGACGTCCAAAATTTTTCCCATTCATTTTCAATGGGAATTTTTTTTTTCCCCCCAAATCAACAGAAAATGACTAGATATCATTAGGACGTGTCCCCCAAATGTCCCCGATTGCATTACCGCTTATGGGGGGTGATGCCATTGACGTCCATGGACGTCCAAACTTCCCAATCATTTCCAAAGCCATTTCTTCATGTTTGTTCATTCTATTGATGCCAATGTACTTGGATTCCATTGACGCTTATGTAAGTTGATACCATTGACGTCCATGGACGTCCAAAATTTTTCCCATTCATTTTCAATGGGATTTGTTTTTTTTTTTTCCCCAAATCAACAGAAAATGACTAGATATCATTAGGACGTTTCCCCCAAATGTCCCCGATTGCATTGCCGCTTATGGAGGGTGATGCCATTGACGTTCATGGACGTCCAAACTTCCCATTCATTTCCAATGGCATTTCTTCATGTTTGTTCATTTTATTGATGCCAATGTACTTGAATTCCATTGACGCTTATGTAAGTTGATACCATTGACGTCCATGGACGTCCAAAATTTTTCCCATTCATTTTCAATGGGAAATTTTTTTTTTTTCCCAAATCAACAGAAAATGACTAGATATCATTAGGACGTGTCCCCCAAACTTCCCCGATTCCATTAACAATTATGAAAGGTGCCGCCATTGACGTCCATGGACGTCCAATTCTCCCATTCATTTCTAACGGCTTTTACTTTGTTTTTTGCCAATGACTGGCATTATGATCCATTCTATTGATAGACCTGAGTGGGGCTAAGATCTGTATCTCCACAGAGGAAAGACCAAGGTGTGTAATTTCTCCCGAAATTGCAGTTTCTAGTTATTATTATTATTATTATTCAATAATTCTCCGCGTTTTTTTGAGCCAACGCACAGCCCAAACCGTAGCACCGATCGGCACCGTTGAAGTATCGGCACGACCGGATTTTTCGCGTGACGATGGGAATTTTTCAAACCGCCACGAAAAATTTTCCGTTCGCCCGTAAACGGCAATTTTCCGAAAAATAAAAAAAGTTTCAAAATGTATCTAGTCCTACAATTTTTGACCAAATCACATAATTTGGGCATCAAAAATTCCGGGACGGTGAGGGGCATAAAAGTTGTATACAGAATTTGGCAAAAATTTACGGTTCCCCGGAAATTTGCCAAAAACTTTCCTATTCATTTTGAATAGAAAAAAAACGCGCGCTTCACAGCCCGAACCGTTAGACCGATCGGCACCGTTCAAGTATCGGCACGACCGGAATTTTTGCGTGACACAGGAAACTTTACAAATGGCCCCGAAAATTTTTCCGTTCGTCCGTAAACGGCAATTTTCCGTGAAAAAAAAAAAAGTTTCAAAATGTATCTAGTCCTACAATTTTTGATCAAATCAAATAATTTGGGCATCAAAAATTCCGGGACGGTGAGGGGCATAAAAGTTGTATACAGAATTTGGAAAAAAATTACGCTTCCTCGGAAATTTGCCAAAAACTATCCCATTCATTTCGAATGGGAAAAGTCCCATTCACTTCCAATGGGATTTCCAATGGAATTTACATTGCATTGATGCCATTGACGGCCATGCATGTCGAATCTACTGATGCCAATGTACTTGGATTCAACTGACTATATAGATGTCGATGCCATTGACTGCCATGGACGTCCAAAATTTTTCCCATTCATTTTCAATGGGGAAAAAACAAAATTACCCCAAATCAACAGAAAATGACCAGATATCAATAGGACGTGTCCCCCAAACTTCCCCAATTCCATTGACGCTTATGAAGGGTGCCGCCATTGACTTACATGGACGTCCAAAATTTTTCCCATTCATTTTCAATGGGGAAAAAACTAAATTTCTCCAAATCAACAGAAAATGACCAGATATCAATAGGACGTATATCCCAAACGTCCCCAATTCCATTGACGCTTATGGGAGGTGCTGCCATTGACGTCCATGGACGTCCAAAATTTTACCCATTCATTTTCAATGGGAAATTTTTTTTTTTCCCCAAATCAACAGAAAATGACTAGATATCAATAGGACCTGTCCCCCAAATGTCCCCGATTGCATTGCTGCTTATGGAGGGTGATGCCATTGACGTCCAGGGACGTCCAAACTTCCCATTCATTTCCAATGGCATTTCTTCATGTTTGTTCATTCTTTTGATGCCAATGTACTTGGATTCCATTGACGCTTATGTAAGTTTATACCATTGACGTCCATGGACGTCCAAAATTTTTCCCATTCATTTTCAATGGGAATTTTTTTTTTTTTCCCCAAATCAACAGAAAATGACTAGATATCAATAGGACGTTTCCCCCAAATGTGCCCGATTGCATTGCTGCTTATGGAGGGTGATGCCATTGACGTCCACGGACGTCCAAACTTCCCATTCATTTCCAAAGGCATTTCTTCATGTTTGTTCATTCTATTGATGCCAATGTACTTGGATTCCATTGACGCTTATGTAAGTTGATACCATTGACGTCCATGGACGTCCAAAATTTTTCCCATTCATTTTCAATGGGAATTTTTTTTTTTTTCCCCAAATCAACAGAAAATGACTAGATATCATTAGGACGTGTCCCCCAAATGTCCCCGATTGCATTGCCGCTTATGGGGGGTGATGCCATTGACGTCCATGGACGTCCAAACTTCCCATTAAATACCAATGGCATTTCTTCATGTTTGTTCATTCTTTTGATGCCAATGTACTTGGATTCCATTGACGCTTATGTAAGTTTATACCATTGACGTCCATGGACGTCCAAAATTTTTCCCATTCATTTTCAATGGGAATTTTTTTTTTTTCCCCAAATCAACAGAAAATGACTAGATATCAATAGGACGTTTCGCCCAAATGTGCCCGATTGCATTGCTGCTTATGGAGGGTGATGCCATTGACGTCCACGGACGTCCAAACTTCCCATTCATTTCCAATGGCATTTCTTCATGTTTGTTCATTCTATTGATGCCAATGTACTTGGATTCCATTGACGCTTATGTAAGTTGATACCATTGACGTCCATGGACGTCCAAAATTTTTCCCATTCATTTTCAATGGGAAATTTTTTTTTTTTTCCCCAAATCAACAGAAAATGACTAGATATCATTAGGACGTGTCCCCCAAATGTCCCCGATTGCATTGCCGCTTATGGGGGGTGATGCCATTGACGTCCATGGACGTCCAAACTTCCCATTCATTCCAAAGGCATTTCTTCATGTTTGTTCATTCTATTGATGCCAATGTACTTGGATTCCATTCACGCTTATGTAAGTTGATACCATTGACGTCCATGGACGTCCCAAATTTTTCCCATTCATTTTCAATGGGATTTTTTTTTTTTTCCCCAAATCAACAGAAAATGACTAGATATCATTAGGACGTGTCCCCCAAATGTCCCCGATTGCATTGCCGCTTATGGAGGGTGATGCCATTGACGTTCATGGACGTCCAAACTTCCCATTCATTTCCAATGGCATTTCTTCATGTTTGTTCATTTTATTGATGCCAATGTACTTGGATTCCATTGACGCTTATGTAAGTTGATACCATTGACGTCCATGGACGTCCAAAATTTTTCCCATTCATTTTCAATGGGAATTTTTTTTTTTTTCCCAAATCAACAGAAAATGACTAGATATCAATAGGACGTGTCCCCCAAACTTCCCCGATTCCATTAACAATTATGGAGGGTGCTGCCATTGACGGACATGGACGTCCAATTCTCCCAATCTTTTCTAATGGCTTTAACTATGTTTAGTGCCAATGACTGGCATTATGATCCATTCTATTGATAGACCTGAGTGGGGCTAAGATCTGTATCTCCACAGAGGAAAGACCAAGGTGTGTAATTTCTCCCGAAATTGCAGTTTCTAGTTGTACTTATTATTTATTCATCTTATTCTCCGCGTTTTTTTGAGCCAACGCACAGCCCAAACCGTAGCACCGATCGGCACAGTTCAAGTATCGGCACGACCGGAATTTTCGCGTGACGATGGGAATTTTTCAAACCGCCACGAAAAATTTTCCGTTCGCCCGTAAACGGCAATTTTCCGAAAAACAAAAAAAGTTTCAAAATGTATCTAGTCCTACAATTTTTGACCAAATCACATAATTTGGGCATCAAAAATTCCGGGACGGTGAGGGGCATAAAAGTTGTATACAGAATTTGGCAAAAATTTACGGTTCCCCGGAAATTTGCCAAAAACTTTCCTATTCATTTTGAATGGAAAAAAAACGCGCGCTTCACAGCCCGAACCGTTAGACCGATCGGCACCGTTCAAGTATCGGCACGACCGGAATTTTAGCGTGACACAGGAAACTTTACAAATGGCCCCGAAAATTTTTCCGTTCGTCCGTAAACGGCAATTTTCCGTGAAAAAAAAAAAACTTTCAAAATGTATCTAGTCCTACAATTTTTGACCAAATCACATAATTTGGCCATCAAAAATTCCGGGACGGTGAGGGGCATAAAAGTTGTATACAGAATTTTGAAAAAAATTACGCTTCCTCGGAAATTTGCCAAAAACTATCCCATTCATTTCGAATGGGAAAAGTTCCCATTCACTTCCAATGGGATTTCCAATGGAATTTACATTGCATTGATGCCATTGACGGCCATGCATGTCGAATCTACTGATGCCAATGTACTTGGATTCAATTGACTATATGGATGTCGATGCCATTGACGGCCATGGACGTCCAAAATTTTTCCCATTCATTTTCAATGGGGAAAAAACAAAATTTCCCCAAATCAACAGAAAATGACCAGATATCAATAGGACGTGTCCCCCAAACTTCCCCAATTCCATTGACGCTTATGAAGGGTGCCACCATTGACTTCCATGGACGTCCAAAAATTTTCCCATTCATTTTCAATGGGGAAAAAACTAAATTTCTCCAAATCAACAGAAAATGACCAGATATCAATAGGACGTATATCCCAAACGTCCCCAACTCCATTGACGCTTATGGAGGGTGCTGCCATTGACGTCCATGGAAGTCCAAAATTTTTCCCATTCATTTTCAATGGGAATTTTTTTTTTTTCCCCATATCAACAGAAAATGACTAGATATCAATAGGACGTGTCCCCCAAATGTCCCCGGTTGCATTGCTGCTTATGGAGGGTGATGCCATTGACGTCCAGGGACGTCCAAACTTCCCATTCATTTCCAATGGCATTTCTTCATGTTTGTTCATTCTTTTGATGCCAATGTACTTGGATTCCATTGACGCTTAAGTAAGTTGATACCATTGACGTCCATGGACGTCCAAAATTTTTCCCATTCATTTTCAATGGGAAATTTTTTTTTTCCCCCAAATCAACAGAAAATGACTAGATATCATTAGGACGTGTCCCCCAAATGTCCCCGATTGCATTGCCGCTTACGGGGGGTGATGCCATTGACGTCCATGGACGTCCAAACTTCCCAATCATTTCCAAAGGCATTTCTTCATGTTTGTTCATTCTTTTGATGCCAATGTACTTGGATTCCATTGACGCTTATGTAAATTGATACCATTGACGTCCGTAGACGTCCAAAATTTTTCCCATTCATTTTCAATGGGAATTTTTTTTTTTTCCCAAATCAACAGAAAATGACTAGATATCATTAGGACGTGTCCCCCAAATGTCCCCGATTGCATTGCCGCTTATGGAGGGTGATGCCATTGACGTTCATGGACGTCCAAACTTCCCATTCATTTCCAATGGCATTTCTTCATGTTTGTTCATTTTATTGATGCCAATGTACTTGGATTCCATTGACGCTTATGTAAGTTGATACCATTGACGTCCATGGACGTCCAAAATTTTTCCCATTCATTTTCAATGGGATTTTTTTTTTTTCCCAAATCAACAGAAAATGACTAGATATCATTAGGACGTGTCCCCCAAATGTCCCCGATTGCATTGCCGCTTATGGAGGGTGATGCCATTGACGTTCATGGACGTCCAAACTTCCCATTCATTTCCTATGGCATTTCTTCATGTTTCTTAATTTTATTGATGCCAATGTACTTGGATTCCATTGACGCTTATGTAAGTTGATACCATTGACGTCCATGGACGTCCAAAAATTTTCCCATTCATTTTCAATGGGAAAATTTTTTTTTTTCCCAAATCAAGAGAAAATGACTAGATATCATTAGGACGTGTCCCCCAAACTTCCCCGATTCCATTAACAATTATGAAAGGTGCCGCCATTGACGTCCATGGACGTCCAATTCTCCCATTCATTTCTAACGGCTTTTACTTTGTTTTTTGCCAATGACTGGCATTATGATCCATTCTATTGATAGACCTGAGTGGGGCTAAGATCTGTATCTCCACAGAGGAAAGACCAAGGTGTGTAATTTCTCCCGAAATTGCAGTTTCTAGTTATTCATCTTATTCTCCGCGTTTTTTTGGCGCGCCGCACAGCCCGAACCGCTGCACCGATCGGCACCGTTCGGATATCGAAACGTCCGGAATTTTTGCGCGACGATGGCTTTTTTAAAAAGGGCCCCGAAAAATTTTCCGTTTTCCCGCAAACGGCAATTTTCCAGATATTTTTTTTTTTTTCAAAATGTATCTAGTCCTACAATTTTTGACCAAATCACATAATTTGGGTATCAAAAATTCCGGGACGGTGAGGGGCATAAAAGTTGTATACAGAATTTGGAAAAAATTTACGGTTCCCTGGAAATTTGCCAAAAACTCTCCCATTCATTTCTAATGGGAAAAGTTCCCATTCACTTACAATGGGATTTCAATGGAATTTACATTGCATTGATGCCATTGACGGCCATGCATGTCGAATCTATTGATGCCAATGTACTTGGATTCAATTGACTATATGGATGTCGATGCCAATGACTGCCATGGACGTCCAAAATTTTTCCCATTCATTTTCAATGGGGAAAAAACTACATTTCCCCAAATAAACAGAAAATGACCAGATATCAATAGGACGTGTCCCCCAAACGTCCCCAACTCAATTGACGCTTATAGAGGGTGCTGCCACTGACGTCCATGGACGTCCAAAATTTTTCCCATTCATTTTCAATGGGGAAAAAACTAAATTTCTCCAAATCAACAGAAAATGACCAGATATCAATAGGACGTATATCCCAAACATCCCCAATTCCATTGACGCTTATGGGGGGTGCTGCCATTGACGTCCATGGACGTCCAAAATTTTACCCATTCATTTTCAATGGGAATTTTTTTTTTTTCCCCCAAATCAACAGAAAATGACTAGATATCAATAGGACCTGTCCCCCAAATGTCCCCGATTGCATTGCTGCTTATGGAGGGTGATGCCATTGACGTCCACGGACGTCCAAACTTCCCATTCATTTCCAATGGCATTTCTTCATGTTTGTTCATTCTTTTGATGCCAATGTACTTGGATTCCATTGACGCTTATGTAAGTTGATACCATTGACGTCCATGGACGTCCAAAATTTTTCCCATTCATTTTCAATGGGAATTTTTTTTTTTCCCCCCAAATCAACAGAAAATGACTAGATATCAATAGGACGTTTCCCCCAAATGTGCCCGATTGCATTGCTGCTTATGGAGGGTGATGCCATTGACGTCCACGGACGTCCAAACTTCCCATTCATTTCCAAAGGCATTTCTTCATGTTTGTTCATTCTATTGATGCCAATGTACTTGGATTCCATTGACGCTTATGTAAGTTGATACCATTGACGTCCATGGACGTCCAAAATTTTTCCCATTCATTTTCAATGGAAATTTTTTTTTTCTTTTCCCAAATCAACAGAAAATGACTAGATATCATTAGGACGTGTCCCCCAAACTTCCCCGATTCCATTAACAATTATGAAAGGTGCCGCCATTGACGTCCATGGACGTCCAATTCTCCCATTCATTTTTTCTAATGGCTTTTACTTTGTTTAGTGCCATTGACTGGCATTATGGTCCATTCTATTGATAGACCTGAGTGGGGCTAAGATTTGTATCTCCACAGTGGAAAGACCAAGGTGTAATTTCTCCCGAAATTGCAGTTTCTAGTTATTATTACCTTGGTCTTTCCAAGGGAAAGAACAAGGTAATGCTGTTCTGCAACTTTATCGTACTTATTACCTTGGTCTTTCTGAAAGAAAGAACAAGGTTATGTTATTCTACAACTTTATTATTATTATTATTATTATGCAATGGTTTCTCCGCGTTTTTTCGGCGCGCCGCGCAGCCCGAACCATACCACCGATCGGCACCGTTCAAGTATCGACACGACCGGAATTTTCGCGCGACGATGGGAATTTTTCAAACGACCCCGAAAAATTTTTCGTTCGCCCGTAAACGGCAATTTTCCGATTTTTTACAACTTTTTCAAAACGCTACTTGTCCTACAATTTTTGACCAAATCACATAATTTGGACATCAAAAATTCCGGGACGGTGGGGGGCATAAAGATTGTATACAGAATTTGGAAAAAATTTACGGTTCTCCGGATATTTGCCAAAAACTATCCCATTCATTTCCAATGGGAAAAGTTCCCATTCACTTTCAATAGTATTTCCAATGGACTTTACATTGCATTGATGCCATTGACGGCCATGCATGTCGAATCTATTGATGCCAATGTACTTGGATTCATTTGACTATATGGATGTCGATGCCATTGACGGCCATGGACGTCCAAAATTTTTCCCATTCATTTTCAATGGGGAAAAAACTAAATTTCCCCAAATCAACAGAAAATGACCAGATATTAATAGGACGTATACCCCAAACGTCCCCAACTCCATTCACGCTTATGGGGGGTGCTGCCATTGACGTCCATGGACGTCCAAAATTTTTCCCATTCATTTTCAATGGGGAAAAAACTAAATTTCCCCAAATCATCAGAAAATGACCAGTTATCAATAGTACGTCTCCACCAAACGTTCCGAACTCCATTGACGCTTATGGAGGGTGATGCCATTGAAGTTCACGGACGTCCAAACTTCCCATTAATTTCCAATGGCATTTCTTCATGTTTGTTCATTCTATTGATGCCAATGTACTTGGATTCCATTGACGCTTATGTAAGTTGATACCATTGACGTCCATGGACGTCCAAAATTTTTCCCATTCATTTTCAATGGGAAATTTTTTTTTTTTCCTCAAATCAACAGAAAATGACTAGATATCATTAGGACGTGTCCCCCAAATGTCCCCGATTGCATTGCCGCTTATGGGGGGTGATGCCATTGACGTCCATGGACGTCCAAACTTCCCATTCATTTCCAAAGGCATTTCTTCATGTTTGTTCATTCTATTGATGCCAATGTACTTGGATTCCATTGACGCTTATGTAAGTTGATACCATTGACGTCCATGGACGTCCAAAATTTTTCCCATTCATTTTCAATGGGATTTTTTTTTTTTTCCCAAATCAACAGAAAATGACTAGATATCATTAGGACGTGTCCCCCAAATGTCCCCGATTGCATTGCCGCTTATGGAGGGTGATGCCATTGACGTTCATGGACGTCCAAACTTCCCATTCATTTCCAATGGCATTTCTTCATGTTTGTTCATTTTATTGATGCCAATGTACTTGGATTCCATTGACGCTTATGTAAGTTGATACCATTGACGTCCATGGACGTCCAAAATTTTTCCCATTCATTTTCAATGGGAATTTTTTTTTTTTTCCCAAATCAACAGAAAATGACTACATATCAATAGGACGTGTCCCCCAAACTTCCCCGATTCCATTAACAATTATGGAGGGTGCTGCCATTGACGGACATGGACGTCCAATTCTCCCAATCTTTTCTAATGGCTTTAACTTTGTTTAGTGCCAATGACTGGCATTATGGTCCATTCTATTGATAGACCTGAGTGGGGCTAAGATTTGTATCTCCACAGAGGAAAGACCAAGGTGTGTAATTTCTCCCGAAATTGCAGTTTCTAGTTATTTATTATTATTATTCAATAATTGTTGACGTTTTTTTCGGCGCGCCGCACAGCCCGAACCGTACCTCCGATCGGTACCGTTCAAGTATCGGCACGACCGGAATTTTCGCGCGACGATGGGAATTTTTCAAACGGCCTTGAAAAATTTTCCGTTCGCCCGTAAACGGCAATTTTCCGGAAAAAAAAAAAAGTTTCAAAATGTATCTAGTCCTACAATTTTTGACCAAATCACATAATTTGGGTATCAAAAATTCCGGGACATTGAGGGGCATAAAAGTTGTATACAGAATTTGGCAAAAATTTACGGTTCCCTGGAAATTTGCCAAAAACTTTCCTATTCATTTTGAATGAAAAAAAAACGCACGCTGCACAGCCCGAACCGTTTGACCGATCGGCACCGTTCAGATATCGGCACGACCGGAATTTTCGCGCAACGATGGGAATTTTTCAAACGGACCCGAAAAATTTTCCCTTCGCCCGTAAACGGCAATTTTCCGGAAAAAAAAAAAAGTTTCAAAATGTATCTAGTCCTACAATTTTTGACCAAATCACACAATTTGGGCATCAAAAATTCCGGGACGGTGAGGGGCATAAAAGTTGTATACAGAATTTGGAAAAAAATTACGCTTCCTCGGAAATTTGCCAAAAACTATCCCATTCATTTCGAATGGGAAAAGTCCCATTCACTTCCAATGGGATTTCCAATGGAATTTACATTGCATTGATGCCATTGACGGCCATGCATGTCGAATCTACTGATGCCAATGTACTTGGATTCAATTGACTATATGGATGTCGATGCCATTGACGTCCATGTACGTCCAAAATTTTTCCCATTCATTTTCAATGGGGAAAAAACAAAATTACCCCAAATCAACAGAAAATGACCAGATATCAATAGGACGTGTCCCCCAAACTTCCCCAATTCCATTGACGCTTATGAAGGGTGCCGCCATTGACTTCCATGGACGTCCAAAATTTTTCCCATTCATTTTCAATAGGGAAAAAAACTAAATTTCTCCAAATCAACAGAAAATGACCAGATATCAATAGGACGTATATCCCAAACGTCCCCAATTCCATTGACGCTTATGGGGGGTGCTGCCATTGACGTCCATGGACGTCCAAAATTTTACCCATTCATTTTCAATGGGGAAAAAACAAAATTACCCCAAATCAACAGAAAATGACCAGATATCAATAGGACGTGTCCCCCAAACTTCCCCAATTCCATTGACGCTTATGAAGGGTGCCGCCATTGACTTCCATGGACGTCCAAAATTTTTCCCATTCATTTTCAATGGGGAAAAAAACTAAATTTCTCCAAATCAAAAGAAAATGACCAGATATCAATAGGACGTATATCCCAAACGTCCCCAATTCCATTGACGCTTATGGGGGGTGCTGCCATTGACGTCCATGGACGTCCAAAATTTTTCCCATTCATTTTCAATGGGAAATTTTTTTTTCTTCCCCAAATCAACAGAAAATGACTAGATATCATTAGGACGTGTCCCCCAAATGTCCCCGATTGCATTGCCGCTTATGGGGGGTGATGCCATTGACGTCCATGGACGTCCAAACTTCCCATTCATTTCCAAAGGCATTTCTTCATGTTTGTTCATTCTATTGATGCCAATGTACTTGGATTCCATTGACGCTTATGTAAGTTGATACCATTGACGTCCATGGACGTCCAAAATTTTTCCCATTCATTTTCAATGGGATTTTTTTTTTTTTTTCCCAAATCAACAGAAAATGACTAGATATCATTAGGACGTGTCCCCCAAATGTCCCCGATTGCATTGCCGCTTATGGAGGGTGATGCCATTGACGTTCATGGACGTCCAAACTTCCCATTCATTTCCAATGGCATTTCTTCATGTTTGTTCATTTTATTGATGCCAATGTACTTGGATTCCATTGACGCTTATGTAAGTTGATACCATTGACGTCCATGGACGTCCAAAAATTTTCCCATTCATTTTCAATGGGAATTTTTTTTTTTTCCCAAATCAACAGAAAATGACTAGATATCATTAGGACGTGTCCCGCAAACTTCCCCGATTCCATTAAAAATTATGAAAGGTACCGCCATTGACGTCCATGGACGTCCAATTCTCCCATTTATTTCTAATGGCTTTTACTTTGTTTTGTGCCAATGACTGGCATTATGATCCATTCTATTGATAGACCTGAGTGGGGCTAAGATCTGTATCTCCACAGAGGAAAGACCAAGGTGTGTAATTTCTCCCGAAATTGCAGTTTCTAGTTATTATTATTATTCATCTTATTCTCCGCGTTTTTTTGGCGCGCCGCACAGCCCGAACCGCTGCACCGATCGGCACCGTTCGGATATCGAAACGTCCGGAATTTTTGCGCGACGATGGCTTTTTTAAAAAGGGCCCCGAAAAATTTTCCGTTTTCCCGCAAACGGCAATTTTCCAGATTTTTTTTTTTTTTTCAAAATGTATCTAGTCCTACAATTTTTGACCAAATCACATAATTTGGGTATCAAAAATTCCGGGACGGTGAGGGGCATAAAAGTTGTATACAGAATTTGGAAAAAATTTACGGTTCCCTGGAAATTTGCCAAAAACTCTCCCATTCATTTCTAATGGGAAAAGTTCCCATTCACTTACAATGGGATTTCAATGGAATTTACATTGCATTGATGCCATTGACGGCCATGCATGTCAAATCTATTGATGCCAATGTACTTGGATTCAATTGACTATATGGATGTCGATGCCATTGACTGCCATGGACGTCCAAAATTTTTCCCATTCATTTTCAATGGGGAAAAAACTACATTTCCCCAAATAAACAGAAAATGACCAGATATCAATAGGACGTGTCCCCCAAACGTCCCCAACTCAATTGACGCTTATAGAGGGTGCTGCCACTGACGTCCATGGACGTCCAAAATTTTTCCCATTCATTTTCAATGGGGAAAAAACTAAATTTCTCCAAATCAACAGAAAATGACCAGATATCAATAGGACGTATATCCCAAACGTCCCCAATTCCATTGACGCTTATGGGGGGTGCTGCCATTGACGTCCATGGACGTCCAAAATTTTACCCATTCATTTTCAATGGGAATTTTTTTTTTTTCCCCCAAATCAACAGAAAATGACTAGATATCAATAGGACCTGTCCCCCAAATGTCCCCGATTGCATTGCTGCTTATGGAGGGTGATGCCATTGACGTCCAGGGACGTCCAAACTTCCCATTCATTTCCAATGGCATTTCTTCATGTTTGTTCATTCTTTTGATGCCAATGTACTTGGATTCCATTGACGCTTATGTAAGTTGATACCATTGACGTCCATGGACGTCCAAAATTTTTCCCATTCATTTTCAATGGGAATTTTTTTTTTTTTCCCCCCAAATCAACAGAAAATGACTAGATATCAATAGGACGTTTCCCCCAAATGTGCCCGATTGCATTGCTGCTTATGGAGGGTGATGCCATTGACGTCCACGGACGTCCAAACTTCCCATTCATTTCCAAAGGCATTTCTTCATGTTTGTTCATTCTATTGATGCCAATGTACTTGGATTCCATTGACGCTTATGTAAGTTGATACCATTGACGTCCATGGACGTCCAAAATTTTTCCCATTCATTTTCAATGGGATTTTTTTTTTTTTTTCCCAAATCAACAGAAAATGACTAGATATCATTAGGACGTGTCCCCCAAATGTCCCCGATTGCATTGCCGCTTATGGAGGGTGATGCCATTGACGTTCATGGACGTCCAATTCTCCCAATCTTTTCTAATGGCTTTAACTTTGTTTAGTGCCAATGACTGGCATTATGGTCCATTCTATTGATAGACCTGAGTGGGGCTAAGATTTGTATCTCCACAGAGGAAAGACCAAGGTGTGTAATTTCTCCCGAAATTGCAGTTTCTAGTTATTATTATTATTATTATTCAATAATTCTCCGCGTTTTTTTGAGCCAACGCACAGCCCAAACCGTAGCACCAATCGGCACCGTTGAAGTATCGGCACGACCGGATTTTTCGCGTGACGATGGGAATTTTTCAAACGGCCCCGAAAAATTTTCCGTTCGCCCGTAAACGGCAATTTTCCGGAAAATAAAAAAAGTTTAAAAATGTATCTAGTCCTACAATTTTTGACCAAATCACATAATTTGGGCATCAAAAATTCCGGGACGGTGAGGGGCATAAAAGTTGTATACAGAATTTGGCAAAAATTTACGGTTCCCCGGAAATTTGCCAAAAACTTTCCTATTCATTTTGAATGGAAAAAAAACGCGCGCTTCACGGCCCGAACCGTTAGACCGATCGGCACCGTTCAAGTATCGGCACGACCGGAATTTTAGCGTGACACAGGAAACTTTACAAATGGCCCCGAAAATTTTTCCGTTCGTCCGTAAACGGCAATTTTCCGTGAAAAAAAAAAAAGTTTCAAAATGTATCTAGTCCTACAATTTTTGACCAAATCACATAATTTGGGCATCAAAAATTCCGGGACGGTGAGGGGCATAAAAGTTGTATACAGAATTTTGAAAAAAATTACGCTTCCTCGGAAATTTGCCAAAAACTATCCCATTCATTTCGAATGGGAAAAGTCCCATTCACTTCCAATGGGATTTCCAATGGAATTTACATTGCATTGATGCCATTGACGGCCATGCATGTCGAATCTACTGATGCCAATGTACTTGGATTCAATTGACTATATGGATGTCGATGCCATTGACGGCCATGGACGTCCAAAATTTTTCCCATTCATTTTCAATGGGGAAAAAACAAAATTACCCCAAATCAACAGAAAATGACCAGATATCAATAGGACGTGTCCCCCAAACTTCCCCAATTCCATTGACGCTTATGAAGGGTGCCGCCATTGACTTACTTGGACGTCCAAAATTTTTCCCATTCATTTTCAATGGGAAATTTTTTTTTTTCCCCAAATCAACAGAAAATGACTAGATATCAATAGGACCTGTCCCCCAAATGTCCCCGATTGCATTGCTGCTTATGGAGGGTGATGCCATTGACGTCCAGGGACGTCCAAACTTCCCATTCAATTCCAATGGCATTTCTTCATGTTTGTTCATTCTTTTGATGCCAATGTACTTGGATTCCATTGACGCTTATGTAAGTTGATACCATTGACGTCCATGGACGTCCAAAATTTTTCCCATTCATTTTCAATGGGAATTTTTTTTTTTCCCCAAATCAACAGAAAATGACTAGATATCAATAGGAAATTTCCCCCAAATGTGCCCGATTGAATTGCTGCTTATGGAGGGTGATGCCATTGAGGTCCACGGACGTCCAAACTTCCCATTAATTTCCAATGGCATTTCTTCATGTTTGTTCATTCTATTGATGCCAATGTATTTGGATTCCATTGACCCTTATGTAAGTTGATACCATTGACGTCCATGGACGTCCAAAAATTTTCCCATTCATTTTCAATGGGAAATTTTTTTTTTTCCCCAAATCAACAGAAAATGACTAGATATCATTAGGACGTGTCCCCCAAATGTCCCCGATTGCATTACCGCTTATAGGGGGTGATGCCATTGACGTCCATGGACGTCCAAACTTCCCAATCATTTCCAAAGCCATTTCTTCATGTTTGTTCATTCTATTGATGCCAATGTACTTGGATTCCATTGACGCTTATGTAAGTTGATACCATTGACGTCCATGGACGTCCAAAATTTTTCCCATTCATTTTCAATGGGATTTTTTTTTTTTCCCCAAATCAACAGAAAATGACTAGATATCATTAGGACGTTTCCCCCAAATGTCCCCGATTGCATTGCCGCTTATGGAGGGTGATGCCATTGACGTTCATGGACGTCCAAACTTCCCATTCATTTCCAATGGCATTTCTTCATGTTTGTTCATTTTATTGATGCCAATGTACTTGGATTCCATTGACGCTTATGTAAGTTGATATCATTGACGTCCATGGACGTCCAAAATTTTTCCCATTCATTTTCAATGGGAATTTTTTTTTTTCCCAAATCAACAGAAAATGACTAGATATCAATAGGACGTGTCCCCCAAACTTCCCCGATTCCATTAACAATTATGGAGGGTGCTGCCATTGACGGACATGGATGTCATATTCTCCCAATCTTTTCTAATGGCTTTAACTTTGTTTAGTGCCAATGACTGGCATTATGGTCCATTCTATTGATAGACCTGAGTGGGGCTAAGATTTGTATCTCCACAGAGGAAAGACCAAGGTGTGTAATTTCTCCCGAAATTGCAGTTTCTAGTTACATTTGGAAATTTAGTTCTAGGACATTTGATTTGAGCGCAATCTTCAAACTTAATTAAAAAAAGTCATTTAAGCCTTTTCACAGTGAGATCTATGCGATATGGCCGAGAAATGTAATTTTGATGTTAACTCCCAAACCGCTGCGCAGAAGTCAACCGAACTTCACCCATTAGTGTATTGTATCACAATCTAGTAGTTACATGTGGAAATTTGGTTCTAGGACATTTGATTTGAGCGCAATCCTCAAACTTAGGTCAAAAAAGCCATTTAAGCCTTTTCACAGTGAGATCTATGCGATATGGCCGAGAAATGTAATTTTGATGTTAACTCCCAAACCGCTGCGCAGAAGTAAACCAAACTTCACCCATTAGTGTATTGTATCACAATCTAGTAGTTACATGTGGAAATTTGGTTCTAGGACATTTGATTTGAGCGCAATCCTCAAACTTAGGTCAAAAAAGCCATTTAAGCCTTTTCACAGTGAGATCTATGCGATATGGCCGAGAAATGTAATTTTGATGTTAACTCCCAAACCGCTGCGCAGAAGTAAACCAAACTTCACCCATTAGTGTATTGTATCACAATCTAGTAGTTACATGTGGAAATTTGGTTCTAGGACATTTGATTTGAGCGCAATCCTCAAACTTAGGTCAAAAAAGCCATTTAAGCCTTTTCACAGTGAGATCTATGCGATATGGCCGAGAAATGTAATTTTGATGTTAACTCCCAAACCGCTGCGCAGAAGTAAACCAAACTTCACCCAATAGTGTATTGTATCACAATCCAGTAGTTACATTTGAAAATTTTGTTCTAGGACATTTTGTTTGAGCGCAATCATCAAACTTAATTTAAAAAGTCATTTAAGCCTTTTCACAGTGAGATCTATGCGATATGGCCGAGAAATGTAATTTTGATGTTAACTCCCAAACCGCTGCGCAGAAGTAAACCAAACTTCACCCATTAGTGTATTGTATCACAATCTAGTAGTTACATGTGGAAATTTGGTTCTAGGACATTTGATTTGAGCGCGATCCTCAAACTTAGGTCAAAAAAGCCATTTAAGCCTTTTCACAGTGAGATCTATGCGATATGGCCGAGAAATGTAATTTTGATGTTAACTCCCAAACCGCTGCGCAGAAGTAAACCAAACTTCACCCATTAGTGTATTGTATCACAATCTAGTAGTTACATGTGGAAATTTGGTTCTAGGACATTTGATTTGAGCGCAATCCTCAAACTTAGGTCAAAAAAGCCATTTAAGCCTTTTCACAGTGAGATCTATGCGATATGGCCGAGAAATGTAATTTTGATGTTAACTCCCAAACCGCTGCGCAGAAGTAAACCAAACTTCACCCAATAGTGTATTGTATCACAATCTAGTAGTTACATTTGAAAATTTTGTTCTAGGACATTTTGTTTGAGCGCAATCATCAAACTTAATTAAAAAAGTCATTTAAGCCTTTTCACAGTGAGATCTATGTGATATGGCCGAGAAATGTAATTTTGATGTTAACTCCCAAACCGCTGTGCAGAAGTCAACCAAACTTCACCCAATAGTGTATTGTATCACAATCTAGTAGTTACATGTGGAAATTTGGTTCTAGGACATTTGATTTGAGCGCAATCCTCAAACTTAGGTCAAAAAAGCCATTTAAGCCTTTTCACAGTGAGATCTATGCGATATGGCCGAGAAATGTAATTTTGATGTTAACTCCCAAACCGCTGCGCAGAAGTCAACCAAACTTCACCCAATAGTGTATTGTGTCACAATCTAGTAGTTACATTTGAAAATTTTGTTCTAGGACATTTTGTTTGAACGCAATTATCAAACTTAATTAAAAAAGTCATTTAAGCCTTTTCACAGTGAGATCTATGCGATATGGCCGAGAAATGTAATTTTGATGTTAACTCCCAAACCGCTGCGCAGAAGTCAACCAAACTTCACCCAATAGTGTATTTTATCACAATCTAGTAGTTACATTTGGAAATTTAGTTCTAGGACATTTGGTTTGAGCGCAATCTTCAAACTTAATTAAAAAAAGTCATTTAAGGCTTTTCACAGTGAGATCTATGCGATATGGCCGAGAAATGTAATTTTGATGTTAACTCCCAAACCGCTGCGCAGAAGTAAACCAAACTTCACCCAATAGTGTATTGTATCACAATCTAGTAGTTACATTTGAAAATTTTGTTCTAGGACATTTTGTTTGAGCGCAATCATCAAACTTAATTAAAAAAGTCATTTAAGCCTTTTCACAGTGAGATCTATGCGATATGGCCGAGAAATGTAATTTTGATGTTAACTCCCAAACCGCTGCGCAGAAGTCAACCAAACTTCACCCAATAGTGTATTGTATCACAATTTAGTAGTTACATTTGAAAATTTTGTTCTAGGACATTTTGTTTGAGCGCAATCATCAAACTTTATTAAAAAAGTGATTTAAGCCTTTTCACAGTGAGATCTATGCGATATGGCCGAGAAATGTAAATTTGATGTTAACTCCCAAACCGCTGCGCAGAAGTCAACCAAACTTCACCCAATAGTGTATTGTATCACATTCTAGTATTTACATTTAAAAATTTCGTTCTAGGACATTTGGTTTGAGCGCAATCATTAAACTTAATTAAAAAAGTCATTTAAGCCTTTTCACAGTGAGATCTATGCGATATGGCCGAGAAATGTAATTTTGATGTTAACTCCCAAACCGCTGCGCAGAAGTCAACCAAACTTCACCCATTAGTGTATTGTATCACAATCTAGTAGTTACATGTGGAAAGTTGGTTCTAGGACATTTGATTTGAGCGCAATCCTCAAACTTAGGTCAAAAAAGCCATTTAAGCCTTTTCACAGTGAGATCTATGCGATATGGCCGAGAAATGTAATTTTGATGTTAACTCCCAAACCGCTGCGCAGAAGTAAACCAAACTTCACCCATTAGTGTATTGTATCACAATCTAGTAGTTACATGTGGAAATTTGGTTCCAGGACATTTGATTTGAGCGCAATCATCAAACTTAATTAAAAAAGCCATTTAAGCCTTTTCACAGTGAGATCTATGCGATATGGCCGAGAAATGTAATTTTGATGTTAACTCCCAAACCGCTGCGCAGAAGTCAACCAAACTTCACCCAATAGTGTATTTTATCACAATCTAGTAGTTACATTTGGAAATTTAGTTCTAGGACATTTGGTTTGAGCGCAATCTTCAAACTTAATTAAAAAAAGTCATTTAAGCGTTTTCACAGTGAGATCTATGCGATATGGCCGAGAAATGTAATTTTGATGTTCACTCCCAAACCGCTGCGCAGAAGTCAACCAAACTTCACCCAATAATGTATTGTATCACAATCTAGTAGTTACATTTGAAAATTTTGTTCTAGGACATTTTGTTTGAGCGCAATCATCAAACTTTATTAAAAAAGTCATTTAAGCCTTTTGACAGTGAGATCTATGCGATATGGCCGAGAAATGTAATTTTGATGTTAACTCCCAAACCGCTGCGCAGAAGTAAACCAAACTTCACCCAATAGTGTATTGTATCACAATCTAGTAGTTACATTTAAAAATTTTGTTCTAGGACATTTTTTTTAAGCGCAATCATCAAACTTAATTAAAAAAGTCATTTAAGCCTTTTCACAGTGAGATCTATGCGATATGGCCGAGAAATGTAATTTTGATGTTCACTCCCAAACCGCTGCGCAGAAGTCAACCAAACTTCACCCATTAGTGTATTTTATCACAATCTAGTAGTTACATTTGGAAATTTAGTTCTAGGACATTTGATTTGAGCGCAATCTTCAAACTTAATTAAAAAAAGTCATTTAAGCCTTTTCACAGTGAGATCTATGCGATATGGCCGAGAAATGTAATTTTGATGTTCATTCCCAAACCGCTGCGCAGAAGTCAACCAAACTTCACCCATTAGTGTATTGTATCACAATCTAGTAGTTAAATGTGGAAATTTGGTTCTAGGACATTTGATTTGAGCGCAATCCTCAAACTTAGGTCAAAAAAGCCATTTAAGCCTTTTCACAGTGAGATCTATGCGATATGGCCGAGAAATGTAATTTTGATGTTAACTCCCAAACCGCTGCGCAGAAGTAAACCAAACTTCACCCAATAGTGTATTGTATCACAATCTAGTAGTTACATTTGAAAATTTTGTTCTAGGACATTTTGTTTGAGCGCAATCATCAAACTTAATTAAAAAAGTCATTTAAGCCTTTTCACAGTGAGATCTATGCGATATGGCCGAGAAATGTAATTTTGATAACTCCCAAACCGCTGCGCAGAAGTCAACCAAACTTCACCCAATAGTGTATTGTATCACAATTTAGTAGTTACATTTGAAAATTTTGTTCTAGGACATTTTGTTTGAGCTAATCATCAAACTTTATTAAAAAAGTGATTTAAGCCTTTTCACAGTGAGATCTATGCGATATGGCCGAGAAATGTAAATTTGATGTTAACTCCCAAACCGCTGCGCAGAAGTCAACCAAACTTCACCCAATAGTGTATTGTATCACATTCCAGTATTTACATTTAAAAATTTCGTTCTAGGACATTTGGTTTGAGCGCAATCATTAAACTTAATTAAAAAAGTCATTTAAGCCTTTTCACAGTGAGATCTATGCGATATGGCCGAGAAATGTAATTTTGATGTTAACTCCCAAACCGCTGCGCAGAAGTCAACCAAACTTCACCCATTAGTGTATTGTATCACAATCTAGTAGTTACATGTGGAAATTTGGTTCTAGGACATTTGATTTGAGCGCAATCCTCAAACTTAGGTCAAAAAAGCCATTTAAGCCTTTTCACAGTGAGATCTATGCGATATGGCCGAGAAATGTAATTTTGATGTTAACTCCCAAACCGCTGCGCAGAAGTCAACCAAACTTCACCCAATAGTGTATTTTATCACAATCTAATAGTTACATTTGGAAATTTAGTTCTAGGACATTTGATTTGAGCGCAATCTTCAAACTTAATTAAAAAAAGTCATTTAAGCCTTTTCACAGTGAGATCTATGCGATATGGCCAAGAAATGTAATTTTGATGTTCACTCCCAAACCGCTGCGCAGAAGTCAACCAAACTTCACCCATTAGTGTATTGTATCACAATCTAGTAGTTAAATGTGGAAATTTGGTTCTAGGACATTTGATTTGAGCGCAATCCTCAAACTTAGGTCAAAAAAGCCATTTAAGCCTTTTCACAGTGAGATCTATGCGATATGGCCGAGAAATGTAATTTTGATGTTAACTCCCAAACCGCTGCGCAGAAGTCAACCAAACTTCACCCATTAGTGTATTGTATCACAATCTAGTAGTTACATGTGGAAATTTGGTTCTAGGACATTTGATTTGAGCGCAATCCTCAAACTTAGGTCAAAAAAGCCATTTAAGCCTTTTCACAGTGAGATCTATGCGATATGGCCGAGAAATGTAATTTTGATGTTAACTCCCAAACCGCTGCGCAGAAGTAAACCAAACTTCACCCAATAGTGTATTGTATCACAATCTAGTAGTTACATTTAAAAATTTTGTTCTAGGACATTTTGTTTGAGCGCAATCATCAAACTTAATTAAAAAAGTCATTTAAGCGTTTTCACAGTGAGATCTATGCGATATGGCCGAGAAATGTAATTTTGATGTTCACTCCCAAACCGCTGCGCAGAAGTCAACCAAACTTCACCCAATAATGTATTGTATCACAATCTAGTAGTTACATTTGAAAATTTTGTTCTAGGACATTTTGTTTGAGCGCAATCATCAAACTTTATTAAAAAAGTCATTTAAGCCTTTTGACAGTGAGATCTATGCGATATGGCCGAGAAATGTAATTTTGATGTTAACTCCCAAACCGCTGCGCAGAAGTCAACCAAACTTCACCCAATAGTGTATTTTATCACAATCTAGTAGTTACATTTGGAAATTTAGTTCTAGGACATTTGGTTTGAGCGCAATCTTCAAACTTAATTAAAAAAAGTCATTTAAGGCTTTTCACAGTGAGATCTATGCGATATGGCCGAGAAATGTAATTTTGATGTTAACTCCCAAACCGCTGCGCAGAAGTAAACCAAACTTCACCCAATAGTGTATTGTATCACAATCTAGTAGTTACATTTGAAAATTTTGTTCTAGGACATTTTGTTTGAGCGCAATCATCAAACTTAATTAAAAAAGTCATTTAAGCCTTTTCACAGTGAGATCTATGCGATATGGCCGAGAAATGTAATTTTGATGTTAACTCCCAAACCGCTGCGCAGGAGTCAACCAAACTTCACCCAATAGTGTATTGTATCACAATTTAGTAGTTACATTTGAAAATTTTGTTCTAGGACATTTTGTTTGAGCGCAATCATCAAACTTTATTAAAAAAGTGATTTAAGCCTTTTCACAGTGAGATCTATGCGATATGGCCGAGAAATGTAAATTTGATGTTAACTCCCAAACCGCTGCGCAGAAGTCAACCAAACTTCACCCAATAGTGTATTGTATCACATTCTAGTATTTACATTTAAAAATTTCGTTCTAGGACATTTGGTTTGAGCGCAATCATTAAACTTAATTAAAAAAGTCATTTAAGCCTTTTCACAGTGAGATCTATGCGATATGGCCGAGAAATGTAATTTTGATGTTAACTCCCAAACCGCTGCGCAGAAGTAAACCAAACTTCACCCATTAGTGTATTGTATCACAATCTAGTAGTTACATGTGGAAATTTGGTTCTAGGACATTTGATTTGAGCGCAATCCTCAAACTTAGGTCAAAAAAGCCATTTAAGCCTTTTCACAGTGAGATCTATGCGATATGGCCGAGAAATGTAATTTTGATGTTAACTCCCAAACCGCTGCGCAGAAGTAAACCAAACTTCACCCAATTGTGTATTGTATCACAATCTAGTAGTTACATTTGAAAATTTTGTTCTAGGACATTTTGTTTGAGCGCAATCATCAAACTTAATTAAAAAAGTCATTTAAGCCTTTTCACAGTGAGATCTATGTGATATGGCCGAGAAATGTATTTTTGATGTTAACTCCCAAACCGCTGTGCAGAAGTCAACCAAACTTCACCCAATAGTGTATTGTATCACAATCTAGTAGTTACATGTGGAAATTTGGTTCTAGGACATTTGATTTGAGCGCAATCCTCAAACTTAGGTCAAAAAAGCCATTTAAGCCTTTTCACAGTGAGATCTATGCGATATGGCCGAGAAATGTAATTTTGATGTTAACTCCCAAACCGCTGCGCAGAAGTCAACCAAACTTCACCCAATAGTGTATTGTATCACAATCTAGTAGTTACATTTGAAAATTTTGTTCTAGGACATTTTGTTTGAACGCAATCATCAAACTTAATTAAAAAAGTCATTTAAGCCTTTTCACAGTGAGATCTATGCGATATGGCCGAGAAATGTAATTTTGATGTTAACTCCCAAACCGCTGCGCAGAAGTCAACCAAACTTCACCCAATAGTGTATTGTATCACAATCTAGTAGTTACATTTGGAAATTTAGTTCTAGGACATTTGGTTTGAGCGCAATCTTCAAACTTAATTAAAAAAAGTCATTTAAGCCTTTTCACAGTGAGATCTATGCGATATGGCCGAGAAATGTAATTTTGATGTTAACTCCCAAACCGCTGCGCAGAAGTCAACCAAACTTCACCCAATAGTGTATTTTATCACAATCTAGTAGTTACATTTGGAAATTTAGTTCTAGGACATTTGGTTTGAGCGCAATCTTCAAACTTAATTAAAAAAAGTCATTTAAGGCTTTTCACAGTGAGATCTATGCGATATGGCCGAGAAATGTAATTTTGATGTTAACTCCCAAACCGCTGCGCAGAAGTAAACCAAACTTCACCCAATAGTGTATTGTATCACAATCTAGTAGTTACATTTGAAAATTTTGTTCTAGGACATTTTGTTTGAGCGCAATCATCAAACTTAATTAAAAAAGTCATTTAAGCCTTTTCACAGTGAGATCTATGCGATATGGCCGAGAAATGTAATTTTGATGTTAACTCCCAAACCGCTGCGCAGAAGTCAACCAAACTTCACCCAATAGTGTATTGTATCACAATTTAGTAGTTACATTTGAAAATTTTGTTCTAGGACATTTTGTTTGAGCGCAATCATCAAACTTTATTAAAAAAGTGATTTAAGCCTTTTCACAGTGAGATCTATGCGATATGGCCGAGAAATGTAAATTTGATGTTAACTCCCAAACCGCTGCGCAGAAGTCAACCAAACTTCACCCAATAGTGTATTTTATCACAATCTAGTAGTTACATTTGGAAATTTAGTTCTAGGACATTTGGTTTGAGCGCAATCTTCAAACTTAATTAAAAAAAGTCATTTAAGCGTTTTCACAGTGAGATCTATGCGATATGGCCGAGAAATGTAATTTTGATGTTCACTCCCAAACCGCTGCGCAGAAGTAAACCAAACTTCACCCAATAGTGTATTGTATCACAATCTAGTAGTTACATTTGAAAATTTTGTTCTAGGACATTTTGTTTGAGCGCAATCATCAAACTTAATTAAAAAAGTCATTTAAGCCTTTTCACAGTGAGATCTATGCGATATGGCCGAGAAATGTAATTTTGATGTTAACTCCCAAACCGCTGCGCAGAAGTCAACCAAACTTCACCCAATAGTGTATTGTATCACAATTTAGTAGTTACATTTGAAAATTTTGTTCTAGGACATTTTGTTTGAGCGCAATCATCAAACTTTATTAAAAAAGTGATTTAAGCCTTTTCACAGTGAGATCTATGCGATATGGCCGAGAAATGTAAATTTGATGTTAACTCCCAAACCGCTGCGCAGAAGTCAACCAAACTTCACCCAATAGTGTATTGTATCACATTCTAGTATTTACATTTAAAAATTTCGTTCTAGGACATTTGGTTTGAGCGCAATCATTAAACTTAATTAAAAAAGTCATTTAAGCCTTTTCACAGTGAGATCTATGCGATATGGCCGAGAAATGTAATTTTGATGTTAACTCCCAAACCGCTGCGCAGAAGTCAACCAAACTTCACCCATTAGTGTATTGTATCACAATCTAGTAGTTACATGTGGAAATTTGGTTCTAGGACATTTGATTTGAGCGCAATCCTCAAACTTAGGTCAAAAAAGCCATTTAAGCCTTTTCACAGTGAGATCTATGCGATATGGCCGAGAAATGTAATTTTGATGTTAACTCCCAAACCGCTGCGCAGAAGTAAACCAAACTTCACCCATTAGTGTATTGTATCACAATCTAGTAGTTACATGTGGAAATTTGGTTCTAGGACATTTGATTTGAGCGCAATCCTCAAACTTAGGTCAAAAAAGCCATTTAAGCCTTTTCACAGTGAGATCTATGCGATATGGCCGAGAAATGTAATTTTGATGTTAACTCCCAAACCGCTGCGCAGAAGTAAACCAAACTTCACCCATTAGTGTATTGTATCACAATCTAGTAGTTACATGTGGAAATTTGGTTCTAGGACATTTGATTTGAGCGCAATCCTCAAACTTAGGTCAAAAAAGCCATTTAAGCCTTTTCACAGTGAGATCTATGCGATATGGCCGAGAAATGTAATTTTGATGTTAATTCCCAAACCGCTGCGCAGAAGTAAACCAAACTTCACCCAATAGTGTATTGTATCACAATCTAGTAGTTACATTTGAAAATTTTGTTCTAGGACATTTTGTTTGAGCGCAATCATCAAACTTAATTAAAAAAGTCATTTAAGCCTTTTCACAGTGAGATCTATGCGATATGGCCGAGAAATGTAATTTTGATGTTAACTCCCAAACCGCTGCGCAGAAGTCAACCAAACTTCACCCAATAGTGTATTGTATCACAATCTAGTAGTTACATTTGAAAATTTTGTTCTAGGACATTTTGTTTGAACGCAATCATCAAACTTAATTAAAAAAGTCATTTAAGCCTTTTCACAGTGAGATCTATGCGATATGGCCGAGAAATGTAATTTTGATGTTCACTCCCAAACCGCTGCGCAGAAGTCAACCAAACTTCACCCAATAGTGTATTTTATCACAATCTAGTAGTTACATGTGGAAATTTGGTTCTAGGACATTTGATTTGAGCGCAATCCTCAAACTTAGGTCAAAAAAGCCATTTAAGCCTTTTCACAGTGAGATCTATGCGATATGGCCGAGAAATGTAATTTTGATGTTAACTCCCAAACCGCTGCGCAGAAGTAAACCAAACTTCACCCAATAGTGTATTTTATCACAATCTAGTAGTTACATTTGAAAATTTTGTTCTAGGACATTTTGTTTGAGCGCAATCATCAAACTTAATTAAAAAAGTCATTTAAGCCTTTTCACAGTGAGATCTATGCGATATGGCCGAGAAATGTAATTTTGATGTTAACTCCCAAACCGCTGCGCAGAAGTCAACCAAACTTCAACCAATAGTGTATTGTATCACAATCTAGTAGTTACATTTGAAAATTTTGTTCTAGGACATTTTGTTTGAGCGCAATCATCAAACTTTATTAAAAAAGTGATTTAAGCCTTTTCACAGTGAGATCTATGCGATATGGCCGAGAAATGTAAATTTGATGTTAACTCCCAAACCGCTGCGCAGAAGTCAACCAAACTTCACCCAATAGTGTATTGTATCACATTCTAGTAGTTACATTTAAAAATTTCGTTCTAGGACATTTGGTTTGAGCGCAATCATTAAACTTAATTAAAAAAGTCATTTAAGCCTTTTCACAGTGAGATCTATGCGATATGGCCGAGAAATGTAATTTTGATGTTAACTCCCAAACCGCTGCGCAGAAGTCAACCAAACTTCACCCATTAGTGTATTGTATCACAATCTAGTAGTTACATGTGGAAATTTGGTTCTAGGACATTTGATTTGAGCGCAATCCTCAAACTTAGGTCAAAAAAGCCATTTAAGCCTTTTCACAGTGAGATCTATGCGATATGGCCAAGAAATGTAATTTTGATGTTAACTCCCAAACCGCTGCGCAGAAGTAAACCAAACTTCACCCAATAGTGTATTTTATCACAATCTAGTAGTTACATTTGGAAATTTAGTTCTAGGACATTTGATTTGAGCGCAATCTTCAAACTTAATTAAAAAAAGTCATTTAAGCCTTTTCACAGTGAGATCTATGCGATATTGCCGAGAAATGTAATTTTGATGTTCACTCCCAAACCGCTGCGCAGAAGTCAACCAAACTTCACCCATTAGTGTATTGTATCACAATCTAGTAGTTAAAGTGGAAATTTGGTTCTAGGACATTTGATTTGAGCGCAATCCTCAAACTTAGGTCAAAAATGCCATTTAAGCCTTTTCACAGTGAGATCTATGCGATATGGCCGAGAAATGTAATTTTGATGTTAACTCCCAAACCGCTGCGCAGAAGTCAACCAAACTTCACCCAATAGTGTATTGTAACACATTCTAGTAGTTACATTTGGAAATTTGGTTCTAGGACATTTGATTTGAGCGCAATCCTCAAACTTAGGTCAAAAAAGCCATTTAAGCCTTTTCACAGTGAGATCTATGCGATATGGCCGAGAAATGTAATTTTGATGTTCACTCCCAAACCGCTGCGCAGAAGTCAACCAAACTTCACCCAATAGTGTATTTTATCACAATCTAGTAGTTACATGTGGAAATTTGGTTCTAGGACATTTGATTTGAGCGCAATCCTCAAACTTAGGTCAAAAAAGCCATTTAAGCCTTTTCACAGTGAGATCTATGCGATATGGCCGAGAAATGTAATTTTGATGTTAACTCCCAAACCGCTGCGCAGAAGTAAACCAAACTTCACCCAATAGTGTATTGTATCACAATCTAGTAGTTACATTTGAAAATTTTGTTCTAGGACATTTTGTTTGAGCGCAATCATCAAACTTAATTAAAAAAGTCATTTAAGCCTTTTCACAGTGAGATCTATGCGATATGGCCGAGAAATGTAATTTTGATGTTAACTCCCAAACCGCTGCGCAGAAGTCAACCAAACTTCACCCAATAGTGTATTGTATCACAATCTAGTAGTTACATTTGAAAATTTTGTTCTAGGACATTTTTTTTGAGCGCAATCATCAAACTTTATTAAAAAAGTCATTTAAGCCTTTTCACAGTGAGATCTATGCGATATGGCCGAGAAATGTAAATTTGATGTTAACTCCCAAACCGCTGCGCAGAAGTCAACCAAACTTCACCCAATAGTGTATTGTATCACATTCTAGTAGTTACATTTAAAAATTTCGTTCTAGGACATTTGGTTTGAGCGCAATCTTCAAACTTAATTAAAAAAAGTCATTTAAGGCTTTTCACAGTGAGATCTATGCGATATGGCCGAGGAATGTAATTTTGATGTTAACTCCCAAACCGCTGCGCAGAAGTCAACCAAACTTCACCCAATAGTGTAATTTATCACAATCTAGTAGTTACATTTGGAAATTTAGTTCTAGGACATTTGATTTGAGCGCAATCTTCAAACTTAATTAAAAAAAGTCATTTAAGCGTTTTCACAGTGAGATCTATGCGATATGGCCGAGAAATGTAATTTTGATGTTCACTCCCAAACCGCTGCGCAGAAGTCAACCAAACTTCACCCAATAGTGTAATTTATCACAATCTAGTAGTTACATTTGGAAATTTGGTTCTAGGACATTTAGTTTGAGCGCAATCTTTAAACTGAGTTCAAAAAAGCCATTCACGCCTTTTGACAGTGAGATCTACGCAATTCAGCCGAGAAATGTAATTTTGATGTTAACTCCCAAACCGCTGCGCAGAAGTCAACCAAACGTCACCCAATAGTGTATTGTATCACAATCTAGTAGTTAAATTTGGAAATTTTGTTCTAGGACATTTGGTTTGAGCGGAATCCTCAAACTTAGTTCAAAAAAGTCATTTAGGGCTTTTGACAGTGAGATCTATGCAATTCGGCCGAGAAATGTAATTTTGATGTTAACTCCCAAACCGCTGCGCAGAAGTCAACCAAACTTCAACCAATAGTGTATTGTATCACAATCTAGTAGTTACATTTGAAAATTTTGTTCTAGGACATTTTGTTTGAGCGCAATCATCAAACTTTATTAAAAAAGTGATTTAAGCCTTTTCACAGTGAGATCTATGCGATATGGCCGAGAAATGTAAATTTGATGTTAACTCCCAAACCGCTGCGCAGAAGTCAACCAAACTTCACCCAATAGTGTATTGTATCACATTCTAGTAGTTACATTTAAAAATTTCGTTCTAGGACATTTGGTTTGAGCGCAATCATTAAACTTAATTAAAAAAGTCATTTAAGCCTTTTCACAGTGAGATCTATGCGATATGGCCGAGAAATGTAATTTTGATGTTAACTCCCAAACCGCTGCGCAGAAGTCAACCAAACTTCACCCATTAGTGTATTGTATCACAATCTAGTAGTTACATGTGGAAATTTGGTTCTAGGACATTTGATTTGAGCGCAATCCTCAAACTTAGGTCAAAAAAGCCATTTAAGCCTTTTCACAGTGAGATCTATGCGATATGGCCAAGAAATGTAATTTTGATGTTAACTCCCAAACCGCTGCGCAGAAGTAAACCAAACTTCACCCATTAGTGTATTGTATCACAATCTAGTAGTTACATGTGGAAATTTGGTTCTAGGACATTTGATTTGAGCGCAATCATCAAACTTAATTAAAAAAGCCATTTAAGCCTTTTCACAGTGAGATCTATGCGATATGGCCGAGAAATGTAATTTTGATGTTAACTCCCAAACCGCTGCGCAGAAGTCAACCAAACTTCACCCAATAGTGTATTTTATCACAATCTAGTAGTTACATTTGGAAATTTAGTTCTAGGACATTTGGTTTGAGCGCAATCTTCAAACTTAATTAAAAAAAGTCATTTAAGCGTTTTCACAGTGAGATCTATGCGATATGGCCGAGAAATGTAATTTTGATGTTCACTCCCAAACCGCTGCGCAGAAGTCAAACAAACTTCACCCAATAATGTATTGTATCACGATCTAGTAGTTACATTTGAAAATTTTGTTCTAGGACATTTTGTTTGAGCGCAATCATCAAACTTTATTAAAAAAGTCATTTAAGCCTTTTGACAGTGAGATCTATGCGATATGGCCGAGAAATGTAATTTTGATGTTAACTCCCAAACCGCTGCGCAGAAGTAAACCAAACTTCACCCAATAGTGTATTGTATCACAATCTAGTAGTTACATTTAAAAATTTTGTTCTAGGACATTTTGTTTGAGCGCAATCATCAAACTTAATTAAAAAAGTCATTTAAGCCTTTTCACAGTGAGATCTATGCGATATGGCCGAGAAATGTAATTTTGATGTTAACTCCCAAACCGCTGCGCAGAAGTCAACCAAACTTCACCCAATAGTGTATTGTATCACAATCTAGTAGTTACATTTGAAAATTTTGTTCTAGGACATTTTGTTTGAACGCAATCATCAAACTTAATTAAAAAAGTCATTTAAGCCTTTTCACAGTGAGATCTATGCGATATGGCCGAGAAATGTAAATTTGATGTTAACTCCCAAACCGCTGCGCAGAAGTCAACCAAACTTCACCCAATAGTGTATTGTATCACATTCTAGTAGTTACATTTAAAAATTTCGTTCTAGGACATTTGGTTTGAGCGCAATCTTCAAACTTAATTAAAAAAAGTCATTTAAGGCTTTTCACAGTGAGATCTATGCGATATGGCCGAGAAATGTAATTTTGATGTTAACTCCCAAACCGCTGCGCAGAAGTCAACCAAACTTCACCCAATAGTGTAATTTATCACAATCTAGTAGTTACATTTGGAAATTTAGTTCTAGGACATTTGATTTGAGCGCAATCTTCAAACTTAATTTAAAAAAGTCATTTAAGCGTTTTCACAGTGAGATCTATGCGATATGGCCGAGAAATGTAATTTTGATGTTCACTCCCAAACCGCTGCGCAGAAGTCAACCAAACTTCACCCAATAGTGTAATTTATCACAATCTAGTAGTTACATTTGGAAATTTGGTTCTAGGACATTTAGTTTGAGCGCAATCTTTAAACTGAGTTCAAAAAAGCCATTCACGCCTTTTGACAGTGAGATCTACGCAATTCAGCCGAGAAATGTAATTTTGATGTTAACTCCCAAACCGCTGCGCAGAAGTCAACCAAACGTCACCCAATAGTGTATTGTATCACAATCTAGTAGTTAAATTTGGAAATTTTGTTCTAGGACATTTGGTTTGAGCGGAATCCTCAAACTTAGTTCAAAAAAGTCATTTAGGGCTTTTGACAGTGAGATCTATGCAATTCGGCCGAGAAATGTAATTTTGATGTTAACTCCCAAACCGCTGCGCAGAAGTCAACCAAACTTCATCCAATAGTGTATTGTATCACAATCTAGTAGTTACATTTGGAAATTTGGTTGTAGGACATTTGGTTTGAGCGCAATCCTCAAACTTAGTTAAAAAAAAGTCATTTAAGCCTTTTGACAGTGAGATCTACGCAATTCGGTCGAGAAATGTAATTTTGATGTTAACTCCCAAACCGCTGCGCCGAAGTGAACCAAACTTCACCCAATAGTGTATTGTATCACAATCTAGTAGTTACATTTGGAAATTTGGTTCTAGGACATTTGGTTTGAGCGCAATCCTCAAACTTAGTTCAAAAAAGCCATTTAAGCCTTTTGACAGTGAGATCTGTTCACTTCGGCCGAGAAATGTAATTTTGATTATAACTCCCAAAGCGCTGCGCAGAAGTCAACCAAACTTCACCCTATAGTGTATTTTATCACAATCTAGTCGTAACATTTGGAAATTTGATTCTAAGACATTTGGTTTGAGCGCAATCCTCAAACTGAGTTCAAAAAAGCCGTTCTCACCTTTTGACAGTGAGCTCTACTCACTTCGGCCAAGAAATGCAATTTTGATGTTAACTCCGAAACCGCTACGCAAAAGTGAACCAAACTTCACCCAATAGTGTATTGTATCACAATCTAGTAGTTAAATTTGGAAATTTTGTTCTAGGACATTTGGTTTGAGCGGAATCCTCAAACTTAGTTCAAAAAAGTCATTTAGGGCTTTTGACAGTGAGATCTACGCAATTCAGCCGAGAAATGTAATTTTGATGTTAACTCCCAAACCGCTGCGCAGAAGTCAACCAAACTTCACCCAATAGTGTATTGTATCACAATCTAGTAGTTACATTTGGAAATTTGCTTCTAGGACATTTGGTTTGAGCGCAATCCTCAAACTTAGTTCAAAAAAGCCATTTAAGCCTTTTGACAGTGAGATCTGTTCACTTCGGCCGAGAAATGCAATTTTGATGATAACTCCCAAAGCGCTGCGCAGAAGTCAACCAAACTTCACCCTATAGTGTATTTTATCACAGTCCAGTAGTAACATTTGGAAATTTGGTTCTAGGACATTTCGTTTGAGCTCAATCCTCAAACTGAGTTCAAAAAAGCCGTTCTCACCTTTTGACAGTGAGCTCTATTCACTTCGGCCGAGAAATGCAATTTTGATGTTAACTCCCAAACCGCTGCGCAGAAGTGTACCAGACTTCACCCAATAGTGCATTGTATCACAATCTAGTAGTTACATTTGGAAATTTGGTTCTAGGACATTTGGTTTGAGCGCAATCTTTAAACTGAGTTCAAAAAAAGCCATTCACGCCTTTTGACAGTGAGATCTACGCAATTCAGCCGAGAAATGTAATTTTGATGTTAACTCCCAAACCGCTGCGCAGAAGTCAACCAAACTTCACCCAATAGTGTATTGTATCACAATCTAGTAATTAAATTTGGAAATTTTGTTCTAGGACATTTGGTTTGAGCGGAATCCTCAAACTTAGTTCAAAAAATGTCATTTAGGGCTTTTGACAGTGAGATCTACGCAATTCGGCCGAGAAATGTAATTTTGATGTTAACTCCCAAACCGCTGCGCAGAAGTCAACCAAACTTCATCCAATAGTGTATTGTATCACAATCTAGTAGTTACATTTGGAAACTTGGTTCTAGGACATTTGGTTTGAGCGCAATCCTCAAACTTAGTTAAAAAAAAGTCATTTAAGCCTTTTGACAGTGAGATCTACGCAATTCGGTCGAGAAATGTAATTTTGATGTTAACTCCCAAACCGCTGTGCAGAAGTGAACCAAACTTCACCCAATAGTGTATTGTATCACAATCTAGTAGTTACATTTGGAAATTTAGTTCTAGGACATTTGGTTTGAGCGCAATCCTCAAACTTAGTTAAAAAAAGTCATTTAAGCCTTTTGACAGTGAGATCTACGCAATTCGGCCGAGAAATGTAATTTTGATGTTAACTCCCAAACCGCTGCGCAGAAGTCAACCAAACTTCACCCAATAGTGTATTGTATCACAATCTAGTAGTTACATTTGGAAATTTGGTTCTAGGACATTTGGTTTGAGCGCAATCCTCAAACTGAGTTCAATAAAGCCGTTCTCACCTTTTGACAGTGAGCTCTACTCACTTCGGGCGAGAAATGTAATTTTGATGTTAACTCCCAAACCGCTGCGCAGAAGTGAACCAAACTTCACCCAATAGTGTATTGTATCACAATCTAGTAGTTACATTTGGAAATTTGGTTCTCGGACATTTGGTTTGAGCGCAATCCTCAAACTGAGTTCAAAAAGCCGTTCACACCTTTTGACAGTGAGATCTATTCACTTCGACCGAGAAATGTAATTTTGATGATAACCCCCAAACCGCTACGCAGAAGTGAACCAAACTTCACCCAATGGTGAATTGTGTCATATTCTAGTAATTACATTTGGAAATTTGGTTCTAGGACATTTCGTTTGTGCGCAATCCTCAAAATGAGTTCAAAAAAGCCATTCTCACCTTTTTAGCGTGAGATCTATGCACTTTGGCAGAGAAATGTAATATTGATGATGACTCGCAAACCGCAGCGCAAGAAGTGAACCAAACTTCAAGCAATGTTGAATTGATTCGTATTCTAGTAATTACATTAAGAAATTTGGTTCTAGGACAATTGTTTTGTGCGCAATCCTCAAAATGAGTTCAAAAAAGCCATTTAAGCCTTTTGACAGTGAGATCTGTTCACTTCGGCCGAGAAATGTAATTTTGATTATAACTCCCAAAGCGCTGCACAGAAGTCAACCAAACTTCACCCTATAGTGTATTTTATCACAATCTAGTAGTAACATTTGGAAATTTGATTCTAAGACATTTGGTTTGAGCGCAATCCTCAAACTGAGTTCAAAAAAGCCGTTCTCACCTTTTGACAGTGAGCTCTACTCACTTCGGCCGAGAAATGCTATTTTGATGTTAACTCCGAAACCACTACGCAAAAGTGAACCAAACTTCACCCAATAGTGTATTGTATCACAATCTAGTAGTTACATTTGGAAATTTGGTTCTAGGACATTTGGTTTGAGCGCAATCCTCAAACTGAGTTCAAAAAAGCCGTTCTCACCTTTTGACAGTAAGATCTACTCACTTCGGCCGAGAAATGTAATCTTGATGTTAACTCCCAAACCGCTGCGCAGAAGTCAACCAAACTTCACCCAATAGTGTATTGTATCACAATCTAGTAGTTTCATTTGGAAATTTGGTTCTAGGACATTTGGTTTGAGCGCAATCCTCAAACTTAGTTAAAAAAAAGTCATTTAAGCCTTCTGACAGTGTGATCTACGCGATTCGGCCGAGAAATGTAATTTTGATGTTAACTCCCAAACCGCTGCGCGGAAGTGAACCAAACTTCACCCAATAGTGTATTGTATCACAATCTAGTAGTTACATTTGGAAATTTGGTTCTAGGACATTTGGTTTGAGCGCAATCCTCAAACTTAGTTCAAAAAAGTCATTTAAGCCTTTTGACAGTGAGATCTACGCAATTCAGCCGAGAAATGTAATTTTGATGTTAACTCCCAAACCGCTGCGCAGAAGTCAACCAAACGTCACCCAATAGTGTATTGTATCACAATCTAGTAGTTAAATTTGGAAATTTTGTTCTAGGACATTTGGTTTGAGCGGAATCCTCAAACTTAGTTCAAAAAAGTCATTTAGGGCTTTTGACAGTGAGATCTATGCAATTCGGCCGAGAAATGTAATTTTGATGTTAACTCCCAAACCGCTGCGCAGAAGTCAACCAAACTTCATCCAATAGTGTATTGTATCACAATCTAGTAGTTACATTTGGAAATTTGGTTGTAGGACATTTGGTTTGAGCGCAATCCTCAAACTTAGTTAAAAAAAAGTCATTTAAGCCTTTTGACAGTGAGATCTACGCAATTCGGTCGAGAAATGTAATTTTGATGTTAACTCCCAAACCGCTGCGCCGAAGTGAACCAAACTTCACCCAATAGTGTATTGTATCACAATCTAGTAGTTACATTTGGAAATTTGGTTCTAGGACATTTGGTTTGAGCGCAATCCTCAAACTTAGTTCAAAAAAGCCATTTAAGCCTTTTGACAGTGAGATCTGTTCACTTCGGCCGAGAAATGTAATTTTGATTATAACTCCCAAAGCGCTGCGCAGAAGTCAACCAAACTTCACCCTATAGTGTATTTTATCACAATCTAGTCGTAACATTTGGAAATTTGATTCTAAGACATTTGGTTTGAGCGCAATCCTCAAACTGAGTTCAAAAAAGCCGTTCTCACCTTTTGACAGTGAGCTCTACTCACTTCGGCCAAGAAATGCAATTTTGATGTTAACTCCGAAACCGCTACGCAAAAGTGAACCAAACTTCACCCAATAGTGTATTGTATCACAATCTAGTAGTTAAATTTGGAAATTTTGTTCTAGGACATTTGGTTTGAGCGGAATCCTCAAACTTAGTTCAAAAAAGTCATTTAGGGCTTTTGACAGTGAGATCTACGCAATTCAGCCGAGAAATGTAATTTTGATGTTAACTCCCAAACCGCTGCGCAGAAGTCAACCAAACTTCACCCAATAGTGTATTGTATCACAATCTAGTAGTTACATTTGGAAATTTGCTTCTAGGACATTTGGTTTGAGCGCAATCCTCAAACTTAGTTCAAAAAAGCCATTTAAGCCTTTTGACAGTGAGATCTGTTCACTTCGGCCGAGAAATGCAATTTTGATGATAACTCCCAAAGCGCTGCGCAGAAGTCAACCAAACTTCACCCTATAGTGTATTTTATCACAGTCCAGTAGTAACATTTGGAAATTTGGTTCTAGGACATTTCGTTTGAGCTCAATCCTCAAACTGAGTTCAAAAAAGCCGTTCTCACCTTTTGACAGTGAGCTCTATTCACTTCGGCCGAGAAATGCAATTTTGATGTTAACTCCCAAACCGCTGCGCAGAAGTGTACCAGACTTCACCCAATAGTGCATTGTATCACAATCTAGTAGTTACATTTGGAAATTTGGTTCTAGGACATTTGGTTTGAGCGCAATCTTTAAACTGAGTTCAAAAAAAGCCATTCACGCCTTTTGACAGTGAGATCTACGCAATTCAGCCGAGAAATGTAATTTTGATGTTAACTCCCAAACCGCTGCGCAGAAGTCAACCAAACTTCACCCAATAGTGTATTGTATCACAATCTAGTAATTAAATTTGGAAATTTTGTTCTAGGACATTTGGTTTGAGCGGAATCCTCAAACTTAGTTCAAAAAATGTCATTTAGGGCTTTTGACAGTGAGATCTACGCAATTCGGCCGAGAAATGTAATTTTGATGTTAACTCCCAAACCGCTGCGCAGAAGTCAACCAAACTTCATCCAATAGTGTATTGTATCACAATCTAGTAGTTACATTTGGAAACTTGGTTCTAGGACATTTGGTTTGAGCGCAATCCTCAAACTTAGTTAAAAAAAAGTCATTTAAGCCTTTTGACAGTGAGATCTACGCAATTCGGTCGAGAAATGTAATTTTGATGTTAACTCCCAAACCGCTGTGCAGAAGTGAACCAAACTTCACCCAATAGTGTATTGTATCACAATCTAGTAGTTACATTTGGAAATTTAGTTCTAGGACATTTGGTTTGAGCGCAATCCTCAAACTTAGTTAAAAAAAGTCATTTAAGCCTTTTGACAGTGAGATCTACGCAATTCGGCCGAGAAATGTAATTTTGATGTTAACTCCCAAACCGCTGCGCAGAAGTCAACCAAACTTCACCCAATAGTGTATTGTATCACAATCTAGTAGTTACATTTGGAAATTTGGTTCTAGGACATTTGGTTTGAGCGCAATCCTCAAACTGAGTTCAATAAAGCCGTTCTCACCTTTTGACAGTGAGCTCTACTCACTTCGGGCGAGAAATGTAATTTTGATGTTAACTCCCAAACCGCTGCGCAGAAGTGAACCAAACTTCACCCAATAGTGTATTGTATCACAATCTAGTAGTTACATTTGGAAATTTGGTTCTCGGACATTTGGTTTGAGCGCAATCCTCAAACTGAGTTCAAAAAGCCGTTCACACCTTTTGACAGTGAGATCTATTCACTTCGACCGAGAAATGTAATTTTGATGATAACCCCCAAACCGCTACGCAGAAGTGAACCAAACTTCACCCAATGGTGAATTGTGTCATATTCTAGTAATTACATTTGGAAATTTGGTTCTAGGACATTTCGTTTGTGCGCAATCCTCAAAATGAGTTCAAAAAAGCCATTCTCACCTTTTTAGCGTGAGATCTATGCACTTTGGCAGAGAAATGTAATATTGATGATGACTCGCAAACCGCAGCGCAAGAAGTGAACCAAACTTCAAGCAATGTTGAATTGATTCGTATTCTAGTAATTACATTAAGAAATTTGGTTCTAGGACAATTGTTTTGTGCGCAATCCTCAAAATGAGTTCAAAAAAGCCATTTAAGCCTTTTGACAGTGAGATCTGTTCACTTCGGCCGAGAAATGTAATTTTGATTATAACTCCCAAAGCGCTGCACAGAAGTCAACCAAACTTCACCCTATAGTGTATTTTATCACAATCTAGTAGTAACATTTGGAAATTTGATTCTAAGACATTTGGTTTGAGCGCAATCCTCAAACTGAGTTCAAAAAAGCCGTTCTCACCTTTTGACAGTGAGCTCTACTCACTTCGGCCGAGAAATGCTATTTTGATGTTAACTCCGAAACCACTACGCAAAAGTGAACCAAACTTCACCCAATAGTGTATTGTATCACAATCTAGTAGTTACATTTGGAAATTTGGTTCTAGGACATTTGGTTTGAGCGCAATCCTCAAACTGAGTTCAAAAAAGCCGTTCTCACCTTTTGACAGTAAGATCTACTCACTTCGGCCGAGAAATGTAATCTTGATGTTAACTCCCAAACCGCTGCGCAGAAGTCAACCAAACTTCACCCAATAGTGTATTGTATCACAATCTAGTAGTTTCATTTGGAAATTTGGTTCTAGGACATTTGGTTTGAGCGCAATCCTCAAACTTAGTTAAAAAAAAGTCATTTAAGCCTTCTGACAGTGTGATCTACGCGATTCGGCCGAGAAATGTAATTTTGATGTTAACTCCCAAACCGCTGCGCGGAAGTGAACCAAACTTCACCCAATAGTGTATTGTATCACAATCTAGTAGTTACATTTGGAAATTTGGTTCTAGGACATTTGGTTTGAGCGCAATCCTCAAACTTAGTTCAAAAAAGTCATTTAAGCCTTTTGACAGTGAGATCTACGCAATTAGGCCGAGAAATGTAATTTTGATGTTAACTCCCAAACCGCTGCGTAGAAGTCAACCAAACTTCACCCAATAGTGTATTGTATCACAATCTAGTAGTTACATTTGGAAATTTGGTTCTAGGACATTTAGTTTGAGCGCAATCTTTAAACTTAGTTTTAAAAAGTCATTTAAGCCTTTTGACAGTGAGATCTACGCAATTCAGCCGAGAAATGTAATTTTGATGTTAACTCCCAAACCGCTGCGCAGAAGTCAACCAAACTTCACCCAATAGTGTATTGTATCACAATCTAGTAGTTACATTTGGAAATTTGCTTCTAGGACATTTGGTTTGAGCGCAATCCTCAAACTTAGTTCAAAAAGGCCATTTAAGCCTTTTGACAGTGAGATCTGTTCACTTCGGCCGAGAAATGCAATTTTGATGATAACTCCCAAAGCGCTGCGCAGAAGTCAACCAAACTTCACCGTATAGTGTATTTTATCACAGTCCAGTAGTAACATTTGGAAATTTGGTTCTAGGACATTTGGTTTGAGCTCAATCCTCAAACTGAGTTCAAAAAAGCCGTTCTCACCTTTTGACAGTGAGCTCTATTCACTTCGGCCGAGATATGCAATTTTGATGTTAACTCCCAAACCGCTGCGCAGAAGTGTACCAGACTTCACCCAATAGTGCATTGTATCACAATCTAGTAGTTACATTTGGAAATTTGGTTCTAGGACATTTGGTTTGAGCGCAATCTTTAAACTGAGTTCAAAAAAGCCATTCACGCCTTTTGACAGTGAGATCTACGCAATTCAGCCGAGAAATGTAATTTTGATGTTAACTCCCAAACCGCTGCGCAGAAGTCAACCAAACTTCACCCAATAGTGTATTGTATCACAATCTAGTAGTTAAATTTGGAAATTTTGTTCTAGGACATTTGGTTTGAGCGGAATCCTCAAACTTAGTTCAAAAAAGTCATTTAGGGCTTTTGACAGTGAGATCTACGCAATTCGGCCGAGAAATGTAATTTTGATGTTAACTCCCAAACCGCTGCGCAGAAGTCAACCAAACTTCATCCAATAGTGTATTGTATCACAATCTAGTAGTTACATTTGGAAATTTGGTTGTAGGACATTTGGTTTGAGCGCAATCCTCAAACTTAGTTAAAAAAAAGTCATTTAAGCCTTTTGACAGTGAGATCTACGCAATTCGGTCGAGAAATGTAATTTTGATGTTAACTCCCAAACCGCTGCGCCGAAGTGAACCAAACTTCACCCAATAGTGTATTGTATCACAATCTAGTAGTTACATTTGGAAATTTGGTTCTAGGACATTTGGTTTGAGCGCAATCCTCAAACTTAGTTCAAAAAAGCCATTTAAGCCTTTTGACAGTGAGATCTGTTCACTTCGGCCGAGAAATGTAATTTTGATTATAACTCCCAAAGCGCTGCGCAGAAGTCAACCAAACTTCACCCTATAGTGTATTTTATCACAATCTAGTCGTAACATTTGGAAATTTGATTCTAAGACATTTGGTTTGAGCGCAATCCTCAAACTGAGTTCAAAAAAGCCGTTCTCACCTTTTGACAGTGAGCTCTACTCACTTCGGCCAAGAAATGCAATTTTGAGTTTAACTCCGAAACCGCTACGCAAAAGTGAACCAAACTTCACCCAATAGTGTATTGTATCACAATCTAGTAGTTAAATTTGGAAATTTTGTTCTAGGACATTTGGTTTGAGCGGAATCCTCAAACTTAGTTCAAAAAAGTCATTTAGGGCTTTTGACAGTGAGATCTACGCAATTCAGCCGAGAAATGTAATTTTGATGTTAACTCCCAAACCGCTGCGCAGAAGTCAACCAAACTTCACCCAATAGTGTATTGTATCACAATCTAGTAGTTACATTTGGAAATTTGCTTCTAGGACATTTGGTTTGAGCGCAATCCTCAAACTTAGTTCAAAAAAGCCATTTAAGCCTTTTGACAGTGAGATCTGTTCACTTCGGCCGAGAAATGCAATTTTGATGATAACTCCCAAAGCGCTGCGCAGAAGTCAACCAAACTTCACCCTATAGTGTATTTTATCACAGTCCAGTAGTAACATTTGGAAATTTGGTTCTAGGACATTTCGTTTGAGCTCAATCCTCAAACTGAGTTCAAAAAAGCCGTTCTCACCTTTTGACAGTGAGCTCTATTCACTTCGGCCGAGAAATGCAATTTTGATGTTAACTCCCAAACCGCTGCGCAGAAGTGTACCAGACTTCACCCAATAGTGCATTGTATCACAATCTAGTAGTTACATTTGGAAATTTGGTTCTAGGACATTTGGTTTGAGCGCAATCTTTAAACTGAGTTCAAAAAAAGCCATTCACGCCTTTTGACAGTGAGATCTACGCAATTCAGCCGAGAAATGTAATTTTGATGTTAACTCCCAAACCGCTGCGCAGAAGTCAACCAAACTTCACCCAATAGTGTATTGTATCACAATCTAGTAATTAAATTTGGAAATTTTGTTCTAGGACATTTGGTTTGAGCGGAATCCTCAAACTTAGTTCAAAAAATGTCATTTAGGGCTTTTGACAGTGAGATCTACGCAATTCGGCCGAGAAATGTAATTTTGATGTTAACTCCCAAACCGCTGCGCAGAAGTCAACCAAACTTCATCCAATAGTGTATTGTATCACAATCTAGTAGTTACATTTGGAAACTTGGTTCTAGGACATTTGGTTTGAGCGCAATCCTCAAACTTAGTTAAAAAAAAGTCATTTAAGCCTTTTGACAGTGAGATCTACGCAATTCGGTCGAGAAATGTAATTTTGATGTTAACTCCCAAACCGCTGTGCAGAAGTGAACCAAACTTCACCCAATAGTGTATTGTATCACAATCTAGTAGTTACATTTGGAAATTTAGTTCTAGGACATTTGGTTTGAGCGCAATCCTCAAACTTAGTTAAAAAAAAGTCATTTAAGCCTTTTGACAGTGAGATCTACGCAATTCGGCCGAGAAATGTAATTTTGATGTTAACTCCCAAACCGCTGCGCAGAAGTCAACCAAACTTCACCCAATAGTGTATTGTATCACAATCTAGTAGTTACATTTGGAAATTTGGTTCTAGGACATTTGGTTTGAGCGCAATCCTCAAACTGAGTTCAATAAAGCCGTTCTCACCTTTTGACAGTGAGCTCTACTCACTTCGGGCGAGAAATGTAATTTTGATGTTAACTCCCAAACCGCTGCGCAGAAGTGAACCAAACTTCACCCAATAGTGTATTGTATCACAATCTAGTAGTTACATTTGGAAATTTGGTTCTCGGACATTTGGTTTGAGCGCAATCCTCAAACTGAGTTCAAAAAGCCGTTCACACCTTTTGACAGTGAGATCTATTCACTTCGACCGAGAAATGTAATTTTGATGATAACCCCCAAACCGCTACGCAGAAGTGAACCAAACTTCACCCAATGGTGAATTGTGTCATATTCTAGTAATTACATTTGGAAATTTGGTTCTAGGACATTTCGTTTGTGCGCAATCCTCAAAATGAGTTCAAAAAAGCCATTCTCACCTTTTTAGCGTGAGATCTATGCACTTTGGCAGAGAAATGTAATATTGATGATGACTCGCAAACCGCAGCGCAAGAAGTGAACCAAACTTCAAGCAATGTTGAATTGATTCGTATTCTAGTAATTACATTAAGAAATTTGGTTCTAGGACAATTGTTTTGTGCGCAATCCTCAAAATGAGTTCAAAAAAGCCATTTAAGCCTTTTGACAGTGAGATCTGTTCACTTCGGCCGAGAAATGTAATTTTGATTATAACTCCCAAAGCGCTGCACAGAAGTCAACCAAACTTCACCCTATAGTGTATTTTATCACAATCTAGTAGTAACATTTGGAAATTTGATTCTAAGACATTTGGTTTGAGCGCAATCCTCAAACTGAGTTCAAAAAAGCCGTTCTCACCTTTTGACAGTGAGCTCTACTCACTTCGGCCGAGAAATGCTATTTTGATGTTAACTCCGAAACCACTACGCAAAAGTGAACCAAACTTCACCCAATAGTGTATTGTATCACAATCTAGTAGTTACATTTGGAAATTTGGTTCTAGGACATTTGGTTTGAGCGCAATCCTCAAACTGAGTTCAAAAAAGCCGTTCTCACCTTTTGACAGTAAGATCTACTCACTTCGGCCGAGAAATGTAATCTTGATGTTAACTCCCAAACCGCTGCGCAGAAGTCAACCAAACTTCACCCAATAGTGTATTGTATCACAATCTAGTAGTTTCATTTGGAAATTTGGTTCTAGGACATTTGGTTTGAGCGCAATCCTCAAACTTAGTTAAAAAAAAGTCATTTAAGCCTTCTGACAGTGTGATCTACGCGATTCGGCCGAGAAATGTAATTTTGATGTTAACTCCCAAACCGCTGCGCGGAAGTGAACCAAACTTCACCCAATAGTGTATTGTATCACAATCTAGTAGTTACATTTGGAAATTTGGTTCTAGGACATTTGGTTTGAGCGCAATCCTCAAACTTAGTTCAAAAAAGTCATTTAAGCCTTTTGACAGTGAGATCTACGCAATTAGGCCGAGAAATGTAATTTTGATGTTAACTCCCAAACCGCTGCGTAGAAGTCAACCAAACTTCACCCAATAGTGTATTGTATCACAATCTAGTAGTTACATTTGGAAATTTGGTTCTAGGACATTTAGTTTGAGCGCAATCTTTAAACTTAGTTTTAAAAAGTCATTTAAGCCTTTTGACAGTGAGATCTACGCAATTCAGCCGAGAAATGTAATTTTGATGTTAACTCCCAAACCGCTGCGCAGAAGTCAACCAAACTTCACCCAATAGTGTATTGTATCACAATCTAGTAGTTACATTTGGAAATTTGCTTCTAGGACATTTGGTTTGAGCGCAATCCTCAAACTTAGTTCAAAAAGGCCATTTAAGCCTTTTGACAGTGAGATCTGTTCACTTCGGCCGAGAAATGCAATTTTGATGATAACTCCCAAAGCGCTGCGCAGAAGTCAACCAAACTTCACCGTATAGTGTATTTTATCACAGTCCAGTAGTAACATTTGGAAATTTGGTTCTAGGACATTTGGTTTGAGCTCAATCCTCAAACTGAGTTCAAAAAAGCCGTTCTCACCTTTTGACAGTGAGCTCTATTCACTTCGGCCGAGAAATGCAATTTTGATGTTAACTCCCAAACCGCTGCGCAGAAGTGTACCAGACTTCACCCAATAGTGCATTGTATCACAATCTAGTAGTTACATTTGGAAATTTGGTTCTAGGACATTTGGTTTGAGCGCAATCTTTAAACTGAGTTCAAAAAAGCCATTCACGCCTTTTGACAGTGAGATCTACGCAATTCAGCCGAGAAATGTAATTTTGATGTTAACTCCCAAACCGCTGCGCAGAAGTCAACCAAACTTCACCCAATAGTGTATTGTATCACAATCTAGTAGTTAAATTTGGAAATTTTGTTCTAGGACATTTGGTTTGAGCGGAATCCTCAAACTTAGTTCAAAAAAGTCATTTAGGGCTTTTGACAGTGAGATCTACGCAATTCGGCCGAGAAATGTAATTTTGATGTTAACTCCCAAACCGCTGCGCAGAAGTCAACCAAACTTCATCCAATAGTGTACTGTATCACAATATAGTAGTTACATTTGGAAATTTGGTTGTAGGACATTTGGTTTGAGCGCAATCCTCAAACTTAGTTAAAAAAAGTCATTTAAGCCTTTTGACAGTGAGATCTACGCAATTCGGCCGAGAAATGTAATTTTGATGTTAACTCCCAAACCGCTGCGCAGAAGTCAACCAAACTTCACCCAATAGTGTATTGTATCACAATCTAGTAGTTACATTTGGAAATTTGGTTCTAGGACATTTGGTTTGAGCGCAATCCTCAAACTGAGTTCAATAAAGCCGTTCTCACCTTTTGACAGTGAGCTCTACTCACTTCGGGCGAGAAATGTAATTTTGATGTTAACTCCCAAACCGCTGCGCAGAAGTGAACCAAACTTCACCCAATAGTGTATTGTATCACAATCTAGTAGTTACATTTGGAAATTTGGTTCTCGGACATTTGGTTTGAGCGCAATCCTCAAACTGAGTTCAAAAAGCCGTTCACACCTTTTGACAGTGAGATCTATTCACTTCGACCGAGAAATGTAATTTTGATGATAACTCCCAAACCGCTACGCAGAAGTGAACCAAACTTCACCCAATGGTGAATTGTGTCATATTCTAGTAATTACATTTGGAAATTTGGTTCTAGGACATTTCGTTTATGCGCAATCCTCAAAATGAGTTCAAAAAAGCCATTCTCACCTTTTTAGCGTGAGATCTATGCACTTTGGCAGAGAAATGTAATATTGATGATGACTCGCAAACCGCAGCGCAAGAAGTGAACCAAACTTCACGCAATGTTGAATTGATTCGTATTCTAGTAATTACATTAAGAAATTTGGTTCTAGGACAATTGTTTTGTGCGCAATCCTCAAAATGAGTTCAAAAAAGCCATTTAAGCCTTTTGACAGTGAGATCTGTTCACTTCGGCCGAGAAATGTAATTTTGATTATAACTCCCAAAGCGCTGCACAGAAGTCAACCAAACTTCACCCTATAGTGTATTTTATCACAATCTAGTAGTTACATTTGGAAATTTGGTTGTAGGACATTTAGTTTGAGCGCAATCTTTAAACTTAGTTTTAAAGAGTCATTTAAGCCTTTTGACAGTGAGATCTACGCAATTCAGCCGAGAAATGTAATTTTGATGTTAACTCCCAAACCGCTGCGCAGAAGTCAACCAAACTTCACCCAATAGTGTATTGTATCACAATCTAGTAATTAAATTTGGAAATTTTGTTCTAGGACATTTGGTTTGAGCGGAATCCTCAAACTTAGTTCAAAAAATGTCATTTAGGGCTTTTGACAGTGAGATCTGTTCACTTCAGCCGAGAAATGTAATTTTGATGTTAACTCCCAAAGCGCTGCGCAGAAGTCAACCAAACTTCACCGTATAGTGTATTTTATCACAATCTAGTAGTAACATTTGGAAATTTGCTTCTAGGACATTTGGTTTGAGCGCAATCCTCAAACTTAGTTCAAAAAGGCCATTTAAGCCTTTTGACAGTGAGATCTGTTCACTTCGGCCGAGAAATGCAATTTTGATGATAACTTCCAAAGCGCTGCGCAGAAGTCAACCAAACTTCACCGTATAGTGTATTTTATCACAGTCCAGTAGTAACATTTGGAAATTTGGTTCTAGGACATTTGGTTTGAGCTCAATCCTCAAACTGAGTTCAAAAAAGCCGTTCTCACCTTTTGACAGTGAGCTCTATTCACTTCGGCCGAGAAATGCAATTTTGATGTTAACTCCCAAACCGCTGCGCAGAAGTGTACCAGACTTCACCCAATAGTGCATTGTATCACAATCTAGTAGTTACATTTGGAAATTTGGTTCTAGGACATTTGGTTTGAGCGCAATCTTTAAACTGAGTTCAAAAAAGCCATTCACGCCTTTTGACAGTGAGATCTACGCAATTCAGCCGAGAAATGTAATTTTGATGTTAACTCCCAAACCGCTGCGCAGAAGTCAACCAAACTTCACCCAATAGTGTATTGTATCACAATCTAGTAGTTAAATTTGGAAATTTTGTTCTAGGACATTTGGTTTGAGCGGAATCCTCAAACTTAGTTCAAAAAAGTCATTTAGGGCTTTTGACAGTGAGATCTACGCAATTCGGCCGAGAAATGTAATTTTGATGTTAACTCCCAAACCGCTGCGCAGAAGTCAACCAAACTTCATCCAATAGTGTACTGTATCACAATATAGTAGTTACATTTGGAAATTTGGTTGTAGGACATTTGGTTTGAGCGCAATCCTCAAACTTAGTTAAAAAAAGTCATTTAAGCCTTTTGACAGTGAGATCTACGCAATTCGGCCGAGAAATGTAATTTTGATGTTAACTCCCAAACCGCTGCGCAGAAGTCAACCAAACTTCACCCAATAGTGTATTGTATCACAATCTAGTAGTTACATTTGGAAATTTGGTTCTAGGACATTTGGTTTGAGCGCAATCCTCAAACTGAGTTCAATAAAGCCGTTCTCACCTTTTGACAGTGAGCTCTACTCACTTCGGGCGAGAAATGTAATTTTGATGTTAACTCCCAAACCGCTGCGCAGAAGTGAACCAAACTTCACCCAATAGTGTATTGTATCACAATCTAGTAGTTACATTTGGAAATTTGGTTCTCGGACATTTGGTTTGAGCGCAATCCTCAAACTGAGTTCAAAAAGCCGTTCACACCTTTTGACAGTGAGATCTATTCACTTCGACCGAGAAATGTAATTTTGATGATAACTCCCAAACCGCTACGCAGAAGTGAACCAAACTTCACCCAATGGTGAATTGTGTCATATTCTAGTAATTACATTTGGAAATTTGGTTCTAGGACATTTCGTTTATGCGCAATCCTCAAAATGAGTTCAAAAAAGCCATTCTCACCTTTTTAGCGTGAGATCTATGCACTTTGGCAGAGAAATGTAATATTGATGATGACTCGCAAACCGCAGCGCAAGAAGTGAACCAAACTTCACGCAATGTTGAATTGATTCGTATTCTAGTAATTACATTAAGAAATTTGGTTCTAGGACAATTGTTTTGTGCGCAATCCTCAAAATGAGTTCAAAAAAGCCATTTAAGCCTTTTGACAGTGAGATCTGTTCACTTCGGCCGAGAAATGTAATTTTGATTATAACTCCCAAAGCGCTGCACAGAAGTCAACCAAACTTCACCCTATAGTGTATTTTATCACAATCTAGTAGTTACATTTGGAAATTTGGTTGTAGGACATTTAGTTTGAGCGCAATCTTTAAACTTAGTTTTAAAGAGTCATTTAAGCCTTTTGACAGTGAGATCTACGCAATTCAGCCGAGAAATGTAATTTTGATGTTAACTCCCAAACCGCTGCGCAGAAGTCAACCAAACTTCACCCAATAGTGTATTGTATCACAATCTAGTAATTAAATTTGGAAATTTTGTTCTAGGACATTTGGTTTGAGCGGAATCCTCAAACTTAGTTAAAAAAATGTCATTTAGGGCTTTTGACAGTGAGATCTGTTCACTTCGGCCGAGAAATGCAATTTTGATGATAACTCCCAAAGCGCTGCGCAGAAGTCAACCAAACTTCACCGTATAGTGTATTTTATCACAGTCCAGTAGTAACATTTGGAAATTTGGTTCTAGGACATTTGGTTTGAGCGCAATCTTTAAACTGAGTTCAAAAAAGCCATTCACGCCTTTTGACAGTGAGATCTACGCAATTCAGCCGAGAAATGTAATTTTGATGTTAACTCCCAAACCGCTGCGCAGAAGTCAACCAAACTTCACCCAATAGTGTATTGTATCACAATCTAGTAGTTAAATTTGGAAATTTTGTTCTAGGACATTTGGTTTGAGCGGAATCCTCAAACTTAGTTCAAAAAAGTCATTTAGGGCTTTTGACAGTGAGATCTGTTCACTTCGGCCGAGAAATGCAATTTTGATGATAACTTCCAAAGCGCTGCGCAGAAGTCAACCAAACTTCACCCTATAGTGTATTTTATCACAGTCCAGTAGTAACATTTGGAAATTTGGTTCTAGGACATTTGGTTTGAGCGCAATCTTTAAACTGAGTTCAAAAAAGCCATTCACGCCTTTTGACAGTGAGATCTACGCAATTCAGCCGAGAAATGTAATTTTGATGTTAACTCCCAAACCGCTGCGCAGAAGTCAACCAAACTTCACCCAATAGTGTATTGTATCACAATCTAGTAGTTACATTTGGAAATTTAGTTCTAGGACATTTGGTTTGAGCGCAATCCTCAAACTTAGTTAAAAAAAAGTCATTTAAGCCTTTTGACAGTGAGATCTACGCAATTCAGCCGAGAAATGTAATTTTGATGTTAACTCACAAACCGCTGCGCAGAAGTCAACCAAACTTCACCCAAAAGTGTATTGTATCACAATCTAGTAGTTACATTTGGAAATTTGCTTCTAGGACATTTGGTTTGAGCGCAATCCTCAAACATTAGTTCAAAAAAGCCATTTAAGCCTTTTGACAGTGAGATCTGTTCACTTCGGCCGAGAAATGCAATTTTGATGATAACTTCCAAAGCGCTGCGCAGAAGTTAACCAAACTTCACCCTATAGTGTATTTTATCACAGTCCAGTAGTAACATTTGGAAATTTGGTTCTAGGACATTTGGTTTGAGCTCAATCCTCAAACTGAGATCAAAAAAGCCGTTCTCACCTTTTGACAGTGAGCTCTATTCACTTCTGCCGAGAAATGCAATTTTGATGTTAACTCCCAAACCGCTGCGCAGAAGTGTACCAGACTTCACCCAATAGTGCATTGTATCACAATCTAGTAGTTACATTTGGAAATTTGGTTCTAGGACATTTGGTTTGAGCGCAATCTTTAAACTGAGTTCAAAAAAGCCATTCACGCCTTTTGACAGTGAGATCTACGCAATTCAGCCGAGAAATGTAATTTTGATGTTAACTCCCAAACCGCTGCGCTGAAGTCAACCAAACTTCAGCCAATAGTGTATTGTATCACAATCTAGTAGTTAAATTTGGAAATTTTGTTCTAGGACATTTGGTTTGAGCGGAATCCTCAAACTTAGTTCAAAAAAGTCATTTAGGGCTTTTGACAGTGAGATCTACGCAATTCGGCCGAGAAATGTAATTTTGATGTTAACTCCCAAACCGCTGCGCAGAAGTCAACCAAACTTCATCCAATAGTGTATTGTATCACAATCTAGTAGTTACATTTGGAAATTTGGTTGTAGGACATTTGGTTTGAGCGCAATCCTCAAACTTAGTTAAAAAAAAGTCATTTAAGCCTTTTGACAGTGAGATCTACGCAATTCGGTCGAGAAATGTAATTTTGATGTTAACTCCCAAACCGCTGCGCAGAAGTGAACCAAACTTCACCCAATAGTGTATTGTATCACAATCTAGTAGTTACATTTGTAAATTTGGTTCTAGGACATTTGGTTTGAGCGCAATCCTCAAACTTAGTTAAAAAAAGTCATTTAAGCCTTTTGACAGTGAGATCTACGCAATTCGGCCGAGAAATGTAATTTTGATGTTAACTCCCAAACCGCTGCGCAGAAGTCAACCAAACTTCACCCAATAGTGTATTGTATCACAATCTAGTAGTTATATTTGGAAATTTGGTTCTAGGACATTTGGTTTGAGCGCAATCCTCAAACTTAGTTCAAAAAAGCCATTTAAGCCTTTTGACAGTGAGATCTGTTCACTTCGGCCGAGAAATGTAATTTTGATGTTAACTCCCAAACCGCTGCGCAGAAGTGTACCAGACTTCACCCAACAGGGCATTGTATCACAATCTAGTAGTTACATTTGGAAATTTGGTTCTAGGACATTTGGTTTGAGCGCAATCCTCAAACTGAGTTCAAAAAAGCCGTTCTCACCTTTTGACTGTGAGATCTACTCACTTCGGCCGAGAAATGTAATTTTGATGATAACTCCCAAAGTGCTGCGCAGAAGTGAACCAAACTTCACCCCATAGTGTATTGTATCACAATCGAAAGTTACGTATGTAACTACGGTTCTATGAATCCCGAATGACCGCCAGAGGCGGTGCTGAAAGCACTGAATGATCCCTTCGCGCATGCGCAGTGCGAGTATTAATACCAAAAAAGTCACCTGTGACCCCAGGTTGACCTCCTGCCGGGGTATAAGTTCCGGCGTCAACCTCGTACCAGCCCCTACAGAACCTTCTCGCGTGTGGCACGAGGATTCTGAGTGACGGAACGCTCTGGCGGTCATTCGGGATTCATAGAACCGTAGTTACATACGTAAATTTCGTTCTATTTCATCCCTGCTAACCGCCAGAGGCGGTGCTGAAAGCACTGAATGACCAATACCAGCGGGGTCACGAAGAAACAGACACAAACCTCATAGGGAAGTCCCCTCCGATCCGAAGACCGCACCCAGCGGGTGGGGAGAGGTGACGTCCAAACAGTAGAACCTGAAGAAGGTGCCAGGCGCCGACCATGAGGCGGCGGCACAGATGTCCTCCAGAGGCACCCCTTTCAGGGCAGCCCAGGATGTGGCCACGCCCCTGGTAGAGTGACAGCGCACACCCGACGGCAGGGGGCGACAAGCCATCTGATAGGAGTAAGAAATAGTATCAACGACCCAATGAGAGAGGCGCTGCTTGGAGAGGGCAGAGCCCCGACCACGTGCCCCGTAGCAGACAAAAAGTTGGGACGACCTACGAAAACTTGCCGTGGAGTCCACATAAAGCCTCAGGGCCCTCACCGGGCACAACAGCTCCTGTCTGCCCCCACCCTCCCCAGGCGGGGGGCGGTAACGAGCAAGGCGTAAGGGACGATTGCAACGGGAGCCAGCCAACACCTTGGGCATAAACGCAACGTTAGGCCACAGTGTGACACCTGAACCCTCGGGGTGCCAAAACATGCACGACGGGCTAACCGAGAGTGCGTGCAGTTCGCCAACCCGCTTAGCAGAGGCAACGGCCAGCAGGAACGCCGCCTTGCGGGCGACCCACTGAGGCCCGGCCGCATCCATAGGCTCGAAGGGGGGGCGGCACAAGCTGTCAAGCACCAGCTGCAGATCCCAGACCGGGGCGCGAGGACACCTGCGGGGGTGGAGCCTCAGAGCCCCCTTGAGGAATGTAGCGACCAGGCCGTGGTTCCCCACAGATCCACCAGAGACCTTGGCGTGATGAGCAGAGATGGCAGCGACGTAGACCTTGAGGGTGGACGGAGAGCGACCAATATCAAGGAGGGACTGTAAGAAGTCCAGAACAGTGGGGACAGAACAACTCACCGGGTCATCCCCACGGTCCCCGCACCACTTCACGAACAACCTCCACCGGCCAGCGTACTGCAGCCGGGTGGAGGGCGCCCGGGCGTTCAAAAGTGTCCGCCTGACTGAACTCGAGCAGGCGTCAAACAGCGAGTCGGTCCCCTCAGCGGCCAGACGTGCAGGCGGAGACGGCGAGGATCGGGATGCCATAACTGGCCCCCCAACTGGGACAGTAGATCCCGCCTCTCGGGGAGGCACCAAGGCTCGCCGACACACAGGCTGCGCAGCAGGGGAAACCATAGGCGAGCCGGCCAGAAGGGGGCCACCAGCAGCAATGAGTGCCCCTCCAAAGACACCCTCCGAAGCGTCAGCCAGATCAGAGGGAGCGGCGGGAAGGCGTAGAGCAGGACCCTCGGCCAGGGGTGGGCCAGCGCGTCCTGACCGAGAGGGCTGGAGCGCTCCCCCAGGGAAAACCAGAGAGGGCAATGGGCCGACTCCCGGGAGGCGAAGAGGTCCACCTCGGCTTGGCCGAAAACTCCCCAAATCGCGCGCACCACCTCGGGATGGAGGCGCCACTCCCCCGGCTGGAGGCGACGGCGGGACAAGGAGTCCGCCAGACGGTTCAACTGGCCGGGAAGATAGGCGGCCCGCAGACTCGCAAGACGAGGGGCCGCCCACACAAGAAGACGGCGGGAGGCCTCCAAGAGATGAGCAGACCTCGTGCCCCCCTGGTGGTTGATGTGGTACACGGCGGCAGCGTTGTCTGAACGCACCAGCACGTGCCTTCCCCGTAGGAAAGGGTAAAAGTGCCGGAGAGCCAGGTGAACCGCACGCAGCTCCAGGACGTTGATGTGGACAGCGTGGTCCCGCAGAGACCAGCTGCCCCGAGCAGCCCTGCGCTGCCAGACGGCACCCCATCCCAAGCAACTGGCGTCCGTAGTGACCACCTCGCGACGGACTGGGGCAACCCCCAATGGAACGCCCTCCAACAAGAAAGCCCCGTTCCTCCACGGCGCCAAGGCCACCGCGCACCGGCTGGAGACTCTCAGTAACCGTCGTCGGTGCCGCCTGGCGTCCAGGCGAAAGCCATTCAGCCAACGCTGCAGGGGGCGCAAGAAGAGAAGACCAAGGGGCACGACCGCGGTCATGGACGTCAGCACGCCCAAGAGAAAGAAAGGTCAGATACGGACGTACCTGACCCACCGGAAAATGCGAGAGGAGGCGAAGAGCGGCCTCCACCCGACGGGACGACGGTCGAGCCAACATGGCCACCGAGTCCAGAGACACCCCGAGGAAGGTCGCCTGCTGAGAAGGAACCAGACACGACTTCCCCAAATTCACCCTGATGCCCAAGCGATCCACGTGGGCAAGAAGGACTGCCGTATCGCCGTACGCCTGAGCGCGCGACGGCGCACACAGCAGCCAGTCGTCGAGGTAGGGCAGAATCTTCATGCCCACCGACTGGAGGGGAGCCAGACCAGCCCGCACAACACGGGTGAACACCCTCGGGGAAAGGGAGAGCCCGAAGGGGAGCACCCTGAACTGCCAGTGGCGACCCCTGTAGGCGAAGCGGAGAAACCGCCTGTGGCGAGGAGCGACCGGCACATGAAAGTAGGCGTCCTTCAGGTCCACGGAGGTGAACCACTCCCCCCGGGCGACCACCCGCAATACATCCGCGACGGTCAACATGCGGAACGGAAGTACCTTCAGGTACCGATTGAGGCCCCGCAAATCCAGTACCGGCCGAAAACCGCCGGTCTTCTTCGGAACCAGAAAATAAGTTGAGTAAAAACCCCGGGGGCAAGCCCGGGGATCCACAGGCTCGATGGCCCCCATGGCCAGGAGAGAAGACAGCTCCCGGCTCAGAGCCAGAGCCCTCGCCGGGTCCGAGACAGTAGTCACCCGGACCCGGCGGGACACGGGGGGCCGGCGTCGGAACTGGAGCACGTACCCATGGGTCAAGGTGGATATCACCCAGGGGTCCGAAACTCGAGCAGCCCAGTACCTGAGCTGCTGGTGGGAAAAAAATCCGACGGCCGGCCCAACGGCCTCAGTCCCTGCCCCTCCGGCCCCGACGGGCCCTGGGGGGCTGGCGGGCGGGATGCCCCGCCTGCGCCCGACGTGGAGGCAAGCGGGCGGGGTCACGAAAGGAATCGGCTGAATGCCGGGAGGCTGGCTGGGCACCATAGCCCCCATCAGGGGAAAGGTGCGCCGCACGGCGAGGACGAAAACCAGCAGAGGGAGCCCCCAGCCCACCTGCAGGAGCGGAGCCCCGACGCAGGCCCGACAGCTGTTGCCTGGTCGCACGGGCCGAAATAGTCCTCTCCAAGGCAGACACCGCCGCCGAGCCAAAAAGATGGCCGGGTTCAACCGGAACGTCACGGAGCGTCCTCCGGGCAGGCTCAGTCAGGGGGGACTGAGCAAGCCACACCTGACGACGAGCCTGCACAAGATAGGACATCGTCTGCCCGAGCTCCCGCGTCACCAGGGCGAACGCGTGCAACGCCGCGTCGCAGAAGCCCACGGCAGAGGTGTCAGCACCGCTCTCGGGCAAGGACGCCGAGAGGGCCAACAAGAGGTGAGCCATGGAATTACCGATGCGCCCAGCACGCGCACCGGCACCATAGGCCCGGAGAATGAGTTCATCCGTCAGCCGACCCTGTGGCTGAGGGCACCGCACAACCGGGCGGAGAGACTCCTCAGGGGACACGATGAGGGATGCAATGGCGGGCTCAACACCCGGCATGCGGTCCAGGCCCACAGCGGCCGGATCATGCATGGCCGCCAGAGCCCGACCATCGGCCGAAAGACGAGAGAGAGCCGCCGGATCCCTCCAGCCCGCATGGAGCTCCCTAACAAAGTCGGCCGAAGCAGGGACCGCAAAATTCGGGGCGGACCGCTGGTGCCGAAAAAATGCGCTCGCCGGCGCCGAAGCGGGCCGTTGAGGCAAGTCCAGCTGTAGACGCGCCAACGCGCCGCGCAGCACCGCCAGTATGGAAGCGTCAGGGGAGCCGGCTGACGAGCCCATCGCAGAGGACGAGGAGCCGAGCTCCGAAGGCACAAACGCCGACTCACCCACGTCATCATGGAACATGGAAGCCGAAGCCGCCAGCGAGACGGCATCGGCCTCCAGGTCAAGGTCGGGCATGCCATGCGAACGCGGATCAAAAGCAGCCGCTGAGTCACCCGGGGGACGGTCACCCAATAGAGACCGCAACTCAGCCACCTCCCTGCGCAGCCGCTCGACATCAGAGGCGAGCAGCTCGTCAACTTTCGATCTCTTCGGACGGGGGCCGGACGGAGGAGCCGAAGGACCGCGACGCTTCGAGCGCCTAAGCCCAGAAGGGGGCCGCGTCTCAGATGCGGACGGGCCCCCGAGCACGACGGGGGAGGGGGACGAACAAACATCCGCAAACCCCCCGCGTGGGTCGTCAGATAGGCCACGGCAAGCCGCACACCGGTTCAGGGTGTCGGACGGCCCAAGGAGGGAACCGCAGGCCACACAGCAGTGAGAGCCCTCCATAGCGACGCGACCGTGAAAACAGCGAGCCGAGGGAAGGTGGCGCGAACGGCACCTACACGGCAAGCGCAGGCAAGCCAGCAAAAATGCTAACCACAGGTAAGCTAGCGAAAAAGGCTACCCACGGGTAAGCTAGCGAAAAAGGCTAACCACGGGTAAGCTAGCGAAAAAGGCTAACCACAGGTAAGCTAGCGAAAAAGGCAAACCACAGGTAGGCCAGCGACCGATCGCCCACAAGCGGCGGAAAAGCGACGCCACACGGCGAATGCCCGCGCGCGGCCAAACAGGGCGGCACGGAAGCCGACGCGGCGGTCGAGCAACGCGCCGGCGGGGACAATCAAACGGGCGAACGGAGCCGGCGGCCGCGCAAACAGCGGGCCAGCCGTGATCACTCACCCAACACAGACGCCGCCGGCCGGGAGAGGGGTCGCGCACGAAGCCGTCACCGGCGCGGGTCGGCAGTAGTCCCAAGTCCGGAAAACGAAACAAGAAGAAAGCCCAAGACTTCCCGATTGCCAATAGAGTGACGCAGCCTTAGGAGGGCGAACCCGCAGCTCCGACTCAAAGTCTAACAAGGCTATACGCGACACAAGTAGCAACTGCCACGCGAGAAGAAAAAAAGGGGCTGGTACGAGGTTGACGCCGGAACTTATACCCCGGCAGGAGGTCAACCTGGGGTCACAGGTGACTTTTTTGGTATTAATACTCGCACTGCGCATGCGCGAAGGGATCATTCAGTGCTTTCAGCACCGCCTCTGGCGGTTAGCAGGGATGAAATAGAACTAGTAGTTACATTTGGAAACTTGGTTCTAGGACATTTGGTTTGAGCGCAATCCTCAAACTGAGTTCAAAAAAGCCGTTCTCACCTTGACAGTGAGCTCTACTCACTTCGGCCGAGAAATGTAATTTTGATGTTAACTCCCAAACCGCTACGCAGAAGTGAACCAAACTTCACCCAATAGTGTATTGTATCACAAACTAGAAACTGCAATTTCGGGAGAAATTACACACCTTGGTCTTTCCTCTGTGGAGATACAAATCTTAGCCCCACTCAGGCCTATCAATAGAATGGACCATAATGCCAGTCATTGGCACTAAACAAAGTTAAAGCCATTAGAAAAGATTGGGAGAATTGGACGTCCATGTCCGTCAATGGCAGCACCCTCCATAATTGTTAATGGAATCGGGGAAGTTTGGGGGACACGTCCTATTGATATCTAGTCATTTTCTGTTGATTTGGAAAAAAAAAAAAAATTCCCATTGAAAATGAATGGGAAAAATTTTGGACGTCCATGGACGTCAATGGTATCAACTTACATAAGCGTCAATGGAATCCAAGTACATTGGCATCAATAAAATGAACAAACATGAAGAAATGCCATTGGAAATGAATGGGAAGTTTGGACGTCCATGAACGTCAATGGCATCACCCTCCATAAGCGGCAATGCAATCGGGGACATTTGGGGGACACGTCCTAATGATATCTAGTCATTTTCTGTTGATTTGGGAAAAAAAAAAAAATCCCATTGAAAATGAATGGGAAAAATTTTGGACGTACATGGACGTCAATGGTATCAACTTACATAAGCGTCAATGGAATCCAAGTACATTGGCATCAATAGAATGAACAAACATGAAGAAATGCCTTTGGAAATGAATGGGAAGTTTGGACGTCCATGGACGTCAATGGCATCACCCCCCATAAGCGGCAATGCAATCGGGGACATTTGGGGGACACGTCCTAATGATATCTAGTCATTTTCTGTTGATTTGGGGAAAAAAAAAAATTTCCCATTGAAAATGAATGGGAAAAATTTTGGACGTCCATGGACGTCAATGGTATCAACTTACATAAGCGTCAATGGAATCCAAGTACATTGGCATCAATAGAATGAACAAACATGAAGAAATGCCATTGGAAATTAATGGGAAGTTTGGACGTCCGTGGACGTCAATGGCATCACCCTCCATAAGCAGCAATGCAATCGGGCACATTTGGGGGAAACGTCCTATTGATATCTAGTCATTTTCTGTTGATTTGGGGAAAAAAAAAAAAATTCCCATTGAAAATGAATGGGAAAAATTTTGGACGTCCATGGACATCAATGGTATCAACTTACATAAGCGTCAATGGAATCCAAGTACATTGGCATCAAAAGAATGAACAAACATGAAGAAATGCCATTGGAAATGAATGGGAAGTTTGGACGTCCCTGGACGTCAATGGCATCACCCTCCATAAGCAGCAATGCAATCGGGGACATTTGGGGGACAGGTCCTATTGATATCTAGTCATTTTCTGTTGATTTGGGGAAAAAAAAAATTTCCCATTGAAAATGAAAGGGTAAAATTTTGGACGTCCATGGACGTCAATGGCAGCACCCCCCATAAGCGTCAATGGAATTGGGGACGTTTGGGATATACGTCCTATTGATATCTGGTCATTTTCTGTTGATTTGGAGAAATGTAGTTTTTTCCCCATTGAAAATGAATGGGAAAAATTTTGGACGTCCATGTAAGTCAATGGCGGCACCCTTCATAAGCGTCAATGGAATTGGGGAAGTTTGGGGGACACGTCCTATTGATATCTGGTCATTTTCTGTTGATTTGGGGTAATTTTGTTTTTTCCCCATTGAAAATGAATGGGAAAAATTTTGGACGTCCATGGCAGTCAATGGCATCGACATCCATATAGTCAATTGAATCCAAGTACATTGGCATCAGTAGATTCGACATGCATGGCCGTCAATGGCATCAATGCAATGTAAATTCCATTGGAAATCCCATTGGAAGTGAATGGGACTTTTCCCATTCGAAATGAATGGGATAGTTTTTGGCAAATTTCCGAGGAAGCGTAATTTTTTTCCAAATTCTGTATACAACTTTTATGCCCCTCACCGTCCCGGAGTTTTTGATGCCCAAATTATGTGATTTGGTCAAAAATTGTAGGACTAGATACATTTTGAAACTTTTTTTTTTTTCACGGAAAATTGCCGTTTACGGACGAACGGAAAAATTTTCGGGGCCATTTGTAAAGTTTCCTGTTTCACGCGAAAATTCCGGTCGTGCCGATACTTGAACGGTGCCGATCGGTCTAACGGTTCGGGCTGTGAAGCGCGCATTTTTTTCCCATTCAAAATGAATAGGAAAGTTTTTGGCAAATTTCCGGGGAACCGTAAATTTTTGCCAAATTCTGTATACAACTTTTATGCCCCTCACCGTCCCGGAATTTTTGATGCCCAAATTATGTGATTTGGTTAAAAATTGTAGGACTAGATACATTTTGAAACTTTTTTTATTTTTCGGAAAATTGCCGTTTACGGGCGAACGGAAAATTTTTCGTGGCGGTTTGAAAAATTCCCATTGTCACGCGAAAAATCCGGTCGTGCCGATACTTGAACGGTGCCGATCGGTGCTACGGTTTGGGCTGTGCGTTGGCTCAAAAAAACGCGGAGAATAAGATGAATAATAACTAGAAACTGCAATTTCGGGAGAAATTACACACCTTGGTCTTTCCTCTGTGGAGATACAAATCTTAGCCCCACTCAGGTCTATCAATAGAATGGACCATAATGCCAGTCATTGGCACTAAACAAAGTTAAAGCCATTAGAAAAGATTGGGAGAATTGGACGTCCATGTCCGTCAATGGCAGCACCCTCCATAATTGTTAATGGAATCGGGGAAGTTTGGGGGACACGTCCTATTGATATCTAGTCATTTTCTGTTGATTTGGGGAAAAAAAAAATTTTCCCATTGAAAATGAATGGGAAAAATTTTGGACGTCCATGGACGTCAATGGTATCAACTTACATAAGCGTCAATGGAATCCAAGTACATTGGCATCAATAAAATGAACAAACATGAAGAAATGCCATTGGAAATGAATGGGAAGTTTGGACGTCCATGAACGTCAATGGCATCACCCTCCATAAGCGGCAATGCAATCGGGGACATTTGGGGGACACGTCCTAATGATATCTAGTCATTTTCTGTTGATTTGGGGAAAAAAAAAAATCCCTTTGAAAATGAATGGGAAAAATTTTGGACGTCCATGGACGTCAATGGTATCAACTTACATAAGCGTCAATGGAATCCAAGTACATTGGCATCAATAGAATGAACAAACATGAAGAAATGCCTTTGGAAATGAATGGGAAGTTTGGACGTCCATGGACGTCAATGGCATCACCCCCCATAAGCGGCAATGCAATCGGGGACATTTGGGGGACACGTCCTAATGATATCTAGTCATTTTCTGTTGATTTGGGGAAAAAAAAAAATTTCCCATTGAAAATGAATGGGAAAAATTTTGGACGTCCATGGACGTCAATGGTATCAACTTACATAAGCGTCAATGGAATCCAAGTACATTGGCATCAAAAGAATGAACAAACATGAAGAAATGCCATTGAAAATGAATGGGAAGTTTGGACGTCCATGAACGTCAATGGCATCACCCTCCATAAGCGGCAATGCAATCGGGGACATTTGGGGGACACGTCCTAATGATATCTAGTCATTTTCTGTTGATTTGGGAAAAAAAAAAAATTCCCATTGAAAATGAATGGGAAAAATTTTGGACGTCCATGGACGTCAATGGTATCAACTTACATAAGCGTCAATGGAATCCAAGTACATTGGCATCAATAGAATGAACAAACATGAAGAAATGCCTTTGGAAATGAATGGGAAGTTTGGACGTCCATGAACGTCAATGGCAGCACCCCCCATAAGCATCAATGGAGTTGGGGACGTTTGGGGTATACGTCCTATTGATATCTGGTCATTTTCTGTTGATTTGGGAAAAAAAAAAAATTCCCATTGAAAATGAATGGGAAAAATTTTGGACGTCCATGGACGTCAATGGTATCAACTTACATAAGCGTCAATGGATACCAAGTACATTGGCATCAATAGAATGAACAAACATGAAGAAATGCCATTAGAAAAGATTGGGAGAGTTGGACGTCCATGGCCGTCAATGGCAGCACCCTCCATAAGCATCATTGTAATTGGGGACATTTGGGGTACACGTCCTATTGATATCTGGTCATTTTTTGTTGATTTGGGCAAAAAAAAAAAATTCCCATTGAAAATGAATGGGAAAAATTTTGGACGTCCATGGACGTCAATGGTATCAACTTACATAAGCGTCAATGGATACCAAGTACATTGGCATCAATAGAATGAACAAACATGAAGAAATGCCATTAGAAATTAATGGTGAAGTTTGGACGTCCATGGACGTCAATGGCATCACCCTCCATAAGCGGCAATGCAATCGGGGACATTTGGGGGACACGTCCTAATGATATCTAGTCATTTTCTGTTGATTTGGGAAAAAAAAAAAATTCCCATTGAAAATGAATGGGAAAAATTTTGGACGTCCATGGACGTCAATGGTATCAACTTACATAAGCGTCAATGGAATCCAAGTACATTGGCATCAATAGAATGAACAAACATGAAGAAATGCCTTTGGAAATGAATGGGAAGTTTGGACGTCCATGGACGTCAATGGCATCACCCCCCATAAGCGGCAATGCAATCGGGGACATTTGGGGGACACGTCCTAATGATATCTAGTCATTTTCTGTTGATTTGGGGGAAAAAAAAAAATTCCCATTGAAAATGAATGGGAAAAATTTTGGACGTCCATGGACGTCAATGGTATCAACTTACATAAGCGTCAATGGAATCCAAGTACATTGGCATCAATAGAATGAACAAACATGAAGAAATGCCATTGGAAATTAATGGGAAGTTTGGACGTCCGTGGACGTCAATGGCATCACCCTCCATAAGCAGCAATGCAATCGGGCACATTTGGGGGAAACGTCCTATTGATATCTAGTCATTTTCTGTTGATTTGGGGAAAAAAAAAAAAATTCCCATTGAAAATGAATGGGAAAAATTTTGGACGTCCATGGACGTCAATGGTATAAACTTACATAAGCGTCAATGGAATCCAAGTACATTGGCATCAAAAGAATGAACAAACATGAAGAAATGCCATTGGAAATGAATGGGAAGTTTGGACGTCCCTGGACGTCAATGGCATCACCCTCCATAAGCAGCAATGCAATCGGGGACATTTGGGGGACAGGTCCTATTGATATCTAGTAATTTTCTGTTGATTTGGGGAAAAAAAAAAATTTCCCATTGAAAATGAATGGGTAAAATTTTGGACGTCCATGGACGTCAATGGCAGCACCCCCCATAAGCGTCAATGGAATTGGGGACGTTTGGGATATACGTCCTATTGATATCTGGTCATTTTCTGTTGATTTGGAGAAATTTAGTTTTTTCCCCATTGAAAATGAATGGGAAAAATTTTTGACGTCCATGTAAGTCAATGGCGGCACCCTTCATAAGCGTCAATGGAATTGGGGAAGTTTGGGGGACACGTCCTATTGATATCTGGTCATTTTCTGTTGATTTGGGGTAATTTTGTTTTTTCCCCATTGAAAATGAATGGGAAAAATTTTGGACGTCCATGGACGTCAATGGTATCAACTTACATAAGCGTCAATGGAATCCAAGTACATTGGCATCAATAGAATGAACAAACATGAAGAAATGCCATTGGAAATGAATGGGAAGTTTGGACGTCCCTGGACGTCAATGGCATCACCCTCCATAAGCAGCAATGCAATTGGGGACATTTGGGGGACACGTCCTAATGATATCTAGTCATTTTCTGTTGATTTGGGGAAAAAAAAAAATTTCCCATTGAAAATGAATGGGAAAAATTTTGGACGTCCATGGACGTCAATGGTATCAACTTACATAAGCGTGAATGGAATCCAAGTACATTGGCATCAATAGAATGAACAAACATGAAGAAATGCCTTTGGAAATGAATGGGAAGTTTGGACGTCCATGGACGTCAATGGCATCACCCCCCATAAGCGGCAATGCAATCGGGGACATTTGGGGGACACGTCCTAATGATATCTAGTCATTTTCTGTTGATTTGGGGGAGAAAAAAAAATTTCCCATTGAAAATGAATGGGAAAAATTTTGGACGTCCATGGACGTCAATGGTATCAACTTACATAAGCGTCAATGGAATCCAAGTACATTGGCATCAATAGAATGAACAAACATGAAGAAATGCCATTGGAAATGAATGGGAAGTTTGGACGTCCGTGGACGTCAATGGCATCACCCTCCATAAGCAGCAATGCAATCGGGCACATTTGGGGGAAACGTCCTATTGATATCTAGTCATTTTCTGTTGATTTGGGGAAAAAAAAAAAATTCCCATTGAAAATGAATGGGAAAAATTTTGGACGTCCATGGACGTCAATGGTATAAACTTACATAAGCGTCAATGGAATCCAAGTACATTGGCATCAAAAGAATGAACAAACATGAAGAAATGCCATTGGTATTTAATGGGAAGTTTGGACGTCCATGGACGTCAATGGCATCACCCCCCATAAGCGGCAATGCAATCGGGGACATTTGGGGGACACGTCCTAATGATATCTAGTCATTTTCTGTTGATTTGGGGAAAAAAAAAAAAATTCCCATTGAAAATGAATGGGAAAAATTTTGGACGTCCATGGACGTCAATGGTATCAACTTACATAAGCGTCAATGGAATCCAAGTACATTGGCATCAATAGAATGAACAAACATGAAGAAATGCCATTGAAAATGAATGGGAAGTTTGGACGTCCATGGACGTCAATGGCATCACCCTCCATAAGCGGCAATGCAATCGGGGACATTTGGGGGAAACGTCCTATTGATATCTAGTCATTTTCTGTTGATTTGGGGAAAAAAAAAAAAATTCCCATTGAAAATGAATGGGAAAAATTTTGGACGTCCATGGACGTCAATGGTATCAACTTACATAACCGTCAATGGAATCCAAGTACATTGGCATCAAAAGAATGAACAAACATGAAGAAATGCCATTGGAAATGAATGGGAAGTTTGGACGTCCCTGGACGTCAATGGCATCACCCTCCATAAGCAGCAATGCAATCGGGGACATTTGGGGGACAGGTCCTATTGATATCTAGTCATTTTCTGTTGATTTGGGGAAAAAAAAAAATTTCCCATTGAAAATGAATGGGTAAAATTTTGGACGTCCATGGACGTCAATGGCAGCACCCCCCATAAGCGTCAATGGAATTGGGGACGTTTGGGATATACGTCCTATTGATATCTGGTCATTTTCTGTTGATTTGGAGAAATTTAGTTTTTTCCCCATTGAAAATGAATGGGAAAAATTTTGGACGTCCATGTAAGTCAATGGCGGCACCCTTCATAAGCGTCAATGGAATTGGGGAAGTTTGGGGGACACGTCCTATTGATATCTGGTCATTTTCTGTTGATTTGGGGTAATTTTGTTTTTTCCCCATTGAAAATGAATGGGAAAAATTTTGGACGTCCATGGCAGTCAATGGCATCGACATCTATATAGTCAGTTGAATCCAAGTACATTGGCATCAGTAGATTCGACATGCATGGCCGTCAATGGCATCAATGCAATGTAAATTCCATTGGAAATCCCATTGGAAGTGAATGGGACTTTTCCCATTCGAAATGAATGGGATAGTTTTTGGCAAATTTCCGAGGAAGCGTAATTTTTTTCCAAATTCTGTAAACAACTTTTATGCCCCTCACCGTCCCGGAATTTTTGATGCCCAAATTATGTGATTTGGTCAAAAATTGTAGGACTAGATACATTTTGAAACTTTTTTTTTTTTCACGGAAAATTGCCGTTTACGGACGAACGGAAAAATTTTCGGGGCCATTTGTAAAGTTTCCTGTGTCACGCGAAAATTCCGGTCGTGCCGATACTTGAACGGTGCCGATCGGTCTAACGGTTCGGGCAGTGAAGCGCGCGTTTTTTTTCCATTCAAAATGAATAGGAAAGTTTTTGGCAAATTTCCGGGGAACCGTAAATTTTTGCCAAATTCTGTATACAACTTTTATGCCCCTCACCGTCCCGGAATTTTTGATGCCCAAATTATGTGATTTGGTCAAAAATTGTAGGACTAGATACATTTTTAAACTTTTTTTATTTTTCGGAAAATTGCCGTTTACGGGCGAACGGAAAATTTTTCGTGGCGGTTTGAAAAATTCCCATCGTCACACGAAAAATCCGGTCGTGCCGATACTTGAACGGTGCCGATCGGTGCTACGGTTTGGGCTGTGCGTTGGCTCAAAAAAACGCGGAGAATAAGATGAATAACTAGAAACTGCAATTTCGGGAGAAATTACACACCTTGGTCTTTCCTCTGTGGAGATACAGATCTTAGCCCCACTCAGGTCTATCAATAGAATGGATCATAATGCCAGTCATTGGCACTAAACATAGTTAAAGCCATTAGAAAAGATTGGGAGAATTGGACGTCCATGTCCGTCAATGGCAGCACCCTCCATAATTGTTAATGGAATCGGGGAAGTTTGGGGGACACGTCCTATTGATATCTAGTCATTTTCTGTTGATTTGGGAAAAAAAAAAAAATTCCCATTGAAAATGAATGGGAAAAATTTTGGACGTCCATGGACGTCAATGGTATCAACTTACATAAGCGTCAATGGAATCCAAGTACATTGGCATCAATAAAATGAACAAACATGAAGAAATGCCATTGGAAATGAATGGGAAGTTTGGACGTCCATGAACGTCAATGGCATCACCCTCCATAAGCGGCAATGCAATCGGGGACATTTGGGGGACACGTCCTAATGATATCTAGTCATTTTCTGTTGATTTGGGGAAAAAAAAAAAAATCCCATTGAAAATGAATGGGAAAAATTTTGGACGTCCATGGACGTCAATGGTATCAACTTACATAAGCGTGAATGGAATCCAAGTACATTGGCATCAATAGAATGAACAAACATGAAGAAATGCCTTTGGAAATGAATGGGAAGTTTGGACGTCCATGGACGTCAATGGCATCACCCCCCATAAGCGGCAATGCAATCGGGGACATTTTGGGGACACGTCCTAATGATATCTAGTCATTTTCTGTTGATTTGGGGAAAAAAAAAAAATTTCCCATTGAAAATGAATGGGAAAAATTTTGGACGTCCATGGACGTCAATGGTATCAACTTACATAAGCGTCAATGGAATCCAAGTACATTGGCATCAATAGAATGAACAAACATGAAGAAATGCCATTGGAAATGAATGGGAAGTTTGGACGTCCGTGGACGTCAATGGCATCACCCTCCATAAGCAGCAATGCAATCGGGCACATTTGGGGGAAACGTCCTATTGATATCTAGTCATTTTCTGTTGATTTGGGGAAAAAAAAAAAATTCCCATTGAAAATGAATGGGAAAAATTTTGGACGTCCATGGACGTCAATGGTATAAACTTACATAAGCGTCAATGGAATCCAAGTACATTGGCATCAAAAGAATGAACAAACATGAAGAAATGCCATTGGTATTTAATGGGAAGTTTGGACGTCCATGGACGTCAATGGCATCACCCCCCATAAGCGGCAATGCAATCGGGGACATTTGGGGGACACGTCCTAATGATATCTAGTCATTTTCTGTTGATTTGGGGAAAAAAAAAAAAATTCCCATTGAAAATGAATGGGAAAAATTTTGGACGTCCATGGACGTCAATGGTATCAACTTACATAAGCGTCAATGGAATCCAAGTACATTGGCATCAATAGAATGAACAAACATGAAGAAATGGCATTGGAAATGAATGGGAAGTTTGGACGTCCATGGACGTCAATGGCATCACCCCCCATAAGCGGCAATGCAATCGGGGACATTTGGGGGACACGTCCTAATGATATCTAGTCATTTTCTGTTGATTTGGGGAAAAAAACAAATTTCCCATTGAAAATGAATGGGAAAAATTTTGGACGTCCATGGACGTCAATGGTATCAACTTACATAAGCGTCAATGGAATCCAAGTACATTGGCATCAAAAGAATGAACAAACATGAAGAAATGCCATTGGAAATGAATGGGAAGTTTGGACGTCCCTGGACGTCAATGGCATCACCCTCCAAAAGCAGCAATGCAATCGGGGACATTTGGGGGACAGGTCCTATTGATATGTAGTCATTTTCTGTTGATTTGGGGAAAAAAAAAAAATTCCCATTGAAAATGAATGGGTAAAATTTTGGACGTCCATGGACGTCAATGGCAGCACCCCCCATAAGCGTCAATGGAATTGGGGACGTTTGGGATATACGTCCTATTGATATCTGGTCATTTTCTGTTGATTTGGAGAAATGTAGTTTTTTCCCCATTGAAAATGAATGGGAAAAATTTTGGACGTCCATGTAAGTCAATGGCGGCACCCTTCATAAGCGTCAATGGAATTGGGGAAGTTTGGGGGACACGTCCTATTGATATCTGGTCATTTTCTGTTGATTTGGGGTAATTTTGTTTTTTCCCCATTGAAAATGAATGGGAAAAATTTTGGACGTCCATGGCAGTCAATGGCATCGACATCCATATAATCAATTGAATCCAAGTACATTGGCATCAGTAGATTCGACATGCATGGCCGTCAATGGCATCAATGCAATGTAAATTCCATTGGAAATCCCACTGGAAGTGAATGGGACTTTTCCCATTCGAAATGAATGGGATAGTTTTTGGCAAATTTCCGAGGAAGCGTAATTTTTTTCCAAATTCTGTATACAACTTTTATGCCCCTCACCGTCCCGGAATTTTTGATGCCCAAATTATGTGATTTGGTCAAAAATTGTAGGACTAGATACATTTTGAAACTTTTTTTTTTTTCACGGAAAATTGCCGTTTACGGACGAACGGAAAAATTTTCGGGGCCATTTGTAAAGTTTCCTGTGTCACGCGAAAATTCCGGTCGTGCCGATACTTGAACGGTGCCGATCGGTCTAACGGTTCGGGCTGTGAAGCGCGCGGTTTTTTTCCATTCAAAATGAATAGGAAAGTTTTTGGCAAATTTCCGGGGAACCGTAAATTTTTGCCAAATTCTGTATACAAATTTTATGCCCCTCACCGTCCCGGAATTTTTGATGCCCAAATTATGTGATTTGGTCAAAAATTGTAGGACTAGATACATTTTGAAACTTTTTTTATTTTTCGGAAAATTGCCGTTTACGGGCGAACGGAAAATTTTTCGTGGCGGTTTGAAAAATTCCCATCGTCACGCGAAAAATCCGGTCGTGCCGATACTTCAACGGTGCCGATCGGTGCTACGGTTTGGGCTGTGCGTTGGCTCAAAAAAACGCGGAGAATTATTGAATAATAATAATAACTAGAAACTGCAATTTCGGGAGAAATTACACACCTTGGTCTTTCCTCTGTGGAGACACAGATCTTAGCCCCACTCAGGTCTATCAATAGAATGGATCATAATGCCAGTCATTGGCAAAAAACAAAGTAAAAGCCGTTAGAAATGAATGGGAGAATTGGACGTCCATGGACGTCAATGGCGGCACCTTTCATAATTGTTAATGGAATCGGGGAAGTTTGGGGGACACGTCCTAATGATATCTAGTCATTTTCTGTTGATTTGGGGGAAAAAAAAAAATTCCCATTGAAAATGAATGGGAAAAATTTTGGACGTCCATGGAAGTCAATGGTATCAACTTACATAAGCGTCAATGGAATCCAAGTACATTGGCATCAATAAAATGAACAAACCTGAAGAAATGCCATTGGAAATGAATGGGAAGTTTAGACGTCCATGAACGTCAATGGCATCACCCTCCATAAGCGGCAATGCAATCGGGGACATTTGGGGGAAACGTCCTAATGATATCTAGTCATTTTCTGTTGATTTGGGAAAAAAAAAAAAAAATCCCATTGAAAATGAATGGGAAAAATTTTGGACGTCCATGGACGTCAATGGTATCAACTTACATAAGCGTCAATGGAATCCAAGTACATTGGCATCAATAAAATGAACAAACATGAAGAAATGGCTTTGGAAATGATTGGGAAGTTTGGACGTCCATGGACGTCAATGGCATCACCCCCCATAAGCGGTAATGCAATCGGGGACATTTGGGGGACACGTCCTAATGATATCTAGTCATTTTCTGTTGATTTGGGAAAAAAAAAAAAAATCCCATTGAAAATGAATGGGAAAAATTTTGGACGTCCATGGACGTCAATGGTATCAACTTACATAAGCGTCAATGGAATCCAAGTACATTGGCATCAATAAAATGAACAAACATGAAGAAATGGCTTTGGAAATGATTGGGAAGTTTGGACGTCCATGGACGTCAATGGCATCACCCCCCATAAGCGGTAATGCAATCGGGGACATTTGGGGGACACGTCCTAATGATATCTAGTCATTTTCTGTTGATTTGGGGAAAAAAAAAAAATTCCCATTGAAAATGAATGGGAAAAATTTTGGACGTCCATGGACGTCAATGGTATCAACTTACATAACCGTCAATGGAATCCAAGTACATTGGCATCAAAAGAATGAACAAACATGAAGAAATGCCATTGGAAATGAATGGGAAGTTTGGACGTCCCTGGACGTCAATGGCATCACCCTCCATAAGTAGCAATGCAATCGGGGACATTTGGGGGACAGGTCCTATTGATATCTAGTCATTTTCTGTTGATTTGGGGAAAAAAAAAAATTTCCCATTGAAAATGAATGGGAAAAATTTTGGACGTCCATGGACGTCAATGGTATCAACTTACATAAGCGTCAATGGAATCCAAGTACATTGGCATCAATAAAATGAACAAACATGAAGAAATGCCATTGGAAATGAATGGGAAGTTTAGACGTCCATGAACGTCAATGGCATCACCCTCCATAAGCGGCAATGCAATCGGGGACATTTGGGGGAAACGTCCTAATGATATCTAGTCATTTTCTGTTGATTTGGGAAAAAAAAAAAAAAATCCCATTGAAAATGAATGGGAAAAATTTTGGACGTCCATGGACGTCAATGGTATCAACTTACATAAGCGTCAATGGTATCCAAGTACATTGGCATCAATAAAATGAACAAACATGAAGAAATGGCTTTGGAAATGATTGGGAAGTTTGGACGTCCATGGACGTCAATGGCATCACCCCCCATAAGCGGTAATGCAATCGGGGACATTTGGGGGACACGTCCTAATGATATCTAGTCATTTTCTGTTGATTTGGGGAAAAAAAAAAAATTCCCATTGAAAATGAATAAGAAAAATTTTGGACGTCCATGGACGTCAATGGTATCAACTTACATAACCGTCAATGGAATCCAAGTACATTGGCATCAAAAGAATGAACAAACATGAAGAAATGCCATTGGAAATGAATGGGAAGTTTGGACGTCCCTGGACGTCAATGGCATCACCCTCCATAAGTAGCAATGCAATCGGGGACATTTGGGGGACAGGTCCTATTGATATCTAGTCATTTTCTGTTGATTTGGGGAAAAAAAAAAATTTCCCATTGAAAATGAATGGGAAAAATTTTGGACGTCCATGGACGTCAATGGTATCAACTTACATAAGCGTCAATGGAATCCAAGTACATTGGCATCAATAAAATGAACAAACATGAAGAAATGCCATTGGAAATGAATGGGAAGTTTAGACGTCCATGAACGTCAATGGCATCACCCTCCATAAGCGGCAATGCAATCGGGGACATTTGGGGGAAACGTCCTAATGATATCTAGTCATTTTCTGTTGATTTGGGAAAAAAAAAAAAAAATCCCATTGAAAATGAATGGGAAAAATTTTGGACGTCCATGGACGTCAATGGTATCAACTTACATAAGCGTCAATGGAATCCAAGTACATTGGCATCAATAAAATGAACAAACATGAAGAAATGGCTTTGGAAATGATTGGGAAGTTTGGACGTCCATGGACGTCAATGGCATCACCCCCCATAAGCGGTAATGCAATCGGGGACATTTGGGGGACACGTCCTAATGATATCTAGTCATTTTCTGTTGATTTGGGGAAAAAAAAAAAATTCCCATTGAAAATGAATGGGAAAAATTTTGGACGTCCATGGACGTCAATGGTATCAACTTACATAACCGTCAATGGAATCCAAGTACATTGGCATCAAAAGAATGAACAAACACGAAGAAATGCCATTGGAAATGAATGGGAAGTTTGGACGTCCCTGGACGTCAATGGCATCACCCTCCATAAGTAGCAATGCAATCGGGGACATTTGGGGGACAGGTCCTATTGATATCTAGTCATTTTCTGTTGATTTGGGGAAAAAAAAAAATTTCCCATTGAAAATGAATGGGTAAAATTTTGGACGTCCATGGACGTCAATGGCAGCACCCCCCATAAGCGTCAATGGAATTGGGGACGTTTGGGATATACGTCCTATTGATATCTGGTCATTTTCTGTTGATTTGGAGAAATGTAGTTTTTTCCCCATTGAAAATGAATGGGAAAAATTTTGGACGTCCATGTAAGTCAATGGCGGCACCCTTCATAAGCGTCAATGGAATTGGGGAAGTTTGGGGGACACGTCCTATTGATATCTGGTCATTTTCTGTTGATTTGGGGTAATTTTGTTTTTTCCCCATTGAAAATGAATGGGAAAAATTTTGGACGTCCATGGCAGTCAATGGCATCGACATCTATATAGTCAGTTGAATCCAAGTACATTGGCATCAGTAGATTCGACATGCATGGCCGTCAATGGCATCAATGCAATGTAAATTCCATTGGAAATCCCATTGGAAGTGAATGGGACTTTTCCCATTCGAAATGAATGGGATAGTTTTTGGCAAATTTCCGAGGAAGCGTAATTTTTTTCCAAATTCTGTATACAACTTTTATGCCCCTCACCGTCCCGGAATTTTTGATGCCCAAATTATGTGATTTGGTCAAAAATTGTAGGACTAGATACATTTTGAAACTTTTTTTTTTTTCACGGAAAATTGCCGTTTACGGACGAACGGAAAAATTTTCGGGGCCATTTGTAAAGTTTCCTGTGTCACGCGAAAATTCCGGTCGTGCCGATACTTGAACGGTGCCGATCGGTCTAACGGTTCGGGCTGTGAAGCGCGCGTTTTTTTTCCATTCAAAATGAATAGGAAAGTTTTTGGCAAATTTCCGGGGAACCGTAAATTTTTGCCAAATTCTGTATACAACTTTTATGCCCCTCACCGTCCCGGAATTTTTGATGCCCAAATTATGTGATTTGGTCAAAAATTGTAGGACTAGATACATTTTTAAACTTTTTTTATTTTTCGGAAAATTGCCGTTTACGGGCGAACAGAAAATTTTTCGTGGCGGTTTGAAAAATTCCCATCGTCACACGAAAAATCCGGTCGTGCCGATACTTGAACGGTGCCGATCGGTGCTACGGTTTGGGCTGTGCGTTGGCTCAAAAAAACGCGGAGAATAAGATGAATAATAATAATAACTAGAAACTGCAATTTCGGGAGAAATTACACACCTTGGTCTTTCCTCTGTGGAGATACAGATCTTAGCCCCACTCAGGTCTATCAATAGAATGGATCATAATGCCAGTCATTGGCAAAAAACAAAGTAAAAGCCGTTAGAAATGAATGGGAGAATTGGACGTCCATGGACGTCAATGGCGGCACCTTTCATAATTGTTAATGGAATCGGGGAAGTTTGGGGGACACGTCCTAATGATATCTAGTCATTTTCTGTTGATTTGGGAAAAAAAAAAATTCCCATTGAAAATGAATGGGAAAAATTTTGGACGTCCATGGACGTCAATGGTATCAACTTACATAAGCGTCAATGGAATCCAAGTACATTGGCATCAATAAAATGAACAAACATGAAGAAATGCCATTGGAAATGAATGGGAAGTTTGGACGTCCATGAACGTCAATGGCATCACCCTCCATAAGCGGCAATGCAATCGGGGACATTTGGGGGACACGTCCTAATGATATCTAGTCATTTTCTGTTGATTTGGGAAAAAAAAAAAATTCCCATTGAAAATGAATGGGAAAAATTTTGGACGTCTACGGACGTCAATGGTATCAATTTACATAAGCGTCAATGGAATCCAAGTACATTGGCATCAATAGAATGAACAAACATGAAGAAATGCCATTGGAAATGAATGGGAAGTTTGGACGTCCGTGGCCGTCAATGGCATCACCCTCCATAAGAGGCAATGCAATCGGGGACATTTGGGGGACACGTCCTATTGATATCTAGTCATTTTCTGTTGATTTGGGGAAAAAAAAAAAATTCCCATTGAAACTGAATGGGAAAAATTTTGGACGTCCATGGACGTCAATGGTATCAACTTACATAAGCGTCAATGGAATCCAAGTACATTGGCATCAATAGAATGAACAAACATGAAGAAATGCCATTGGGATTTAATGGGAAGTTTGGACGTCCATGAACGTCAATGGCATCACCCTCCATAAGCGGCAATGCAATCGGGGACATTTGGGGGACACGTCCTAATGATATCTAGTCATTTTCTGTTGATTTGGGGAAAAAAAAAAAATTCCCATTGAAAATGAATGGGAAAAATTTTGGACGTCCATGGACGTCAATGGTATCAACTTACATAACCGTCAATGGAATCCAAGTACATTGGCATCAAAAGAATGAACAAACATGAAGAAATGCCATTGGAAATGAATGGGAAGTTTGGACGTCCCTGGACGTCAATGGCATCACCCTCCATAAGCAGCAATGCAATCGGGGACATTTGGGGGACAGGTCCTATTGATATCTAGTCATTTTCTGTTGATTTGGGGAAAAAAAAAAATTTCCCATTGAAAATGAATGGGTAAAATTTTGGACGTCCATGGACGTCAATGGCAGCACCCCCCATAAGCGTCAATGGAATTGGGGACGTTTGGGATATACGTCCTATTGATATCTGGTCATTTTCTGTTGATTTGGAGAAATTTAGTTTTTTCCCCATTGAAAATGAATGGGAAAAATTTTGGACGTCCATGGAAGTCAATGGCGGCACCCTTCATAAGCGTCAATGGAATTGGGGAAGTTTGGGGGACACGTCCTATTGATATCTGGTCATTTTCTGTTGATTTGGGGTAATTTTGTTTTTTCCCCATTGAAAATGAATGGGAAAAATTTTGGACGTCCATGGCAGTCAATGGCATCGACATCTATATAGTCAGTTGAATCCAAGTACATTGGCATCAGTAGATTCGACATGCATGGCCGTCAATGGCATCAATGCAATGTAAATTCCATTGGAAATCCCATTGGAAGTGAATGGGACTTTTCCCATTCGAAATGAATGGGATAGTTTTTGGCAAATTTCCGAGGAAGCGTAATTTTTTTCCAAATTCTGTATACAACTTTTATGCCCCTCACCGTCCCGGAATTTTTGATGCCCAAATTATGTGATTTGGTCAAAAATTGTAGGACTAGATACATTTTGAAACTTTTTTTTTTTTCACGGAAAATTGCCGTTTACGGACGAACGGAAAAATTTTCGGGGCCATTTGTAAAGTTTCCTGTGTCACGCGAAAATTCCGGTCGTGCCGACACTTGAACGGTGCCGATCGGTCTAACGGTTCGGGCTGTGAAGCGCGCGTTTTTTTTCCATTCAAAATGAATAGGAAAGTTTTTGGCAAATTTCCGGGGAACCGTAAATTTTTGCCAAATTCTGTATACAACTTTTATGCCCCTCACCGTCCCGGAATTTTTGATGCCCAAATTATGTGATTTGGTCAAAAATTGTAGGACTAGATACATTTTTAAACTTTTTTTATTTTTCGGAAAATTGCCGTTTACGGGCGAACGGAAAATTTTTCGTGGCGGTTTGAAAAATTCCCATCGTCACACGAAAAATCCGGTCGTGCCGATACTTGAACGGTGCCGATCGGTGCTACGGTTTGGGCTGTGCGTTGGCTCAAAAAAACGCGGAGAATAAGATGAATAATAATAATAACTAGAAACTGCAATTTCGGGAGAAATTACACACCTTGGTCTTTCCTCTGTGGAGATACAGATCTTAGCCCCACTCAGGTCTATCAATAGAATGGACCATAATGCCAGTCAATGGCACTAAACAAAGTAAAAGCCATTAGAAAAGATTGGGAGAATTGGACGTCCATGTCCGTCAATGGCAGCACCCTCCATAAACGTCAATGCAATCGGGGACATTTGGGGGACACGTCCTATTGATATCTAGTCATTTTCTGTTGATTTGGGGGGAAAAAAAAAATTCCCATTGAAAATGAATGGGAAAAATTTTGGACGTCCATGGACGTCAATGGTATCAACTTACATAAGCGTCAATGGAATCCAAGTACATTGGCATCAATAGAATGAACAAACATGAAGAAATGCCATTGGGATTTAATGGGAAGTTTGGACGTCCATGAACGTCAATGGCATCACCCTCCATAAGCGGCAATGCAATCGGGGACATTTGGGGGACACGTCCTAATGATATCTAGTCATTTTCTGTTGATTTGGGGAAAAAAAAAAAATTCCCATTGAAAATGAATGGGAAAATTTTTGGACGTCCATGGACGTCAATGGTATCAACTTACATAAGCGTCAATGGAATCCAAGTACATTGGCATCAATAGAATGAACAAACATGAAGAAATGCCATTGGGATTTAATGGGAAGTTTGGACGTCCATGAAAGTCAATGGCATCACCCTCCATAAGCGGCAATGCAATCGGGGACATTTGGGGTACACGTCCTTTTGATATCGAGTCATTTTCTGTTGATTTTGGGAAAAAAAAAAAAATTCCCATTGAAAATGAATGGGAAAAATTTTGGACGTCCATGGATGTCAATGGTATTAACTTACATAAGCGTCAATGGAATCCAAGTACATTGGCATCAATAGAATGAACAAACATGAAGAAATGCCATTGGAAATGAATGGGAAGTTTGGACGTCCATGAACGTCAATGGCATCACCCTCCATAAGCAGCAATGCAGTTGGGGACATTTGGGGGACACGTCCTAATGATATCTAGTCATTTTCTGTTGATTTGGGGGAAAAAAAAAAATTTCCCATTGAAAATGAATGGGTAAAATTTTGGACGTCCATGGACGTCAATGGCAGCACCCCCCATAAGCGTCAATGGAATTGGGGACGTTTGGGATATACGTCCTATTGATATCTGGTCATTTTCTGTTGATTTGGAGAAATTTAGTTTTTTCCCCATTGAAAATGAATGGGAAAAATTTTGGACGTCCATGTAAGTCAATGGCGGCACCCTTCATAAGCGTCAATGGAATTGGGGAAGTTTGGGGGACACGTCCTATTGATATCTGGTCATTTTCTGTTGATTTGGGGTAATTTTGTTTTTTCCCCATTGAAAATGAATGGGAAAAATTTTGGACGTCCATGGCAGTCAATGGCATCGACATCTATATAGTCAATTGAATCCAAGTACATTGGCATCAGTAGATTCGACATGCATGGCTGTCAATGGCATCAATGCAATGTAAATTCCGTTGGAAATCCCATTGGAAGTGAATGGGAACTTTTCCCATTCGAAATGAATGGGATAGTTTTTGGCAAATTTCCGAGGAAGCGTAATTTTTTTCCAAATTCTGTATACAACTTTTATGCCCCTCACCGTCCCGGAATTTTTGATGCCCAAATTATTTGATTTGGTCAAAAATTGTAGGACTAGATACATTTTGAAACTTTTTTTTTTTTCACGGAAAATTGCCGTTTACGGACGAACGGAAAAATTTTCGGGGCCATTTGTAAAGTTTCCTGTGTCACGCGAAAATTCCGGTCGTGCCGATACTTGAACGGTGCCGATCGGTCTAACGGTTCGGGCTGTGAAGCGCGCGTTTTTTTTCCATTCAAAATGAATAGGAAAGTTTTTGGCAAATTTCCGGGGAACCGTAAATTTTTGCCAAATTCTGTATACAACTTTTATGCCCCTCACCGTCCCGGAATTTTTGATGCCCAAATTATGTGATTTGGTCAAAAATTGTAGGACTAGATACATTTTGAAACTTTTTTTATTTTTCGGAAAATTGCCGTTTACGGGCGAACGGAAAATTTTTCGTGGCGGTTTGAAAAATTCCCATCGTCACGCGAAAATTCCGGTCGTGCCGATACTTGAACTGTGCCGATCGGTGCTACGGTTTGGGCTGTGCGTTGGCTCAAAAAAACGCGGAGAATAAGATGAATAAATAATAAGTACAATAAAGTTGCACAATAACAATACCTTGTTCTTTCTTTCAGAAAGACCAAGGTAATAAGAACAATAAAGTTGCACAATAACAATACCTTGTTCTTTCTTTCAGAAAGACCAAGGTAACTAGAAACTGCAATTTCGGGAGAAATTACACCTGGGTCTTTCTTCAGTGGAGATACAGATCTTAGCCCCACTCAGGTGTAGCAATAGAATGGACAATAATACCAGTCATTTGCATTAAACAAATTAATGCCATTAGAAATGATTGGGAGAATTGGACGTCCATGGCCGTCAATAGCGGCACCCTTCATAAGCGTCAATGGAATTGGGGACGTTTGGGGGAGACGTCCTATTGATATCAGGTCATTTTTTGTAGATTTGGGAAAAAAAAAAAAATTCCCATTGAAAATGAATGGGAAAAATTTTGGACGTCCATGGACGTCAATGGTATCAACTTACATAGGCGTCAATGGAATCCAAGTACATTGGCATCAATAGAATGAAAAAACATAATTAAATGCCATTAGAAATGAATGGGAAATTTGGACGTCCATGGCCGTCAATGGCGGCGCCCTTCATAAGCGTCAATGGAATTGGAGAAGTTTGGGGGACACGTCCTATTGATATCTGGTCTTTTTTTGTTGATTTGGGGAAAAAAAAAAAAATTCCCATTGAAAATGAATGGGAAAAATTTTGGACGTCCATGGACGTCAATGGTATCAACTTACATAGGCGTCAATGGAATCCAAGTACATTGGCATCAATAGAATGAAAAAACATAATTAGATGCCATTAGAAATGAATGGGAAATTTGGACGTCCATGGCCGTCAATGGCGGAGCCCTCAATAAGCGTCAATGCAGTTGGGGACATTTGGGGTAAAGGTCCTATTGATATCTGGTGATTTCCTACTGATTTGGAGACATTTTGTTTTTTCCCCATTGAAAATGAATGGGAAAAATTTGGACGTCCATGGACGTCAATGGCATCACCCTCCATAAGCATCAATGCTATCGGGGACATTTGAGGTAAAGGTCCTATTGATATCTGTTGATTTCCTACTGATTTGGGGACATTTTGTCTTTTCCCCATAGAAAATGAATGGGAAAAATTTTGGACGTCCATGGCCGTCAATGGCATCGACATCCATATAGTCAATAGAATCCAAGTACATTGGCATCAGTAAATTCGACATGCATGGCCGTCAATGGCATCAATGCAATGTAAAGTCCATAGGAAATCCCATTGGAAGTGAATGGGAACTTTTCCCATTACAAATGAATGGGAGAGTTTTTGGCCAATTTCCGGGGAACCGTAATTTTTTGCCAAATTCTGTATACAACTTTTATGCCCCTCAACGTCCCGGAATTTTTGATGCCCAAATTATGTGATTTGGTCAAAAACTGTAGGACTAGATACATTTTTAAACTTTTTTTTTTTTCCGGAAAATTGCCGTTTACGGGCGAACGGAAAATTTTTCGGGGGATTTTGAAAAATTCCCATCGTCGCGCGAAAAATCCGGTCGTGTCAATACTTGAACGGTGCCGATCGGTGCTATGGTTCGGGCTGCGCGGCGCGCCGAAAAAACGCGGAGAATAAGATGATGATATAATAAATAATAATAATAATAACTAGAAACTGCAATTTCGGGAGAAATTACACCTGGGTCTTTCCTCAGTGGAGATACAGATCTTAGCCCCACTCAGGTGTAGCAATAGAATGGACAATAATACCAGTCATTTGCATTAAACAAATTAATGCCATTAGAAATGATTGGGAGAATTGGACGTCCATGGCCGTCAATAGCGGCACCCCTCATAAGCGTCAATGGAATTGGGGACGTTTGGGGGAGACGTCCTATTGATATCAGGTCATTTTTTGTAGATTTGGGAAAAAAAAAAAAAATCCCATTGAAAATGAATGGGAAAAATTTTGGACGTCCATGGACGTCAATGGTATCAACTTACATAGGCGTCAATGGAATCCAAGTACATTGGCATCAATAGAATGAAAAAATATAATTAAATGCCATTAGAAATGAATGGGAAATTTGGACGTCCATGGCCGTCAATGGCGGCGCCCTTCATAAGCGTCAATGGAATTGGAGAAGTTTGGGGGACACGTCCTATTGATATCTGGTCTTTTTTTGTTGATTTGGGGAAAAAAAAAAAATTCCCATTGAAAATGAATGGGAAAAATTTTGGACGTCCATGGACGTCAATGGTATCAACTTACATAGGCGTCAATGGAATCCAAGTACATTGGCATCAATAGAATGAAAAAACATAATTAGATGCCATTAGAAATGAATGGGAAATTTGGACGTCCATGGCCGTCAATGGCGGAGCCCTCAATAAGCGTCAATGCAGTTGGGGACATTTGGGGTAAAGGTCCTATTGATATCTGGTGATTTCCTACTGATTTGGAGACATTTTGTTTTTTCCCCATTGAAAATGAATGGGAAAAATTTGGACGTCCATGGCCGTCAATGGCATCACCCTCCATAAGCATCAATGCTATCGGGGACATTTGAGGTAAAGGTCCTATTGATATCTGTTGATTTCCTACTGATTTGGGGACATTTTGTCTTTTCCCCATAGAAAATGAATGGGAAAAATTTTGGACGTCCATGGCCGTCAATGGCATCGACATCCATATAGTCAATAGAATCCAAGTACATTGGCATCAGTAAATTCGACATGCATGGCCGTCAATGGCATCAATGCAATGTAAAGTCCATAGGAAATCCCATTGGAAGTGAATGGGAACTTTTCCCATTACAAATGAATGGGAGAGTTTTTGGCCAATTTCCGGGGAACCGTAATTTTTTGCCAAATTCTGTATACAACTTTTATGCCCCTCAACGTCCCGGAATTTTTGATGCCCAAATTATGTGATTTGGTCAAAAACTGTAGGACTAGATACATTTTTAAACTTTTTTTTTTTTCCGGAAAATTGCCGTTTACGGGCGAACGGAAAATTTTTCGGGGGATTTTGAAAAATTCCCATCGTCGCGCGAAAAATCCGGTCGTGTCAATACTTGAACGGTGCCGATCGGTGCTATGGTTCGGGCTGCGCGGCGCGCCGAAAAAACGCGGAGAATAAGATGATGATATAATAAATAATAACTAGAAACTGCAATTTCGGGAGAAATTACACCTTGGTCTTTCCTCTGTGGAGATACAAATCTTAGCCCCACTCAGGTCTATCAATAGAATGGACCATAATGCCAGTCAATGGCACTAAACAAAGTAAAAGCCATTAGAAAAGATTGGGAGAATTGGACGTCCATGTCCGTTAATGGCAGCACCCTCCATAAGCGTCAATGTAATTGGGGAAGTTTGGGGGACACGTCCTATTGATATGTAGTCATTTTCTTTTGATTTTGGGAAAAAAAAAAAAATCCCATTGAAAATGAATGGGAAAAAATTTGGACGTCCATAGACGTCAATGGCAGCACCCCCCATAAGCGTCAATGGAAGCAGGGAAGTTTGGGGGACATGTCCTATTGATATCTGGTCATTTTCTGTTGATTTGGTGAAATTTTGTTTTTTCCCCATTGAAAATGAATGGGAAAATTTTTGGACGTCCATGGCCGTCAATGGCATCGACATCCATATAGTCAATAGGATCCAAGTACATTGGCATCAGTAGATTCGACATGCATGGCCGTCAATGGCATCAATGCAACGTAAATTCCATTGAAAGTGAATGGGAACTTTTCCCATTAGAAATGAATGGGAGAGTTTTTGGCAAATTTCTGGGGAACCGTAAGTTTTTTCCAAATTCTGTATACAACTTTTATGCCCCTCACCGTCCCGGAATTTTTGATACCCAAATTATGTGATTTGGTCAAAAATTGTAGGACTAGATACATTTTTAAACTTTTTTTTTTTTTCGGAAAATTGCCGTTTACGGGCGAACGGAAAATTTTTCGTGGCGTTTTGAAAAATTCCCATCGTCACGCGAAAATTCCGGTCATGCCGATACTTGAACGGTGCCGATCGGGGCTACGGTTTAGGCTGTGCGTTGGCTCAAAAAAACGCGGAGAATAAGATGAATAAATAATAATAATAATAACTAGAAACTGCAATTTCGGGAGAAATTACACCTTGGTCTTTCCTCTGTGGAGATACAAATCTTAGCCCCACTCAGGTCTATCAATAGAATGGACCATAATGCCAGTCAATGGCACTAAACAAAGTAAAAGCTATTAGAAAAGATTGGGAGAGTTGGACGTCCATGGCCGTCAATGGCAGCACCCTCCATAAGCATCATTGTAATTGGGGACATTTGGGGTACACGTCCTATTGATATCTGGTCATTTTTTGTTGATTTGGGCAAAAAAAAAAAATTCCCATTGAAAATGAATGGGAAAAATTTTGGACGTCCATGGACGTCAATGGTATCAACTTACATAAGCGTCAATGGATACCAAGTACATTGGCATCAATAGAATGAACAAACATGAAGAAATGCCATTAGAAATTAATGGGAAGTTTGGACGTCCATGGACGTCAATGGCATCACCCTCCATAAGCAGCAATACAATCGGGGACATTTGGGGGACACGTCCTATTGATATCTGGTCATTTTTTGTTGATTTGGGGAAAAAAAAAAAATTCCCATTGAAAATGAATGGGAAAAATTTTGGACGTCCATGGACGTCAATTGTATCAACTTACATAAGCGTCAATGGATACCAAGTACATTGGCATCAATAGAATGAACAAACATGAAGAAATGCCATTAGAAATTAATGGGAAGTTTGGACGTCCATAGACGTCAATGGCATCACCCTCCATAAGCAGCAATACAATCGGGGACATTTGGGGTACACGTCCTATTGATATATGGTCATTTTTTGTTGATTTGGGCAAAAAAAAAAAATTCCCATTGAAAATGAATGGGAAAAATTTTGGACGTCCATGGACGTCAATGGTATCAACTTACATAAGCGTCAATGGATACCAAGTACATTGGCATCAATAGAATGAACAAACATGAAGAAATGCCATTAGAAAAGATTGGGAGAGTTGGACGTCCATGGCCGTCAATGGCAGCACCCTCCATAAGCATCATTGTAATTGGGGACATTTGGGGTACATGTCCTATTGATATCTGGTCATTTTTTGTTGATTTGGGCAAAAAAAAAAAATTCCCATTGAAAATGAATGGGAAAAATTTTGGACGTCCATGGACGTCAATGGTATCAACTTACATAAGCGTCAATGGATACCAAGTACATTGGCATCAATAGAATGAACAAACATGAAGAAATGCCATTAGAAATTAATGGGAAGTTTGGACGTCCATGGACGTCAATGGCATCACCCTCCATAAGCAGCAATACAATCGGGGACATTTGGGGGACACGTCCTATTGATATCTGGTCATTTTTTGTTGATTTGGGGAAAAAAAAAAAATTCCCATTGAAAATGAATGGGAAAAATTTTGGACGTCCATGGACGTCAATTGTATCAACTTACATAAGCGTCAATGGATACCAAGTACATTGGCATCAATAGAATGAACAAACATGAAGAAATGCCATTAGAAATTAATGGGAAGTTTGGACGTCCATAGACCTCAATGGCATCACCCTCCATAAGCAGCAATACAATCGGGGACATTTGGGGTACACGTCCTATTGATATATGGTCATTTTTTGTTGATTTGGGCAAAAAAAAAAAATTCCCATTGAAAATGAATGGGAAAAATTTTGGACGTCCATGGACGTCAATGGTATCAACTTACATAAGCGTCAATGGATACCAAGTACATTGGCATCAATAGAATGAACAAACATGAAGAAATGCCATTAGAAATTAATGGGAAGTTTGGACGTCCATGGACGTCAATGGCATCACCCTCCATAAGCAGCAATACAATCGGGGACATTTGGGGTACACGTCCTATTGATATCTGGTCATTTTTTGTTGATTTGGGGAAAAAAAAAAAATTCCCATTGAAAATGAATGGGAAAAATTTTGGACGTCCATGGACGTCAATGGTATCAACTTACATAAGCGTCAATGGATACCAAGTACATTGGCATCAATAGAATGAACAAACATGAAGAAATGCCATTAGAAATTAATGGGAAGTTTGGACGTCCATGGACGTCAATGGCATCACCCTCCATAAGCAGCAATACAATCGGGGACATTTGGGGGACACGTCCTATTGATATCTAGTCATTTTCTGTTGATTTGGGGAAAAAAAAAAAATTCCCATTGAAAATGAATGGGAAAAATTTTGGACGTCCATGGACGTCAATGGTATCAACTTACATAAGCGTCAATGGATACCAAGTACATTGGCATCAATAGAATGAACAAACATGAAGAAATGCCATTAGAAATTAATGGGAAGTTTGGACGTCCATGGACGTCAATGGCATCACCCTCCATAAGCAGCAATACAATCGGGGACATTTGGGGGACACGTCCTATTGATATTTAGTCATTTTCTTTTGATTTGGGAGAAGAAAAAAAATTTCCCATTGAAAATGAATGGGAAAAATTTTGGACGTCCATGGACGTCAATGGTGTCAACTTACATAAGCGTCAATGGAATCCAAGTACATTGGCATCAATAGAATGAACAAACATGAAGAAATGCCATTGGAAATGTATGGGAAGTTTGGACGTCCCTGGACGTCAATGGCATCACCCTCCATAAGCAGCAATGCAATCGGGGACATTTGGGGGACACGTCCTATTGATATCTAGTCATTTTCTGTTGATTTGGGGGAGAAAAAAAAAATTTCCCATTGAAAATGAATGGGAAAATTTTTGGACGTCCATGGATGTCAATGGCAGCACCCCCCATAAGCGTCAATGGAGTTGGGGACGTTTGGGGTATACGTCCTATTGATATCTGGTCATTTTCTGTCGATTTGGAGAAATTTAGTTTTTTCCCCATTGAAAATGAATGGGAAAAATTTTGGACGTCCATGGATGTCAATGGCAGCACCCCCCATAAGCGTCAATGGAGTTGGGGACGTTTGGGGTATACGTCCTATTGATATCTGGTCATTTTCTGTCGATTTGGAGAAATTTAGTTTTTTCCCCATTGAAAATGAATGGGGAAAATTTTGGACGTCCATGGAAGTCAATGGCAGCACCCCCCATAAGCGTCAATGGAATTGGGGAAGTTTGGGGGACACGTCCTATTGATATCTGGCCATTTTCTGTTTATTTGGGGAAATTTTGTTTTTTCCCCATTGAAAATGAATGGGAAAAATTTTGGACGTCCGTGGCAGTCAATGGCATCGACATCCATATAGTCAATTGAATCCAAGTACATTGGCATCAGTAGATTCGACATGCATGGCCGTCAATGGCATCAATGCAATGTAAATTCTATGGAAATCCCATTGGAAGTGAATGGGACTTTTCCCATTCGAAATGAATGGGATAGTTTTTGGCAAATTTCCGAGGAAGCGTAATTTTTTTCCAAATTCTGTATACAACTTTTATGCCCCTCACCGTCCCGGAATTTTTGATGCCCAAATTATGTGATTTGGTCAAAAATTGTAGGACTAGATACATTTTGAAACTTTTTTTTTTTTCATGGAAAATTGCCGTTTACGGACGAACGGAAAAATTTTCGGGGCCATTTGTAAAGTTTCCTGTGTCACGCGAAAATTCCGGTCGTGCCGATACTTGAACGGTGCCGATCGGTCTAACGGTTCGGGCTGTGAAGCGCGCGTTTTTTTTCCATTCAAAATGAATAGGAAAGTTTTTGGCAAATTTCCGGGGAACCGTAAATTTTTGCCAAATTCTGTATACAACTTTTATGCCCCTCAACGTCCCGGAATTTTTGATGCCCAAATTATGTGATTTGGTCAAAAATTGTAGGACTAGATACATTTTGAAACTTTTTTTATTTTTCGGAAAATTGCCGTTTACGGGCGAACGGAAAATTTTTCGTGGCGGTTTGAAAAATTCCCATCGTCACGCGAAAAATCCGGTCGTGCCGATACTTCAACGGTGCCGATCGGTGCTACGGTTTGGGCTGTGCGTTGGCTCAAAAAAACGCGGAGAATTATTGAATAATAATAATAATAATAATAAAAATTATTATAATAATAAAGTTGCACAATAACAATACCTTGTTCTTTCCCTTGGAAAGACCAAGGTAATAATAATAATAAGACGAATAAAGTTGCAGAACAGCACTACCTGGACTTTCCATAGGAAAGACCCAGGTAATAAGACGAATAAAGTTGCAGAACAGCACTACCTGGACTTTCCATAGGAAAGACCCAGGTAATAAGAACAATAAAGTTGCACAATAACAATACCTTGTTCTTTCTTTCAGAAAGACCAAGGTAACTAGAAACTGCAATTTCGGGAGAAATTACACCTTGGTCTTTCCTCTGTGGAGATACAAATCTTAGCCCCACTCAGGTCTATTAATAGAATGGACCATAATGCCTGTCAATGGCACTAAACAAAGTAAAAGCCATTAGAAATGATTGGGAGAATTGGACGTCCATGGACGTCAATGGCATCACCCTCCATGAGCAGCAATACAATCGGGGACATTTGTGGGACACGTCCTATTGATATTTAGTCATTTTCTGTTGATTTGGGAGAAGAAAAAAAATTTCCCATTGAAAATGAATGGGAAAAATTTTCGACGTCCATAGACGTCAATGGTTTCAACTTACATAAGCGTCAATGGAATCCAAGTACATTGGCATCAATAGAATGAACAAACATGAAGAAATGCCATTGGAATTAATGGGAAGTTTGGACGTCCGTGGACGTCAATGGCATCACCCTCCATAAGCAGCAATGCAATCGGGGACATTTGGGGGACACGTCCTATTGATATCTAGTCATTTTCTGTTGATTTGGGGAAAAAAAAAAATTCCCATTGAAAATGAATGGGAAAAATTTTGGACGTCCATGGACGTCAATGGTATCAACTTACATAAGCGTCAATGGAATCCAAGTACATTGGCATCAATAGAATGAACAAACATGAAGAAATGCCATTGGAAATGAATGGGAAGTTTGGACGTCCCTGGACGTCAATGGCATGACCCTCCATAAGCAGCAATGCAATCGGGGACATTTGGGGGACACGTCCTATTGATATCTAGTCATTTTCTGTTGATTTGGGGAAAAAAAAAAAAATCCCATTGAAAATGAATGGGAAAAATTTTGGACGTCCATGGACGTCAATGGCAGCACCCTCCATAAGCGTCAATGGAGTTGGGGACGTTTGGGGTATACGTCCTATTGATATCTGGTCATTTTCTGTTGATTTGGAGAAATTTAGTTTTTTCCCCATTGAAAATGAATGGGGAAAATTTTGGACGTCCATGGAAGTCAATGGCGGCACCCTTCATAAGCGTCAATGGAATTGGGGAAGTTTGGGGGACACGTCCTATTGATATCTGGTCATTTTCTGTTGATTTGGGGAAATTTTGTTTTTTCCCCATTGAAAATGAATGGGAAAAATTTTGGACGTCCATGGCCGTCAATGGCATCGACATCCATATAGTCAATAGAATCCAAGTACATTGGCATCAGTAGATTCGACATGCATGGCCGTCAATGGCATCAATGCAATGTAAATTCCATAGAAATCCCATTGAAATGAATGGGAAATTTTCCCATTAGAAATGAATGGGATAGTTTTTGGCAAATTACCGGGGAACCGTAAATTTTTACCAAATTCTGTATACAACTTTTATGCCCCTCACCGTCCCGGAATTTTTGATACCCAAATTATGTGATTTGGTCAAAAATTGTAGGACTAGATACATTTTGAAAAAAAAAAAAAAATCTGGAAAATTGCCGTTTGCGGGAAAACGGAAAATTTTTCGGGGCCCTTTTTAAAAAAGCCATCGTCGCGCAAAAATTCCGGACGTTTCGATATCCGAACGGTGCCGATCGGTGCAGCGGTTCGTGCTGTGCGGCGCGCCGAAAAAACGCGGAGAATAAGATGAATAATAATAATAATAACTAGAAACTGCAATTTCGGGAGAAATTACACACCTTGGTCTTTCCTCTGTGGAGATACAGATCTTAGCCCCACTCAGGTCTATCAATAGAATGGATCATAATACCAGTCATTTGCACAAATCAAAGTAAAAGCCATTAGAAATGAATGGGAGAATTGGACGTCCATGGACGTCAATGGCATCACCCTCCATAAGCGGCAATGCAATCGGGGACATTTGGGGGACACTTCCTAATGATATCTAGTCATTTTCTGTTGATTTGGGGAAAAAAAAAAAATCCCATTGAAAATGAATGGGAAAAATTTTGGACGTCCATGGACGTCAATGGTATCAACTTACATAAGCGTCAATGGAATCCAAGTACATTGGCATCAATAGAATGAACAAACATGAAGAAACGCCATTGGAAATTAATGGGAAGTTTGGACGTCCGTGGACGTCAATGGCATCACCCTCCATAAGCAGCAATGCAATCGGGGACATATGGGGGACACGTCCTATTGATATCTAGTCATTTTCTGTTGATTTGGGGAAAAAAAAAAAATTCCCATTGAAAATGAATGGGAAAAATTTTGGACGTCCATGGACGTCAATGGTATCAACTTACATAAGCGTCAATGGAATCCAAGTACATTGGCATCAATAGAATGAACAAACATGAAGAAATGCCATTGGGATTTAATGGGAAGTTTGGACGTCCATGAACGTCAATGGCATCACCCTCCATAAGCGGCAATGCAATCGGGGACATTTGGGGGACACGTCCTAATGATATCTAGTCATTTTCTGTTGATTTGGGGAAAAAAAAAAAATTTCCCATTGAAAATGAATGGGAAAAATTTTGGACGTCTATGGACGTCAATGGTATCAACTTACATAAGCGTCAATGGAATCTAAGTACATTGGCATCAATAGAATGAACAAACATGAAGAAATGCCATTGGAATAAATGGGAAGTTTGGACGTCCCTGGACGTCAATGGCATCACCCTCCATAAGCAGCAATGCAATTGGGGACATTTGGGGGACACGTCCTATTGATATCTAGTCATTTTCTGTTGATTTGGGGAAAAAAAAAAAATTCCCATTGAAAATGAATGGGAAAATTTTTGGACGTCCATGGACGTCAATGGCAGCACCCCCCATAAGCGTCAATGGAGTTGGGGACGTTTGAGGTATACGTCCTATTGATATCTGGTCATTTTCTGTTGATTTGGAGAAATTTAGTTTTTTCCCCATTGAAAATGAATGGGAAAAATTTTGGACGTCCATGGAAGTCAATGGCAGCACCCCCCATAAGCGTCAATGGAGTTGGGGACGTTTGGGGTATACGTCCTATTGATATCTGGTCATTTTCTGTTGATTTGGAGAAATTTAGTTTTTTCCCCATTGAAAATGAATGGGAAAAATTTTGGACGTCCATGTAAGTCAATGGCGGCGCCCTTCATAATCGTCAATGGAATTGGGGAAGTTTGGGGGACACGTCCTATTGATATCTGGCCATTTTCTGTTGATTTGGGGAAATTTTGTTTTTTCCCCATTGAAAATGAATGGGAAAAATTTTGGACGTCCATGGCCGTCAATGGCATCGACATCCATATAGTCAATTGAATCCAAGTACATTGGCATCAGTAGATTCGACATGCATGGCCGTCAATGGCATCAATGCAATGTAAATTCCATTGGAAATCCCATTGGAAGTGAATGGGACTTTTCCCATTCGAAATGAATGGGATAGTTTTTGGCAAATTTCCGAGGAAGCGTAATTTTTTTCCAAATTCTGTATACAACTTTTATGCCCCTCACCGTCCCGGAATTTTTGATGCCCAAATTATGTGATTTGGTCAAAAATTGTAGGACTAGATACATTTTGAAACTTTTTTTTTTTTCACGGAAAATTGCCGTTTACGGACGAACGGAAAAATTTTCGGGGCCATTTGTAAAGTTTCCTGTGTCACGCGAAAATTCCGGTCGTGCCGATACTTGAACGGTGCCGATCGGTCTAACGGTTCGGGCTGTGAAGCGCGCGTTTTTTTTCCATTCAAAATGAATAGGAAAGTTTTTGGCAAATTTCCGGGGAACCGTAAATTTTTGCCAAATTCTGTATACAACTTTTATGCCCCTCACCGTCCCGGAATTTTTGATGCCCAAATTATGTGATTTGGTCAAAAATTGTAGGACTAGATACATTTTTAAACTTTTTTTATTTTTCGGAAAATTGCCGTTTACGGGCGAACGGAAAATTTTTCGTGGCGGTTTGAAAAATTCCCATCGTCACACGAAAAATCCGGTCGTGCCGATACTTGAACGGTGCCGATCGGTGCTACGGTTTGGGCTGTGCGTTGGCTCAAAAAAACGCGGAGAATAAGATGAATAACTAGAAACTGCAATTTCGGGAGAAATTACACCTTGGTCTTTCCTCTGTGGAGATACAAATCTTAGCCCCACTCAGGTCTATTAATAGAATGGACCATAATGCCTGTCAATGGCACTAAACAAAGTAAAAGCCATTAGAAATGATTGGGAGAATTGGACGTCCATGGACGTCAATGGCATCACCCTCCATGAGCAGCAATACAATCGGGGACATTTGTGGGACACGTCCTATTGATATTTAGTCATTTTCTGTTGATTTGGGAGAAGAAAAAAAATTTCCCATTGAAAATGAATGGGAAAAATTTTCGACGTCCATAGACGTCAATGGTTTCAACTTACATAAGCGTCAATGGAATCCAAGTACATTGGCATCAATAGAATGAACAAACATGAAGAAATGCCATTGGAATTAATGGGAAGTTTGGACGTCCGTGGACGTCAATGGCATCACCCTCCATAAGCAGCAATGCAATCGGGGACATTTGGGGGACACGTCCTATTGATATCTAGTCATTTTCTGTTGATTTGGGGAAAAAAAAAAAATTCCCATTGAAAATGAATGGGAAAAATTTTGGACGTCCATGGACGTCAATGGTATCAACTTACATAAGCGTCAATGGAATCCAAGTACATTGGCATCAATAGAATGAACAAACATGAAGAAATGCCATTGGAAATGAATGGGAAGTTTGGACGTCCCTGGACGTCAATGGCATGACCCTCCATAAGCAGCAATGCAATCGGGGACATTTGGGGGACACGTCCTATTGATATCTAGTCATTTTCTGTTGATTTGGGGAAAAAAAAAAAAATCCCATTGAAAATGAATGGGAAAAATTTTGGACGTCCATGGACGTCAATGGCAGCACCCTCCATAAGCGTCAATGGAGTTGGGGACGTTTGGGGTATACGTCCTATTGATATCTGGTCATTTTCTGTTGATTTGGAGAAATTTAGTTTTTTCCCCATTGAAAATGAATGGGGAAAATTTTGGACGTCCATGGAAGTCAATGGCGGCACCCTTCATAAGCGTCAATGGAATTGGGGAAGTTTGGGGGACACGTCCTATTGATATCTGGTCATTTTCTGTTGATTTGGGGAAATTTTGTTTTTTCCCCATTGAAAATGAATGGGAAAAATTTTGGACGTCCATGGCCGTCAATGGCATCGACATCCATATAGTCAATAGAATCCAAGTACATTGGCATCAGTAGATTCGACATGCATGGCCGTCAATGGCATCAATGCAATGTAAATTCCATAGAAATCCCATTGAAATGAATGGGAAATTTTCCCATTAGAAATGAATGGGATAGTTTTTGGCAAATTACCGGGGAACCGTAAATTTTTACCAAATTCTGTATACAACTTTTATGCCCCTCACCGTCCCGGAATTTTTGATACCCAAATTATGTGATTTGGTCAAAAATTGTAGGACTAGATACATTTTGAAAAAAAAAAAAAAATCTGGAAAATTGCCGTTTGCGGGAAAACGGAAAATTTTTCGGGGCCCTTTTTAAAAAAGCCATCGTCGCGCAAAAATTCCGGACGTTTCGATATCCGAACGGTGCCGATCGGTGCAGCGGTTCGTGCTGTGCGGCGCGCCGAAAAAACGCGGAGAATAAGATGAATAATAATAATAATAACTAGAAACTGCAATTTCGGGAGAAATTACACACCTTGGTCTTTCCTCTGTGGAGATACAGATCTTAGCCCCACTCAGGTCTATCAATAGAATGGATCATAATACCAGTCATTTGCACAAATCAAAGTAAAAGCCATTAGAAATGAATGGGAGAATTGGACGTCCATGGACGTCAATGGCATCACCCTCCATAAGCGGCAATGCAATCGGGGACATTTGGGGGACACTTCCTAATGATATCTAGTCATTTTCTGTTGATTTGGGGAAAAAAAAAAAATCCCATTGAAAATGAATGGGAAAAATTTTGGACGTCCATGGACGTCAATGGTATCAACTTACATAAGCGTCAATGGAATCCAAGTACATTGGCATCAATAGAATGAACAAACATGAAGAAACGCCATTGGAAATTAATGGGAAGTTTGGACGTCCGTGGACGTCAATGGCATCACCCTCCATAAGCAGCAATGCAATCGGGGACATATGGGGGACACGTCCTATTGATATCTAGTCATTTTCTGTTGATTTGGGGAAAAAAAAAAAATTCCCATTGAAAATGAATGGGAAAAATTTTGGACGTCCATGGACGTCAATGGTATCAACTTACATAAGCGTCAATGGAATCCAAGTACATTGACATCAATAGAATGAACAAACATGAAGAAATGCCATTGGGATTTAATGGGAAGTTTGGACGTCCATGAACGTCAATGGCATCACCCTCCATAAGCGGCAATGCAATCGGGGACATTTGGGGGACACGTCCTAATGATATCTAGTCATTTTCTGTTGATTTGGGGAAAAAAAAAAAATTTCCCATTGAAAATGAATGGGAAAAATTTTGGACGTCTATGGACGTCAATGGTATCAACTTACATAAGCGTCAATGGAATCTAAGTACATTGGCATCAATAGAATGAACAAACATGAAGAAATGCCATTGGAATAAATGGGAAGTTTGGACGTCCCTGGACGTCAATGGCATCACCCTCCATAAGCAGCAATGCAATTGGGGACATTTGGGGGACACGTCCTATTGATATCTAGTCATTTTCTGTTGATTTGGGGAAAAAAAAAAAATTCCCATTGAAAATGAATGGGAAAATTTTTGGACGTCCATGGACGTCAATGGCAGCACCCCCCATAAGCGTCAATGGAGTTGGGGACGTTTGAGGTATACGTCCTATTGATATCTGGTCATTTTCTGTTGATTTGGAGAAATTTAGTTTTTTCCCCATTGAAAATGAATGGGAAAAATTTTGGACGTCCATGGAAGTCAATGGCAGCACCCCCCATAAGCGTCAATGGAGTTGGGGACGTTTGGGGTATACGTCCTATTGATATCTGGTCATTTTCTGTTGATTTGGAGAAATTTAGTTTTTTCCCCATTGAAAATGAATGGGAAAAATTTTGGACGTCCATGTAAGTCAATGGCGGCGCCCTTCATAATCGTCAATGGAATTGGGGAAGTTTGGGGGACACGTCCTATTGATATCTGGCCATTTTCTGTTGATTTGGGGAAATTTTGTTTTTTCCCCATTGAAAATGAATGGGAAAAATTTTGGACGTCCATGGCCGTCAATGGCATCGACATCCATATAGTCAATTGAATCCAAGTACATTGGCATCAGTAGATTCGACATGCATGGCCGTCAATGGCATCAATGCAATGTAAATTCCATTGGAAATCCCATTGGAAGTGAATGGGAACTTTTCCCATTCGAAATGAATGGGATAGTTTTTGGCAAATTTCCGAGGAAGCGTAATTTTTTTCCAAATTCTGTATACAACTTTTATGCCCCTCACCGTCCCGGAATTTTTGATGGCCAAATTATGTGATTTGGTCAAAAATTGTAGGACTAGATACATTTTGAAACTTTTTTTTTTTTCACGGAAAATTGCCGTTTACGGACGAACGGAAAAATTTTCGGGGCCATTTGTAAAGTTTCCTGTGTCACGCGAAAATTCCGGTCGTGCCGATACTTGAACGGTGCCGATCGGTCTCACGGTTCGGGCTGTGAAGCGCGCGTTTTTTTTCCATTCAAAATGAATAGGAAAGTTTTTGGCAAATTTCCGGGGAACCGTAAATTTTTGCCAAATTCTGTATACAACTTTTATGCCCCTCAATGTCCCGGAATTTTTGATGCCCAAATTATGCGATTTGGTCAAAAATTGTAGGACTAGATACATTTTGAAACTTTTTTTTTTTTCCGGAAAATTGCCGTTTACGGGCGAACGGAAAATTTTTCGGGGCCGTTTGAAAAATTCCCATCGTCGCGCGAAAATTCCGGTCGTGCCGATACTTGAACGGTACCGATCGGAGGTACGGTTCGGGCTGCACGGCGCGCCGAAAAAAACGTCAACAATTATTGAATAACTAGAAACTGCAATTTCGGGAGAAATTACAAACCTTGGTCTTTCCTCTGTGGAGATACAGATCTTAGCCCCACTCAGGTCTATCAATAGAATGGATCATAATGCCAGTCATTGGCACAAAACAAAGTAAAAGCCATTAGAAATGAATGGGAGAATTGGACGTCCATGGACGTCAATGGCGGTACCTTTCATAATTGTTAATGGAATCGGGGAAGTTTGGGGGACACGTCCTAATGATATCTAGTCATTTTCTGTTGATTTGGGAAAAAAAAAAAAATTTCCCATTGAAAATGAATGGGAAAATTTTTGGACGTCCATGGACGTCAATGGTATCAACTTACATAAGCGTCAATGGAATCCAAGTACATTGGCATCAATAAAATGAACAAACATGAAGAAATGCCATTGGAAATGAATGGGAAGTTTGGACGTCCATGAACGTCAATGGCATCACCCTCCATAAGCGGCAATGCAATCGGGGACATTTGGGGGACACGTCCTAATGATATCTAGTCATTTTCTGTTGATTTGGGGAAAAAAAAAAAATCCCATTGAAAATGAATGGGAAAAATTTTGGACGTCCATGGACGTCAATGGTATCAACTTACATAAGCGTCAATGGAATCCAAGTACATTGGCATCAATAGAATGAACAAACATGAAGAAATGCCTTTGGAAATGAATGGGAAGTTTGGACGTCCATGGACGTCAATGGCATCACCCCCCATAAGCGGCAATGCAATCGGGGACATTTGGGGGACACGTCCTAATGATATCTAGTCATTTTCTGTTGATTTGGGGAAAAAAAAAATTTCCAATTGAAAATGAATGGGGAAAATTTTGGACGTCTATGGACGTCAATGGTATCAACTTACATAAGCGTCAATGGAATCTAAGTACATTGGCATCAATAGAATGAACAAACATGAAGAAATGCCATTGGTATAAATGGGAAGTTTGGACGTCCCTGGACGTCAATGGCATCACCCTCCATAAGCAGCAATGCGATTGGGGACATTTGGGTGACACGTCCTATTGATATCTAGTCATTTTCTGTTGATTTGGGGAAAAAAAAAAATTTCCCATTGAAAATGAATGGGTAAAATTTTGGACGTCCATGGACGTCAATGGCAGCACCCCCCATAAGCGCCAATGGAATCCAAGTACATTGGCATCAAAAGAATGAACAAACATGAAGAAATGCCATTGGAAATTAATGGGAAGTTTGGACGTCCGTGGACGTCAATGGCATCACCCTCCATAAGCAGCAATGCAATCGGGGACATTTGGGGGACAGGTCCTATTGATATCTAGTCATTTTCTGTTGATTTGGGGAAAAAAAAAAATTTCCCATTGAAAATGAATGGGTAAAATTTTGGACGTCCATGGACGTCAATGGCAGCACCCCCCATAAGCGTCAATGGAATTGGGGACGTTTGGGATATACGTCCTATTGATATCTGGTCATTTTCTGTTGATTTGGAGAAATTTAGTTTTTTCCCCATTGAAAATGAATGGGAAAAATTTTGGACGTCCATGGAAGTCAATGGCGGCACCCTTCATAAGCGTCAATGGAATTGGGGAAGTTTGGGGGACACGTCCTATTGATATCTGGTCATTTTCTGTTGATTTGGGGAAATTTTGTTTTTTCCCCATTGAAAATGAATGGGAAAAATTTTGGACGTCCATGGCCGTCAATGGCATCGACATCCATATAGTCAATTGAATCCAAGTACATTGGCATCAGTAGATTCGACATGCATGGCCGTCAATGGCATCAATGCAATGTAAAAAATTCCATTGGAAATCCCATTGGAAGTGAATGGGAACTTTTCCCATTCGAAATGAATGGGATAGTTTTTGGCAAATTTCCGAGGGAGCGTAATTTTTTTCCAAATTCTGTATACAACTTTTATGCCCCTCACCGTCCCAAAATTTTAGATGCCCAAATTATGTGATTTGGTCAAAAATTGTAGGACTAGATACATTTTGAAACTTTTTTTTTTTTTACGGAAAATTGCCGTTTACGGACGAACGGAAAAAATTTCGGGGACATTTGTAAAGTTTCCTGTGTCACGCGAAAATTCCGGTCGTGCCGATACTTGAACGGTGCCGATCGGTCTCACGGTTCGGGCTGTGAAGCGCGCGGTTTTTTTCCATTCAAAATGAAAAGGAAAGTTTTTGGCAAATTTCCGGGGAACCGTAAATTTTTGCCAAATTCTGTATACAACTTTTATGCCCCTCAATGTCCCGGAATTTTTGATGCCCAAATTATGCGATTTGGTCAAAAATTGTAGGACTAGATACATTTTTAAACTTTTTTTTTTTTCCGGAAAATTGCCGTTTACGGGCGAACGGAAAATTTTTCGGGGCCGTTTGAAAAATTCCCATCGTCGCGCGAAAATTCCGGTCGTGCCGATACTTGAACGGTACCGATCGGAGGTACGGTTCGGGCTGCACGGCGCGCCGAAAAAAACGTCGACAATTATTGAATAATAATAATAATAACTAGAAACTGCAATTTCGGGAGAAATTACACACCTTGGTCTTTCCTCTGTGGAGATACAAATCTTAGCCCCACTCAGGTCTATCAATAGAATGGACCATAATGCCAGTCAATGGCACTAAACAAAGTAAAAGCCATTAGAAAAGATTGGGAGAATTGGACGTCCATGGCCGTCAATGGCATCACCCTCCATAAGCGGCAATCCAATCAGGGACATTTGGGGGACACGTCCTAATGATATTTAGTCATTTTCTGTTGATTTGGGAAAAAAAAAAAAAATTCCCATTGAAAATGAATGGGAAAAATTTTGGACGTCCATGGACGTCAATGGTATCAACTTACATAAGCGTCAATGGAATCCAAGTACATTGGCATCAATAGAATGAACAAACATGAAGAAATGCCATTGGAATTAATGGGAAGTTTGGACGTCCATGAACGTCAATGGCATCACCCTCCATAAGCGGCAATGCAATCGGGGACATTTGGGGGACACGTCCTAATGATATCTAGTCATTTTCTGTTGATTTGGGGAAAAAAAAAAAATTCCCATTGAATATGAATGGGAAAAATTTTGGACGTCCATGGACGTCAATGGTATCAACTGACATAAGCGTCAATGGAATCCAAGTACATTGGCATCAATAAAATGAACAAACATGAAGAAATGCCATTGGAAATGAATGGGAAGTTTGGACGTCCATGAACGTCAATGGCATCACCCTCCATAAGCGGCAATGCAATCGGGGACATTTTGGGGACACGTCCTAATGATATCTAGTCATTTTCTGTTGATTTGGGAAAAAAAAAAAAAATCCCATTGAAAATGAATGGGAAAAATTTTTGACGTCCATGGACGTCAATGGTATCAACTTACATAAGCGTCAATGGAATCCAAGTACATTGGCATCAATAGAATGAACAAACATGAAGAAATGCCTTTGGAAATGAATGGGAAGTTTGGACGTCCATGGACGTCAATGGCATCACCCCCCATAAGCGGCAATGCAATCGGGGACATTTGGGGGACACGTCCTAATGATATCTAGTCATTTTCTGTTGATTTGGGGAAAAAAAAAATTTCCCATTGAAAATGAATGGGAAAAATTTTGGACGTCCATGGACGTCAATGGTATCAACTTACATAAGCGTCAATGGAATCCAAGTACATTGGCATCAATAGAATGAACAAACATGAAGAAATGCCATTGGAAATTAATGGGAAGTTTGGACGTCCGTGGACGTCAATGGCATCACCCTCCATAAGCAGCAATGCAATCGGGCACATTTTGGGGGAAACGTCCTATTGATATCTAGTCATTTTCTGTTGATTTGGGGGAAAAAAAAAATTTCCCATTGAAAATGAATGGGAAAAATTTTGGACGTCCATGGACGTCAATGGTGTCAACTTACTTAAGCGTCAATGGAATCCAAGTACATTGGCATCAAAAGAATGAACAAACATGAAGAAATGCCATTGGAAATGAATGGGAAGTTTGGACGTCCCTGGACGTCAATGGCATCACCCTCCATAAGCAGCAATGCAATCGGGGACATTTGGGGGACACGTCCTATTGATATCTAGTCATTTTCTGTTGATATGGGGAAAAAAAATAATTTCCCATTGAAAATGAATGGGAAAAATTTTGGACGTCCATGGACGTCAATGGCAGCACCCTCCATAAGCGTCAATGGAGTTGGGGACGTTTGGGATATACGTCCTATTGATATCTGGTCATTTTCTGTTGATTTGGAGAAATTTAGTTTTTTCCCCATTGAAAATGAATGGGAAAATTTTTGGACGTCCATGGAAGTCAATGGTGGCACCCTTCATAAGCGTCAATGGAATTGGGGAAGTTTGGGGGACACGTCCTATTGATATCTGGTCATTTTCTGTTGATTTGGGGAAATTTTGTTTTTTCCCCATTGAAAATGAATGGGAAAAATTTTGGACGTCCATGGCCGTCAATGGCATCGACATCCATATAGTCAATTGAATCCAAGTACATTGGCATCAGTAGATTCGACATGCATGGCCGTCAATGGCATCAATGCAATGTAAATTCCATTGGAAATCCCATTGGAAGTGAATGGGAACTTTTCCCATTCGAGATGAATGGGATAGTTTTTGGCAAATTTCCGAGGAAGCGTAATTTTTTTCCAAATTCTGTATACAACTTTTATGCCCCTCACCGTCCCGGAATTTTTGATGGCCAAATTATGTGATTTGGTCAAAAATTGTAGGACTAGATACATTTTGAAAGTTTTTTTTTTTTCACGGAAAATTGCCGTTTACGGACGAACGGAAAAATTTTCGGGGCCATTTGTAAAGTTTCCTGTGTCACGCTAAAATTCCGGTCGTGCCGATACTTGAACGGTGCCGATCGGTCTAACGGTTCGGGCTGTGAAGCGCGCGTTTTTTTTCCATTCAAAATGAATAGGAAAGTTTTTGGCAAATTTCCGGGGAACCGTAAATTTTTGCCAAATTCTGTATACAACTTTTATGCCCCTCACCGTCCCGGAATTTTTGATGCCCAAATTATGTGATTTGGTCAAAAATTGTAGGACTAGATACATTTTGAAACTTTTTTTGTTTTTCGGAAAATTGCCGTTTACGGGCGAACGGAAAATTTTTCGTGGCGGTTTGAAAAATTCCCATCGTCACGCGAAAATTCCGGTCGTGCCGATACTTGAACTGTGCCGATCGGTGCTACGGTTTGGGCTGTGCGTTGGCTCAAAAAAACGCGGAGAATAAGATGAATAATAATAAGTACAATAAAGTTGTAGAATATCATTACCTTGTTCTTTCCTTTGGAAAGACCAAGGTAATAATAATAATAAAAAGTACAATAAAGTTGTACAACAACATAACCTTGTTCTTTCCCTTGGAAAGACCAAGGTAATAATAATAAAGAAAAATAAAAAATAAAGAAGTACAATAAAGTTGTACAACAACATAACCTTGTTCTTTCCCTTGGAAAGACCAAGGTAATAAAAATAAGTACGATAAAGTTGCAGAACAGCATTACCTTGTTCTTTCCCTTGGAAAGACCAAGGTAATAAAGTTGTAGAATATCATTACCTTGTTCTTTCCTTTGGAAAGACCAAGGTAATAATAAGAACAATAAAGTTGTACAATAACATTACCTTGTTCTTTCCTTTGGAAAGACCAAGGTAATTAGTAGTTACATTTGGAAATTTGGTTCTAGGACATTTGGTTTGAGCGCAATCCTCAAACTGAGTTCAATAAAGCCATTCACGCCTTTTGACAGTGAGATCTATTCTCTTCGGCCGAGAAATGTAATTTTGATGATAACTCCCAAAGCGCTGCGCAGAAGTGAACCAAACTTCACCCAATAGTGTATTGTATCACAATCTAGTAGTTACATTTGGAAATTTGGTTCTAGGACATTTGGTTTGAGCGCAATCCTCAAACTGAGTTCAATAAAGCCGTTCTCACCTTTTGACAGTGAGCTCTACTCACTTCGGGCGAGAAATGTAATTTTGATGTTAACTCCCAAACCGCTGCGCAGAAGTGAACCAAACTTCACCCAATAGTGTATTGTATCACAATCTAGTAGTTACATTTGGAAATTTGGTTCTCGGACATTTGGTTTGAGCGCAATCCTCAAACTGAGTTCAAAAATCCGTTCACACCTTTTGACAGTGAGATCTATTCACTTCGACCGAGAAATGTAATTTTGATGATAACTCCCAAACCGCTACGCAGAAGTGAACCAAACTTCACCCAATGGTGAATTGTGTCATATTCTAGTAATTACATTTGGAAATTTGGTTCTAGGACATTGCGTTTGTGCGCAATCCTCAAAATGAGTTCAAAAAAGCCATTCTCACCTTTTTAGCGCGAGATCTATGCACTTTGGCAGAGAAATGTAATATTGATGATGACTCGCAAACCGCAGCGCAAGAAGTGAACCAAACTTCACGCAATGTTGAATTGATTCGTATTCTAGTAATTACATTAAGAAATTTGGTTCTAGGACAATTGTTTTGTGCGCAATCCTCAAAATGAGTTATCAAAAGCCATTCTCACCTTTTGAGCGCGATATCTATGCACTTTGGCAAAGAAATGTAATATTGATGATAACTCCCAAACTGCTGCGCAGAAGTGAACCAAACTTCACCCAATGCTGAATTTTGTCGTATTCTAGTAATTACATTTGTGTTAGGTCTAAACTTACTTTTAAAGGTCTAAACTTCTAAACACATCTCACAATTTGGAAATTTGGTTCTAGGACATTTGGTTTGTGCGCAATCCTCAAAATGAGTTCAAAAAAGCCATTCTCACCTTTTGAGCGCGAGATCTATGCACTTTGGCTGAGAAATGTAATATTGATAATAACTCCAAAACCGCTGCGCTGAAGCAAACCAAACTTCACCCAATGTTGAATTGTGTCATATTCTAGTGATTACATTTGGAAATTTGGTTGTAAGACATTTGGTTTGTGCGCAATCCTCAAAATGAGTTCAAAAAAGCCATTCTCAACGTTTGAGCGCAAGATCTATGCACTTTGGCAGAGAAATGTAATATTGATGATAACTCGCAAACCGCTGCGCAGAAGTGAACCATACTTCACCCAATGGTGAATTGTATCATGTTCTAGTAATTACATTTGGAAATATGGTTTATGAGCATTTGGTTTGTGCGCAATCCTCAAAATGAGTTCAAAAAAGCCAGTCTAACCTTTTGAGCGCGAGATCTTTGCACTTTGGCAGAGAAATGTAATATTGATGATTACTCCCATACTACTGTGCAGAAGTAAACCAAACTTCACTCAATTGTGAATTGTGTCATATTCTAGTAATTACATTTGGAAATTTGGTTCGAGGACATTTTGTTTGTGCGCAATCCTCAAAATGAGTTCAAAAAAGCCATTCTCACCTTTTTGGCACGAGATCTATGCACTTTGGCAGAGAAATGTATTTTTGATGATAAATCCCGACCCGCTGCACAGAAGTGAACCAAACTTCACCCATGGTGAATTGTGTCATAATCTGGTAATTACATTTGGAAAATTGGTTCTAGGACTTTTGCTATGTGCCAATTCTCAAAATGAGTTCAAAAAAGCCATTCTCACCTTTTGAGCGTGAGATCTATCCACTTTGGCAAAGAAATGTAATGTTGATGATAACTCCCAAACCGTAGCACAGAAGTGAACCAAACTTCACCCAATGGTGAATTGTTTCATATTCTAATAATTACATTTGCAAATTTTGTTTTAGGACATTTGGTTTGTGCTAACACAAATTTTGTTACATTTTATCATGGACGAACATGTAGAAAGATCTCCAGAGACACATCCTGCCATGTTAGCTGCACATAACAACTGCACAACGCTCTTTCACTGTTTACGGTTTGTCGGGCGGTCATTCTCCAGCTGCTTCCCCGGCACATGAGTTCTCCTGCCCGCAGCAGGGGAACGACGAGCTGTCACTTGCTCGCCGCCAGGGGGTTTTCCGATCGGCGAAGACAATCGACAACCCTGCTGCCGTTTGATATGATCCGGTGCTGTTTTGTGTGGTTTTTCGCTTCAAAAGGCGAGAATAAGACCTGGAAACACCACTTGGTTCATGTTAGCATGTCAGCTAGCTGTCATGCCTCCTGGTTTGTTTACTTTCTCCGAAGCCGGGGCAGGGAAATGACATAAGCTGGACTAACTTAATTTTGCATAAAATATTGTTCAGGAGGTGAAGAATTCGACATTTTTGACCATCATGGAGTAATTTTGCCATGTTGTCCTGAATAAATGCATTTTTAATATTTCATTTTCTATTTAGCACAAGACTGTTATTTGTCATGACCATATCATTTATTTAGCAATTGGGGAAAATACTTAGATAAAAAGAATATCCTGTAAAAATATTGGGGTAAGGAGATTGAAACAGTGATGACATTTTGCTGCTCTGTGTTGTATTTTCCTCGTTCTGAATCTTCCCTCTCAATGGGCTGAATTGTAAATCAGCTGAAATCATGACCCTGCCGACGTCATCCTCCAGCTGGGGACGCTAGACTGCTATAATGAAAGGCGATATTGATCGCAATGAAAAATTTGGACACCATAATTAAATGTCTTGTTTTATTGAAAACGATTTGTGCATGTGCAAAACAGGTCAATAAATCACAATTTATAAAATTCTTGGAAAAATAGTATACGAAAACATGATACCAAACAGCAGAGCTCTGGAGGATCGACAAACTCTCACCAGATGTTACGGCCTCCAGACGGGCTACCTCTCGCTGTCCTCGACAATTCCAGCCCCAATAGCATACCTTAAAGTTGCTGCAGTTAAAAAGCTCGTAGTTGGATCTCGGGATCGAGCTGATGGTCCACCGCGAGGGGAGCCACCACCTCCAGCCCCAGCCTCTCAGTTGCCCCCGGGTAGAACGACATAGCCTAGATATATGTCCATCAACGTACAGTAAGTGTTGCTGTGAGGCACATCAACTCATTTTCCCTTGCCAAACAGCGTTTTCCACCTGTATAAAAAAAATACAAAAACGTAACACTTGCATTTATGCGTTGATTTAGTTGTGCCATGCTACACGTACTGATTAGCAACAGGCTAGCAGCAGATACAGCAGTTGTAGTGAATATTATAGATCGACATAATTACAATCATCATCGTAATAACAATATCAAAGGCAACAAGTCGTTTCATGCGCAAGATTTTAGCTTTAGTATTTTTTGAGCACCGGACACATGAAAATGCCGGGATAGGAAGAACATACCTTCCGTAACACAGCGGCAACATTGCGACAAGAACCCGGTCTTTGTGGTGGCACGAGCTTGGTTCCACATCTGTCTGTCCCTGTCCATCCCCTGTCGTGATGATGGCAGATGGATGCGGTATTTCCAAATTGTCTTAATAGGAGATTTTACTGCTTAATGTTACTCCAGCCCAGGGGTCGCGTTAACCGAATATTTTCCGTCGTTGACCGATTTTTTTAAAACGGTGACGGAAAAAACTGAAGTCCATCCGTCATTTTGACCGGTTGCAATTCACACCCCAGACCACAGGGTGGTGAGTGAGCATATTAATTAGCTATTGTCTCTCTTGATGCATGACGTCATTGGCCTTACTCTGAAAAATGTCAAGGCAACTGAGTGTCCTAAGTTTCTTCAAAAAGCCCCAAAACGACGATGGTGTTGATAAAAGAGGTGAAAAAACAGGGACTGCACAAGCGGGCACGCAATTCAAGTCCATGCGCACCAGGATGAAAGTGTGAGACTACGTTCAGGCCACAGCAGGTGAACTGTTCATTTCATTGTTCCATATGCTACATATGAGAGGCTACCTACCTACTGGGGCCACAGTCAGCTGTTTTTGTCACTGCGGAGAAAAAGTTACATATTCATCTGCTTGATGTGTGATGGCACGGTGTGGATTCTCTGTTAAGCTTGTTCGGACAGAATATTCATTTAAAATGAATGAAAACTAAATACTATTGAATATGTTGAAGCGGTATGCAATGTTAAGAGTCTTGTTAGCTGTAGGCGCACTATCCTATTCCCCTCACTATCCACTCGCGGGGGCCTGCACTTGCCAGTGACGTTCCTTATTCTCGCTATATGATTATACAGCTTTAACATTTGTTAATAATACGCTCTGTGTGTAGTATCATCCATCGCTTTTCCTTTTTAAATGGGCACTTATAAGCGAACGCAAGAAGTAACAACGGGAACATTTTTAAACAGGCATTTCACGGGAGAGCATTTCGACTCTTCGGCCAATCATATAGCGAGAGTGAGTGGATAGTGAGGGGACCGCGCGCGGCTCTTAAGTGTCTCTGTCACGTGACTGTCGTAGCCGGTAACGCGCTCGGCCAAATGGACACACAAGTACGGAAGGTGAATTATGCCAAACAAAGGGTCACCACAATGTCATTATCATCATTTTAAAAATTTAAGTGACGGGTAAAAATAGATTATAACCGGATTTTTATGACCCTGTCAGTCAAAACGACAGACAACGAAAAAGTCTAGCGCAACCTCTGCTCCAGCCCTACTGTTGCTTTGGATGGAAAAATTCTAAAACGGAGGTTGCGAGCAGACATCAGGAAGTAAAGTGGAAGTACCTCAGAAACTTGTCTATTTAACATGAGGATTGTAAAATGAGGCCCATCAAAAGTAGCTTTTCTGTTTCACGTTGGACGATGAAAAGTACGCAAAAAAAGGTGTCTTTTTTTTCTTCTTTTTATTCAAACAATCACACGAATACAATAGCAGAGAGGTCACGGAACCGCGGACCTCGGTCCCTTTCCGGACCCCCAAGCCGTCTGGACCGGATCTCAAGCTGTCCGGACTAATACACGTTGCAACAAGAAAATTTTTTTTTTTCTGCGGGTTTGCAGAGCGGAGGTGGGCAACAAACAAAAACCTTAGCGGTGACGCGCATGAGCCAGCCAATGGGAGTGAAGCATTTGAAAGTTATTTCCTGTGACGTCACATCCGGTGAGTGTATCGTTTGTTTGTTAGCGCTGCTACTAGTCGCTAATCTCCTAGTGCTCCTCAATTTGTTTTATCCAACGGACACATCGGAGAATCGATCCTAGGCTAGTTCGGCTCTCCTAGTGCTCCTTATTTTGTTTTGTCCCACGATCGGACAGATCGTGGATTAAAACTACTCTCCTCTCCTCTTTAGCTCTATCTTGCTAGCCTAGCTTATCCGAGCTATGGCTAGCCCTCTGCCTTCGTCCTCCCGTCTTTTCTGCTCAGTGTGCTGTATGTATAGCGAGCACCCTGGCTCCTTCGTCGAGGACAGTAGTAGCTGTAGGAAGTGTAGCTTAGTCTCAGGGTTGGAGACCAGGGTTTCTGAGCTAGAAGCACGGCTCTGCACTCTAGAGACGAAAGCTAGTCCTAGCTATAGCCAGGTAGTGGCAGGTCGTGCTTGCAGTAGTAGGATTGCTAGCGCAGTTAGCCCCCCAGCGAGCCCCGTGCAGCCGGGGGAAATTAAGGAGGGATTTGTGACTGTACGGGGGAAGCGCAGTGGCAAACGCACAACCTTAGTGCACCAGCAGCTTCACGTCAGCAATAGGTTTGCCCCCCTCAGCGACACACCGGCTGAACCAGACACTCTCGTAATTGGAAGCTCCATAGTTAGAGACGTGAAGCACCCGGCGGTGTCTGTCAGGTGTTACCCAGGGGCCAGAGTCGGTGACATCGAAGGAAACCTCAGACTCTTAAAGCAGAGTAGGAAGAGGTTCCGCCGTATCGTGATTCACGCAGGCGGTAACGACGCCCGGCGGAGACAGTCTGAGGTGCTTAAATTAAACGTAGCCTCGGTGTGTGAACTTGCTAAGTCGATGGCGGACACCGTAGTTTTCTCTGGTCCTCTGCCTAATTTGGTCAATGATGAGATGTACTCTAGATTCTCATCATTTAACCGCTGGTTGTCTAGATGGTGCCCAGAAAACGATATAGTCTTTGTTGATAACTGGCACGCGTTTTGGGGCAAGCCCGGGCTCATGCGCCGAGACGGCATTCATCCGACTTGGGACGGTGCTGCTCTCTTAACTCGAAATTTGGCCGCCAAACTAAGTCTCCCAAAGTGACACTTGAGAGTGGGGGCCCGGGCGCAGTGTTGTAGTGTAAAACATAACACTGTTAGTAGTGACCACTCGCCTCTTTCCGAGCTGTCACAAATCCAAAATTCAGGACAGAAGATAGAGACTGTGTCCGTGCCTCGTATAGTGAACAGGGGAAAACCGAGTACTATAGGAACGAGACCAAAGAATTTAATACATATAGCCCCTGATAGCAGTGAAAATAAATTAGCTCTTAATAAATATATAAGATGCGGATTATTAAACATCAGGTCAATCTCGCCCAAATCTCTGTTAGTTAATGACTTAATTGGGGATTACAATATTCATATTTTGGCCCTGACTGAAACTTGGCTTCAGCAGGATGACTTTGTTAGACTTAATGAATCCACACCCCCAAGTCACGTGAATTTTCACACAGCTAGAAGCACGGGCCGTGGAGGGGGGGTGGCAGTAATATCACACTCTTGTTTAGGTATGAGCCCAAAAAGTAAAGCTAATTACATTTATAACTCCTTTGAAAGTCTAGCACTATCAATTATAGACGCTAACTGGAAGAACCAAAAACCAGTTCTGTTCATAGTGGTTTACCGTCCCCCTGGTCCCTACTCACAGTTTTTGTTAGATTTCTCTGACTTTTTATCTAGTATTTTGCTAAGCTGGGATAGAATTATAATTGTAGGGGATTTTAATATACATGTTGACGATGAAGGTGACTCCCTTGGTAAGGCCTTTAATGACCTACTAGATGGGACTGGCTTCATTCAAAATGTAAATAAACCAACTCATAGTCACAAGCACACCCTGGACTTGATTTTAACCTACGGTACTGAGATTAGTGATCTTAGTGTCCATCCCCACAACCCTGTACTGTCTGATCATTTTCTAATTACCTTTCGGTTTGTGCTTCAAGATAATCCACCACCAGTGATTAGAACTCAGATGAAAAGGACATTAGGTGATCACTCTGTTTCAGAGTATAAACAGATAATTCAGCCTATATTTGCCTCCATGTCATCTAATTATGAAGGAGTGATGTCCGGCCTTGCTGTTAATGACGAGTTTGTTGATCGTGTTCTGTTTACGTTTCGTACCACCCTAGATGTCGTCGCTCCCTCCAAATTAAAGTTTGTCAAGCCGAGACGAGCATCTCCCTGGTATAATGCTGAAACACGCTCTCTTAAACAATCGACACGTAAATTAGAAAGACTTTGGCGCCGTTCCAACACAGAGCACACCCTCTCTGCTTGGAAACACAGCTTAGTGACATATAAGCAGGCCTTGCGCACGGCTAAAACCAGATATTACTCATCCTTAATAGAGGAAAACAAAAATAATCCTAGGTTTCTGTTCAGCACTGTAGCAAGGCTGACAAACAGTCACACCTCAATAGAACCTTATATCCCAACCACCCTTAGCTGTGATGACTTCCTAAAATTTTTTAACAATAAAATCGCAACTATTAGAAATAAAATAAATGAATCACTTCCAATTATTAGGTCTGATAAAGTGCAGACAAAGAATTCGGAATCTCCTATAAACCCCTCTAAAATATTAAATAACTTTACCACTGTAGACCAAATTGATATAACTTCAATTATAATGTCCTCCAAACCATCAACGTGCCTCCTTGACCCAATCCCAACCAAACTTTTTAAAGAGACCCTGCCTCTAACTATTGACACTATCTTAAATATAATAAATACCTCATTAGTTACTGGCTACGTGCCGCAGTCCTTTAAATATGCAGTTATTAAACCGCTCTTGAAAAAACCTACTCTTGATCCTGATATTCTGGCCAATTATAGACCTATTTCTAACTTACCATTTCTCTCCAAAGTCCTTGAAAGAGTGGTAATTAAACAGCTCTGTCAGCACCTACAGGACAATAGTTTATTTGAACAGTTCCAGTCTGGCTTTCGAGCTCATCATAGCACTGAAACCGCATTAGTTAAAGTAACTAATGACTTGTTACTTGCCGCTGACGTTGGATTAGTCTCGATCCTGGTTCTGCTGGACCTGAGCGCAGCCTTTGACACAATCGACCATAATATCTTATTGCAGAGATTAGAATGTGACATAGGCATTAGAGGAGCAGCCCTCTGCTGGTTTAAATCATATTTATCTAATAGGTACCAGTTTGTCAATGTAAACCAGCAATCATCATCGTACTCTAGAGTTAGTTATGGTGTGCCGCAAGGATCTGTCCTCGGGCCCATCTTGTTTACGCTGTATATGCTTCCTCTAGGTAACATCATCAGAAAACATAGCATTAACTTTCATTGTTACGCTGACGACACACAACTGTATTTATCAATTAAACCTGAGCAGGTCAGGCAAGTAGAAAAACTAAGCGCCTGCGTCCGAGATATAAATACCTGGATGAGCACTAACTATCTTCTACTTAACCCTGAAAAGACAGAAGTCCTTATAATAGGCTCGAAAAGTGTTAGAGACTCTTTATCTGCCCAGATAGTCACTCTGGACAATGTAAGTGTAGCCTCCAGCGCCACAGTTAAAAACCTAGGAATTTTATTTGACCCTGACTTATCGTTTAAAGCACACATTAAACAAACCTGTAGAACGGCTTTCTTTCACCTGCGCAACATCGCCAAAATTAGAAATATTTTATCTAAAAGCGATGCAGAAAAATTAATTCACGCGTTCGTTACATCGAGATTGGATTACTGTAACTCCCTACTTGCAGCTTGTCCTAAAAGCTCTCTAAAAGGTCTTCAGCTAGTCCAAAACGCAGCAGCAAGACTTTTAACAGGAACCAATAGAAGAGAGCACATCACCCCTGTGCTCCAGGCACTTCACTGGCTTCCAGTCGAGTTTAGAATTAAATTTAAAATACTCCTTCTTACATTTAAGACCATTAATGGGTTGGGGCCATCTTATCTCACCGATGCTCTGGTTCCATACCGCCCCAACAGAACACTCCGATCTCAGAATGCAGGTCTACTGGTAGTTCCCAGGGTTCATAAAAGTACTGTCGGAGCTAGAGCCTTTAGCCACCAAGCCCCTGTTTTATGGAATCAGCTTCCAGCTAGTATTAAAGAAGCCGAGACAGTTTGCACATTTAAGATTAGATTAAAAACGTTCCTATTCGACAAAGCTTATAGTTAGGCTAGTTGAAGTCGGAATAGACTCACAGTTTAAGTTGCACTAGAAGCTATAATGCTGGGGGGCAGTACAGCCGCTGAGTTCTATCTCCTTTTCTTACTCTACCTACCACTTGTCTTACTTTATTTCTATTTTCCAATGTTAATATCTAGTTGTCTAGTCTCTTCATCACTAGTCACCCGGTGTCCCCTTTCCCCCCTCCCCTCTGGGGAGGGGCTATTTTTCAGCTGCAGCCTCCTGACTGTCCGGACCCCTGGCTGGATAGACGTCCTCGCTGCCACCCCCGTCTCATCTGACTAGAGGGACCTCTTCTTGCTCCTTTACTCCACTGTATTTTTACGGACTATAATTTCGCTTGCTAATTTCCATTAGCCGCTCTGGGGTTCCTGTCTATCCGTCCTGGGAGTGGATCTCTCCTGACTGTGGTACTCCCCAAGGTTTCTCATTTTTCTCCCAATTGACTCTGGAGTTTTTGGAGTTTTTCCTTGCCGGCATGGAGGGTCTTAAGGATAGGGGATACCCAGGACTTGAACTGTATCTATTCATCTTTGTTGCTTCATTTCTAATTGTGTATCATATTGCCTCTGTAAAGTCCTTTGAGACCTCTGTTGTGATTGAGGGCTATACAAATAAAATTGAATTGAAAATTGAATTGAATTATTTTTAGAACAACATATCTTACACTCACTTTCCAGACTCTGCGGAGTGACAGCCAAAGACAGAGCCGAATTAAGTTGGAGGAGGAGGCGAAAAGGTACAGCAAATGGCGTGCTCAAAACTATGCAAGATTGATGCAGAAAAAAAGAGTGTTTAAGGAGGAGTGGACCAACACATTTTTGTTTATTTTACCTGGCGGCACCACAAGACCACTATGCCTCATCTGTTCAGAGACGGCAGCGCTTGTAAAAAGTAGCAATTTGAAAAGGCACTATGAGACGAAGCACGCAGCTTTTTCGCAGTTTCCCTATGAACTCTGCCCTTCGTTCTCAAAAAATTGCGGAATTAAGGGCTCAATATGATCGCACCTCAAGGTTCATGGTTCATTCATTCACTGCACAGCAACGCGCAAATGAATGCTCCCTCAGAATAGCGTGGATATTGGGTCAAAACAAAAAGTCTTTCAGTGACACACTGATTGTCAAAGATTGGATGAGTGCAGTTGCTGAAACTTTGCTTGATGGAAAGCAAAAAAAAAGAGGTCTGTCAAAAAATAAAGCAAATCCCCCTGTCAGCATCCACAATAACTGCAAAAAGTGAACAGGTGACACATGATGTGCGGACACAGCTTGATGATGCCATTCAAAGAGCAGAATTCATAAGTCTGGCTGTCGACGAGTCTACAGACATAACTGACATGGCGCAACTTGTGATTTTTGTAATATTTTTTAACAAAGAAGAAAACAAAATGTGTGAAGACATTCTGGGTGTATCATCACTCGAAACAATACAACAGGAGAAGACATCTACAGAGCAATAAAAAATATGTTAACTGAGAGAGGGATTGATTTGAGAAAAGTGGTGTCTATAACCACGGATGGAGCTCCAGTTATGTTGGGAAGAGAAAGGGGAGCTGTGGCAAAATTGAAAGAGGGCCACCCTGACCTTATGTCTTACCACTGTATAATTCACCAATCAGTCCTGTGTGCCATACTGTCTGACAGGTATGCTGATGTGATGAACACAATGATGAGAATGATCAACTTCCTTCGGGCGTCTTCTTCCCTGCAGCATCGCCAGCTCAGAGAATTCCTCAAAGAAGTTGAAGCAGATGCAGATGATCTCCTGCTCCACAACAATGTTAGGTGGCTTAGTCAGGGGAAAGTGTTGGAGCACTTTTGGTCCATACGGAATGAAATAGCAGCATTTCTGGGTCAAATGAAGAAAGAAAAAGCAGCAACATTTCTTTCATTTCTTATGACACAGAGAAGATGGAACATCTTGCATTCATGGTTGACATAACATCTCACTTAAATCAGCTGAATTTAAAGCTACAAGGCAAGGACAATTCAGTTTGTGACCTGATGAGGGATGTGCAGGCTTTCCAAAGAAAACTGGAAACATTCAAAGATGACATACAGCAGGACTGCACCCACTTCCCAGCTGTAAAAGAACGAGTGAAGGGTGACAAATCTTGTTTTGTGTGATTTATAAACAAGCTGATCACCAATTTTAGCAACCGATTTGAGTTTTAAACTTGGAGAGCAGCTTCTATAGCTATTTATTCAAAACACATTCCTCATCACCGACATCAGGAGGTTTTCCAAGGAGGCCAGTGGCATCTTTCAATGGGCAAAGGAGGGATCTCTTCAGCTCAAACTTGCAGATCTTCAGGCCAATGGTGTTCTTAAAGGGCAAGTTGGAAACGGTGGCACTGCATCCTTTTGGATCCAAATGGTTTCAGAGACTACTTTCCCAACTTTAAGAAATGTTGCTTTGCACATTTTGGTTATGTTTGGATCTACCTATTGCTGTGAAGCAGCATTCTCCACTATGAACATAATAAAAAATAAACATCGCAACAGAACAGACTCACCAATGAGCACCCTGACATGTGCTTGAGAATGGCTTTGTCCCCCTTCAAACCTAGGTTTAAAATCCTTGCAGGGCAGCCACATGCACATTTTTCTCACTAACTTGAACAAACAAACAAGCATTTCAGTTGTTCAGTCATTTGTATTTTTTTACCCTGTATTGCCAATAGAACATGTTGGTTTTATAGGCCTTCTTGAATAAAAGTAGGTTAGTTTACTAAAGTTGAAACACATAAAAATGTGAATAATGTTAAATGTTCTAATTGTTCTTGAACATGCTCTTATGTTGCTATTTAATGATTCAATTAAAGCATTTGTTTAGTTTTATGCACCTTTTATATTTTATTTACATTTTTGAATGTTGTAATTATCAGCATGGCCACGTAAAGATACGTTTGTATTTTTTGGAAAAAAAGAAGCATTAAAAATATTTCCGGACCCAAGATTGTTGTAATTTCTTTAATTTCGAACCCAGAGGATTTTTAATTCATGCAATAGCACAAAAAAATACAAAACTGTGCAATGCAAAGAAACATAAAACATACATGTAAAAAAAAAAAGTAATAATAACAGAAACTTAAAAAAAAAAAAAAAAAAGGTGCAGTATGGCTGCGCGTCATGGGTCATGACGTAGCGTAGAGAATGTGAGTGGCTGGGGGAGGAGTTGCCGTCCGATTGCTTTGGAACAGTATTACTTGGAAGACAATCCACTTTTCATGTGTCATTGGTCACACGACGTAATGTAATCGACTGAAAGGTGGCGGGGATTTTCGGACACGCCAAGAATCCAGAATCCGTTCAATCTCGCTTCTGCTTGGAGTCGTCTGGGTGCACGTTGAAACTTCGAGGCCTGCTTATGTTAGCCTAGCCTAGTTTAGCCGCTAACAAAGAGAACAAACAACACGCTTGAGATCTGCACGTCGCCCAGCAAGCAAACATCCAGTCCCAAAATGTCAGGTGAGTAAGTTGACTTTTGACTCAGTTGTCTCGCAAATACTATACATTAATAATCGAATGTTTCAAGAAACAAAATGTGATTAGTGCCGTAACGCAGCACCCCATTTGTGATTTTTAATTCCACTTTCACTGTTTTTCTTTTTGATCGTGTCTTACTAATTTTAATGTGATGTAAAGCACTTAAATTAAATATTCTCATGTAACATTTCTACTTATTTACCAATCAAAGAATGGAGAAACGACCTTTCTGTAACGTCCGATAATAGTTACTGGACACAAATCTGTCAAAATAAATTTACAAAGAGGAGCAATCTGCAATTTAACCAGTTTAAAATACTGCATAGATGGCACACAACCCAATTCAAACCATATAAAATGGGGTTTTCCCAATCCAATAAATGTCAAAACTGTCAGGAGAATACTCCAGATACATATTTTGCATGCTTGCCAGTGTGAGCCTGTACAACTGACAGTGACGTGCGGTCAGGGGAGGCAGGTGAGGCAGAGCCTCACCTGTCATCATGACAAAAAAATAATTATAGCATCAAATTTATATTAATATTTGTCCATTGCTCTTTATGTATGACTCATTTCAAACATTTTTTATAGTCAAAATCGCTGAATTTGCCCATTTCCCGTTCAAATAACGAAATGAAACGAGAGGTGCGGCAGCAACGATTAAAGCCTCACCTCTGATTGCGCAATCCATAACAAACTGGGTTGATACATGGAATTGGAGCGTGCTGGTTGCCGTACATCTGCATGTCGCCATTATAATGTTTCCAGATACGTTTATTTGACCTGATTTTCCACAGTCTGGCTAATGTCTTTAATCCTTAAAGTTTAATGTTTGTTAGCGACATATTTAGTTTTGCTGATGGGAAATAAAACCGCAGTGAAAAGGCACAGGTTGCGGCAGATAGTACTCTGCCGCACTGAAAGGGGGCGTACGTGAAACTGGACTTTCCGTCAAAAGTGGACGCGATTAACAACACCGGAGCTAAAAGGTTTGCTTCAAACTACGGGACAGAAGATAACTCGCGCTTTTCAAACGGACTGGTGCACCCGAAAAGACTGGCTATGTGGCTGTCCTTCGAAAATTGGCTTTGCTGCTTTCCCTGCCTTTTCTTCTCAACTTGTGCCAATGTCTGGACTAACACGAGACATTGTGACATTAAAAAACTACCACGAAGCCTCAGCAAACACGAGAGCTCGACCACTCACATTCAAAGCCTGATTGCTTTAAAAACTTTTGGAAGCTCAAGGATCGATTTGGCTTTGACGAACAGCGGAAGCTCAACGGTAGCATCCAGAATGCTAAGGTAAAGGACAACCGAAAGAGTTTGAAAGACCTCATTAATGCAACCTGCATCCTAGCTAAACAGGAGTTAACATTTCGTGGTAACGATGAGCATGTAAGCTCTTCTAAACGTGGCTTATATGTAGAACGATTACATGGTTTTGCTGAGAAAGATGAAAGGTCAGCTAGACATTTGGACACATCCACTGTGTGTTCTGGCTTGTCAAATAGAACACAGCGATCAAATTGAAGCAATCCTCTCCATTGAGGCAGAGAGATTTTTTTAAAGTAAAGGAAAATAAGGAGGACTTTTACAAAAAGGGCGTAGGTTTGCATAGGGACGGTAGGGACATAACACTACCAACTTTTCAGGATGCTAAAATTGTCCCCACCAACGTTAAAGCAACCTTACCTTTTTTGCATGATATAATGTTCAGTTATATAGAGAATTTAGATCTTTCAATAGTTCCATATGTTGTAAGGATAGAATTGACCCTACCATTATTAAGTGAATTATTTTCATTATGTTTATGCTAAAAAAAACCAGACATTTATTCAGGAAGTTTTCTAAATGTTTGTTTAGTATTTTTTGAAAACAAAGGTTTGAATCGAACAGTGTATCATCTGAACCAATGCACGTAAAAGTTATTATCAGTAGATAAGGATTTATTTTGCATTGATCATTTTTGCCTATTAATTAATTAGGTTCATATACATGAGAAATGTGGCCCTTTGCCCCCTTCATCCAATCTGTTTGGTCTTATTAATGTCCCGTCCCCAGCAAAAAGTGTACCTACATGCAGGTTATGCTGTTATATCGTCCCTACGAATGTTGAGACCAAACCTATGCTCTTCCAAAGTAACGGCGGTTTTTGTGGTGAAGGACAGGCGCAACACCACAAACAGTTTTCATTTCAATCTTATTAAAAAAAAAAAAAATTAAAAGAGCTTAGACTAAGAAAAATACAATAGAATATTTAAAAACTAAATTTTGGCCTTAAATAAAATATTCTTTGTTTTTCTTTTCACACTTTTTGTTTAGCAATCTGTAATAAATTGATTAAAGTATCAGAATTACAAGTTTTAAAAACAACTGAATATTTCACTAAAGGTCAGAATTGAATTCTGTGGTTTTGTACACCACTCTTTACTCTCATTTATGTTGCATGAATTATAGAATTGCGACGGCCAACACATTGAGGGTGTACAGCAAATGCATGTTATTTTCTTACTTTTACGTATCGATAATATGTACCGTGTGTGCGTGTTTTGTGAAGAATGCCGATGAGATATGAAATAACCAGTAGCTAATTGAATAAGTTACCCTTTTTGGTTTATATATTTGGAAATCTGACACTAAAGGAGTCAGTGCCTCACCAACCATGAACCTCACCGCACGTCACTGGTACAACAGGTCTAGCTGCGGGAAACGAAGAAACTCTCATCCCTTTCGAACTGCAGGATTCCGTTGTCTCCAAATCTTTGTCTGCTTGGCGATCTTAATCCTCATCTTAATATCTCATGTAATCAAGCCCGTCTGATACTGGCGACTTTAACGATATATTTTTTTTTTCTCTTTAGCAACAACGTTGCTAAATTGGAAACATAAACAAAATATTAACAAGAACCAATGGCTAAATTTAGTCATGGGATATATAAAACGAGCAAATATGTGCAAAACAGACAAACAAATTGCACAATAATGAAAAACAATGGGTGACATTCGCTAGGATGCTGAAGCTAGAATAATGATTCTTTCTTGTATGTGAATGAATGACATAATAAAAGGGCTGCAGCTAACGATTATTTTCATAATCGATGAATTGGATAATTAATCATTAACATTTATCAGATTAATTCATGATTAATCTGATAAATGTCACTTCTATCAATCATCTTCACAATTTACGTTGAAGTTGTTTTCACCATTCTCGCAGTCGGACATCCGGGCACTAATGACGTCACCAGCCACAACAAAGCGTTGCCATATTGAAATAGGGGCAAAAGAGGAGTCACAAGTAGGCATGTGCCGGTATGAGATTTTGACGGTACGATAACCGTGAGCAAAAATACCGCGGTTTCACGGTATCACGGTATTGCAATTATAGCTCCCAAAAATTTTGAGATGTATTGGTTAAAAAAAAACAACTTTTTTCCATTGAACTGGATTTTTTTTTTCAGACCATAGTTGCAAATTGGAACATGAATATGTTGTTAAAATAAATAAATTATCAATAAAAAAATATTTGAAATAAAATTAAAATAAATATAACTTATAGACTATACTTACAGCCACAGCTCAATTAGCACAAGATTACAGCAAGAACAAAATAATTTCTATAAAGTAAAAACACTTCTGAATAAATTTTTTAAAAATTTATACTGCATGACTTTTTTTTGGAGGGTGGAAAAGCTTAAGTGAAGTTTCGCCATTTTCAGCCACTGTGTCAACTCTAGTCTACATGATGTCATGCCTTTGTGTTAAAAAGAACATAAGGAATTCATAAGTTAGGTAAAAATGTATAAGTTAGTTAAAATGTCAATATTGTTGTGGAAAGGTTTCATCTAAAAAAAAAAACACACATTGAAAAACACACCTTGATCCAGCGAACGTGGATTTGTGCTTAGGGCAAGATCATCGTTCACAATTAGCGATCTTTGATGCTATCACTTTTTCCCCTTCAAGCTTGTTTTCTCACTCTGCGGCTGTTACAGTCAACGAAGTTGCTCTCCCAGCTGAGCCTAGGCTAACATTCATCTTTGTAAGCTTTTACTTTGTTTGTATATTGAATTTGAAAGGAAAATGTGTGTTTTGTTTTTGGCGAACTTTTCCCATGGTGCTAATCTGTGGAAGCTACTCACATGGAAAAATCTAATTGTACAACATTTTAAATGTATTCATTTTGTATATTAAACTTACCACGATTTGAGAGCTCAATAAATTGAAGAACAGTACGCCTTATGTTTGGAGTAATTGTTTTTGGGTTAGCTGGCTGTGTAGCCGATAGCGTCACTCTCACACACAGCAACAAATGGGAGGGGGTGAGCGCTGCTGCGCCAAGCCGCTTCTGGCTGCATTTTTGACATAAGAAAAATTGCGAATACCGCCCTACGGTCTGACGGAAAATTTTAGTGGTTTTGAAACTGCGACGTTTTCACACCACGGTAAACCGTGAAACCGGTAACCGGCACATGCCTAGTCACAAGCAGTTGCTCTGTCGTGCATTGTAATACAAACGCGTTGAACTTTCATCTTATATGCGGTCTTTTTTCCATCGGAATGACAAAAAGTTGCTTTGTTGCGGATTGTCACACAAGGAAGAGTTCGGAGCCGCATTTGAAGTTCTTCAGTCTTCCTTGTGAGAAGAAAAGGAGAAACAAATGGCTGAAAGCAATTAATCGAGGAACAGTAAAAGAAGACTGTTCCGTGGACTATTCTCGCCTGTAGGAACCTAAATCCAAGCACATTTACGTTTGCAGCCGACATTTTATTACTGGTGAGTAAACTTAATTTTTTTTTTTTTTTTTCCCCAATTAGCTGCTAGGATTTAATAGACTAGGCAGTGGTTATCATCACCGTAACCGTCAACTTGCAAAGCGTTATTTTTCTTCTGCCGTGAACTGCTCCGATTAATCAATCGGTATATTTTTGGCCCGGTGGGAATTGGTTATTTTGCAGTGACGTGTTCACGGCTAAATAACGCTTGGAGTTGAATTACCGGTTACGGCAGAAATAATCACTCCGTATATACTACCAGTTTTCTTAGTTCCACACAGTACATATTCCATGTAACTGATAAAGGTCAACTTACTGGGTGACTTTATGAGGTAGTTGTCGATGTTTCCGAACTCCACTGCTGGCCATTCCTTTGGATTGTTCATCCAGCTATCAGCTGCGACTTTGTACGGGCAGATTTGCAAGCCAATACATGGTAATTTTAAATTTTATCGCCTCCTCTTGTCTGTCGGCAGTGACTCGTGATAATAGTAAGCCATGTTTAAGACGTTTTTATATAAAAAGAGGCACCTGAAATATATGAATTTCAGACGTTTGTCTACGGAATGTTTAGCTGTGCGTGCCCCCTTGTCAAAATGGTGACACGTTGCTAAGCGAGGTGACGTCATCGTGACATCATGCCAACTTCCTCTATGTTCGAAGTCGCAATAAAGACACAATGGATGACTATTTTCTCAAAAACAGAAATATTTTAATTAAGGGTGTAACGATACATGTATTCGTATTGAACCATTTCGGTACTTGGCGTTCGGTTCGGAACGGGGGCGTACCGAACGAGTTTCTGACGTAATGTAACCCTTACTTTTCGAGGCTGTTAGTCGATCAGGTTACAGCTTCTTTGTGTAGATTATATTTAGTCCGTCTTCCCGACTATAATGAGGACCAACACGGTAGCACAGTAAGAAACGTCAAGGGCGCAACAACGTGGCTGCCGCGAGAACGCAGTGAAATGCGGCCGTTAAAGTTAATCAGCGAATGCACACCAGACTAGGCATGTGCCGGTTACCGGTTTCACGGTTTACCGTGGTGTGAAAACGTCGCGGTTTCAAAACCACTAAAATTTTCCGTCAGACCGTAGGACGGTATTCGCTATTTTTCTTGTGTCAAAAATGCAGCCAGAAGCGGCTTGGCGCAGCAGCGCTCACCCCCTCCCGTTTGTTGCTGTGTGTGAGTGATGCTATCGGCTACACAGCCAGCTAACCCAAAAACAATTACTCCAAACATGAGGCGTACTGTTCTTCAATTTATTGAGCTCTCAAATCGTGGTAAGTTTAATATACAAAATGAATACATTTAAAATATTGTACAATTAGATTTTTCCACGTGAGTAGCTTCCACAGATTAGCACCATGGAAAAAGTTCGCCAAAAACAAAACACACATTTTCCTTTCAAATTCAATATACAAACAAAGTAAAAGCTTACAAAGATGAATGTTAGCCTAGGCACAGCTGGGAGAGCAACTTCATTGTGTGTTACAGCCGCAGAGTGAGAAAACAAGCTTGATTCGCTTGAATGAAGGGGAAAAAGTGATAGCATCAAAGATCGCTAATTGCGAACAATGATCTTGCCCTAAGGATAAATCCATGTTTGCTGGATCAAGGTGAGGTCTCACTCTCAATGTGTTTTTTTTTTTTTTTTTTTTTTTTTTTTTTTTTTTTAGATGAAACCTTTCCACAACAATATTGACATTTTAACTAACTTATACATTTTTACCTAACTTATGAATTCCTTATGTTCTTTTTAACACAAAGGCATGACATCATGTAGATTAGAGTTGACACAGTGGCTGAAAATGGCGAAACTTCACTTAAGCTTTTCCACCCTCAAAAAAAAGTCATGCAGTATAAATTTTTAAAAATTTTATTCAGAAGTGTTTTTACTTTATAGAAATTATTTTGTTCTTGCTGTAATCTTGTGCAACTTGAGCTGTGGCTGTGAGTATAGTCTATAAGTTATATTTATTTTAATTTTATTTCAAATATTTTTTTAATTGATAATTTATTTATTTTAACAATATATTCATGTTCCAATTTGCAACCATGGTCTGAAAAAAAAATACTGTTCAATGGAAAAAAGTTTTTTTTTTTTTTTTTTTAACCCATACATCTCAAAATTTTTGGGAGCTATAATTGCAATACCGTGATACCGTGAAACAGCGGTATTTTTGCTCACGGTTATCGTACCGTCAAAATCTCATACCGGCACATGCCTACACCAGACGCAGTGCGGCCGCGTGTTGCTTCCCAGAAGCGGCTCAACGCAGTGTACGCGAAAACAACGGCAGAGTTTACTATTTGACGCGAGACGCGGCCCTCCTGCGTCAATACTACTAGCTAGCAGACCGGAAGTCACTCGTGTAAAAATACGGTGGATCCGGTCGATTTTCAAACTAATATGCAGTCGTAACTAGAGGTGGGAATCTTTGGGCACCTAACGATTCGATTACGATTCAGAGGCTATGATTCGATTATAAATCGATTATTGATCCCCCCCCCCCCCCCACCCCGCCGTTATTAGCTGCTTTTAATGATTTGTACATTAGTTACAAAAACTGTAAAAAAAATATATATATATGTATATATTTTTTTAAAAACCTCGCAAGCTTAGATAAACGACTATTTCAGTATCAAGTTAACAGTTAAAAACTAAATAATATACTCAAATCCCCATTCTGTATCAGCAGCTTTAAACTACATTCAATTAATTTAGTGTTGTGAATCAACTGTTAAAGTTGTTAAAATTGCTCCCGTTATTCCATAATTTCCCTTTTGTCTACTTTCGACATGTGAAAGTTTAAAAACTATTTTATAGATGGATTCAAGTCAATATGTTACCGATTTAGGAGTATTTTAGATAAAAAAGTTAATTAGGTTCGCTACAACAGCCTTGCAGGGAAGTATACTGCTTTAAGATGGCGGCTGTTTACTAACGCCCGCATCTAGCTTTCTGTACATGTGTCTAATTTGCATCTAGTCCTACATAAATATGATATCTACTAGGCCTGAACGATATTGGGAAAAACTATTGCTGCGATTTTTGGGGGGTTTGCGATATATTGCGATATTATATTGCGATATTAAAAAAAAAATTATATTTTTTTCAAGATATTTTCACAAGATGACTTAAATAGCTGTTTGGAAAGACTTTAGATCACCACAGTGTACAGTCATCCCTTGTTTTTCGCGGTTAATGGGGACCAGAACCCGCCGCGATAAGTGTAAAACCGCGAAGTAGCCCACCCCCCCATTTTAAATTTTTTTTTTTTGTGTGTGTGTTTTTTGTGCCCAATGTATTTATTCAGATTTAGCATTGGAAAGAGATACATACAGGTTGACCCAAAAAAAAGTTTACACTCAGTTGACTGCTTGTTTAAAAGCCATTGAAACATATCTAAATAGGTTGTCATGCTTAAGTGATTCATTAAAGAGCATATGACACCAGAAAAAAAGTCTTAAATGGCATTATTATGTAAATTAGAATCATATTTTGAGACAATTCGACTATATACAACAATTTAGCAAAGCGCAGATGACGAGAAATTAGTCTTTTAATCTGCCGGTTAGCCACGCCTACCATTATAGGGCTTTAGCGTCCCCAACAGGTGGATGACGTCAGCGGTAGACTAGGCTCATCGGTTTTACTATTCAGCCCATTGAGGGGGAATTGTTCAGAACGAGGAAAACGCGACGAAGAGAGCTGCAAAATGTCATTGTTTCAGTCTCTCTACTCCCAATATTTTTACAGGATATTCTTTTTATCCAAGTATTTTTCCCCAATAGCTATATAAATGGCTTGAGAAGGACCAGTCAGCCCGTCGAAACTATTCACAATGAGGAAAACGCGACGAAGAGAGCGGCAAAATGTCATTGTTTCTGTCTCTTTACTTCAATATTTTTCAGGATATTCTTTTTACCCAAGTACTTTCCCCAATTGCTAAATAAATGGCATGGCCATGACAAATAACAATCTTGTGCTAAATGGAATATAAAACAATAAAAATCCATTTATTCAAGACGAAATGGCAAAATTACTCCATAATGGTCAAAACAGTCGACTTCACCTTTACTGTCACACCTCCCGAACTATATTTTATGACACCTAAATCGGACATATGTAATTTCCCTTCCCCGGCTTCGGAGAATGTAAACAGACCAGAAGCAGTGACAGCTAGCCGACATGCTAACCCGAACCGAGGGATGTTTCAAAGTCTTCGAAGTGGAAAATCACACATAACTAGCCTGGATTATTTGACATGACGACCCGGTTGTCGAGTTTCTTTGCGGATCGGCAAACCGCCCGGCGGAGAGCAATTTACAGTTCGTTCCCTGGAGGAGGGTGGCTGGAGTTGTTGTGTAGCTAACGCGCTAACAGCTAACTGCTAATGAGCATGAGGATAGCTTTTTACATGCCTATCAATGATCAAACGTAAGTAGTCCTTTATTTAAAGGAATTTTATAGTGTTTACTTTGTAATCACTGTATTCGTATTTGACATAATACAAAACAAGATGTTTACTCACTTCCTTGTAAGTCCAATGGTCCCACAGTAAATATCCACGGTGAATGGGAACCTTTTGAAACTCCAAAAAGGCGCATACGCCTCTCCCGCATACAGAATGATTTTTCTGCAGCCGTCTGGCTGGCGTGATGCAAAAAATAAAAGTATTAATCCGCAAAATCAGCTGAATCCTTCGTCCTCATACACAACAGTACACTGTATAGTGAAGAGAACGTCTTCTACCGTACACGTCACAGCGCCCTCCTCCTCAATGCAAGACCGAAGCCGGAAGTCACTCATTTTCATGGCGCGGGATTCAAAAAACTAAATAAATATAGCAATCGCTTCCACACACATCCAAGCGGTCCATATCATTCAGGGGCATAAAATACCGCGTGTATTATGAAATAAACATGCTTTTTCGTGTCACAGGCACTTTAAGGTCACTCAATGCAGCTGGTAATCTCTCGTCTCTACAATTGCTGTGCTTCTGCTGAAAATGAAGAAAACTTTAGCTGTACCTGAATTGCTGCGTGCCGGTCTGACACCTACTGAGATTGCAGCAAATCTGAGAATATCCAGATGTGCAGTCTACAAAGTTAAAAAGAAGCTGAAAGATATTGGAACAGCCTCACGAAAACCTGGGTCTGGAAGTGCCGATCTGTGCGGACCAAAAAGTTGATTGACAAGGTGATATGTGGCCACCCCAGAGTCCAGATCTCAATCCCCTGGATTATAGCATATGGGCAACTGTGGAGGACAGTGCCTGTAAGAAGCCACAAACTTCTGTGGCAGCCTTGGAGAGGTCCATTGTTAGATCTTGGGAAAAGATGACAGCATCCTACATAAAGAAGCGTTCCACAGGCGCCTGGAGGCTGTTGTGACACTTAAGGGAGGACACATTGAAAAAGAGTGTACTGTACATGTTCTTTACAATAATGTATCATTTGTGATTCAATTCTAATTCTAAACTGAATAAACATGGCATTTAAGTTGTATTATGGCAGTGTAAACTTTTTTTTGGGTCACCGTGTATAAGACATGTTTTTTTCTCACTCCCCCCACCCCCCAAAGTGATTTTAAAAATGTATATAAATAAATGGTTTTTAAGCACTTCAAATTTCATAATTATGATAAGTTTTAAACATAACTGTCCGACCAAATCATTTTTGAACAAGAATAAAGTACTGTAGCAGATAAATGCTTGGCTTTATTAAATGCTTCTGTTTATCTACTTTAGCTGTGACCGTTGAAGTGACATGTAGAAATTTCAAACTCCTCATGATCACATCTGGCATTTAAATGTCTCCAACGTCCCCACAGTACACACATTCATTCCAGCGCGGCTTCCTTGCAATTGTTTAACAAGTTAAACGATGATTGACAGATGCCCGTGTGAAGTCTGCTTCTTTGGCCAGATCAAAGCCATTGTTGTGCCGCAGTGACTGAGAGGATCAAAAGGCTGGGAGAGGGAGGGTATGAGGCTGTGCGCAGACCAGAACGTGAGGCGTATGTGGATCAAAAAAAAGAAAAACTATCGCACGTGCTTGCGATGGGACTGTTGCGCACACGCACATCGCGATGGCGATGTTTAAACGATATATCGTTCAGGCTTAATATCTACTGCAACATTATGTGGACGTACTTTGTAGCAGCTGTCGGCAGCAGTCAGGTATGTTGTTGTTTTTTTATCTCGCGGCATGAGTTGAGCTAGAGCTGTGAGTTGAGCATTGGCATTACCCGAGGGGCCGGGTAATGACAAGCATGATGTTAAGCTACTCTCGCTCCGTTCTTCATTGCGTCCCGAAGACCGCGCGGCGTGCTGAGTGTGTTTTACTTCCGCTTTACTTGACGTATTTCAATAATCGGAATTTGGATGTTTGTGAATCGTTCTCGAATCTTCCACTTCCGAATCGCGAAAAATCTGAAGAATTGGAAATTTCGCACACCTCTAATTGTAACCCACTTTTTGAGTCCATCAGATCTCTTGAGTGGTAGATCGGGGCACAGTTGACTTGTCTTTGTTGATTTACAGTTGTCTTCTCTGCTATAATAATAACCAACCCCATATTCAATACAAAACCCTCCTACCACAACAAAACAAGTAGGAACTAATATTCACATAGGAACTAAAGTTATACAACATAAAATATACAATATAAATGAATACTACATCACATATGTAAAATACAAACACATTGTAAAATAAATAATAGCCAATTTAAATAAAATAAATTGAAATGACCTGTAATTAATAAAACCTGTAATTAAATAATAAGAATAATATACAGATCCTGCTTACACAATTTAAATTTATTAATTTCTGTGTGGCGCTTTAACTTGAGAAAATCCACCAATAAAGCTTTTGAATACTGTTCATAAGGGAAAAAAATTCATTTCGGCATTTCATTTGTAAAATACATGTTAAATCTTTGTCATTGGGACTGCTTTTCTCTTTAGCACAGGACTTCTTTTTTCTTCTTGCTTTCAGAAAGAAAGCTGACCAATACGTGGGGTCTGAAAGGCAAATTGTTGTTGGATTATTATCTTTAAATACCCGCTACTTTTTGAGCAGATTTCTAGCTTTGTAAAGGCTACTGTTCCTATCGTTGAAAGCAAAAAAGTGTAATAAGCAACTAGCTAGAGCAGGGCGGTAAACCGAAAATTTACCGTCACCGAAATTCTTCACGATGACCGACGTAATTTTGACCATGTCGGTAAATTCGGTAATTTAATAAAACAAGAAAATATAGTCTTTTCATCCCGCTTTGACGCTGTGCTGTTCGGCTATGTTCATTCCCCTTTAAAAAAGCAGACAGTGTGCTTACGTATGGAGTCACGTGGTTTTCAGGAAGCCAAACAAACATAAGCCCGGTAGGCTAACGTTAGCAGCTAACGCCACAAGTAAACGGGATGGAGTCGGGCTTAAGTTAGCTTCGCCAAGCTTTCACCCGACATTAAGTAAACTCTTGGCGGGTTCCAGACGGACTGTCACCAGCTGTCCTCCCTGGTTCTCATATCAGGAGAGGATGCTTTCAGTGCTTTGTTCTGGTAGCCAAGCCACAGGCTAACGCTAGCGGCTAACAGCGGCTACAAATGAACGTGAAAGAGTCGGATAGCGGCTCTAACCTTGTAGAAACAGCTGAAATTAATGAGTGGACTGGGACCGGACTTCGTGTAGCAATCATCATGTCACGTTATTTGGCATCTCTGTGTGATTTTTCTGAAAGGTTTCATGATGGTAAAGCACTCAGCATAAAGTACAATCCAATAGTGAAGCCTATATGTAATACAACAGTTTAATGGCCACAGCTATTTTTCTGTATGTGTTTGCTTTATTCTGCCATAATAAAACCTTAAATGTTTCATTGGCATCAGAGCAATACAGCTTTAATCTGGTTGTGTCTGTGTAGGGGGGTGCATGTATTAAAAAATGTTTCGGGGAAAAAAAAAAAAAAAACTGAAACCTTGACGTAAACACTTGTTTTGAATAATTATTTCACAGCAGCCATTACCAATAAGTTGTGTGAAGTGTACTGTTAAAGCTGCAAGTCATTTGGGTTAGAATAACATGTTTGCACAGTCGTGATGTTGATTTTTATAATGTTGTAAATTTTTCAAGTCATACAAGCTGTTATAAATTTTCACACTAGAATTCTTATTGTTTTAATACTTTTTAAAATATTTTTTTTAATACTTAATGTTTAGACTGCATTTGCAATTTTTAAATTGGAAGCTGATTAAATAAATTTAATGAGAAACGATTAATTTGTATTCCATGCATTGATTCAAATTTTCAAATTATATAACAGTCCGCTTGGGCGAATTTATCGACATTTATCGTTATCGAGGTAAATCTGCTCAATTTATCGTGATAACGTACTTAAGGCCATATCGCCCAGCCCTACAACTAGCATATTTATATTTTGCATTTGGTTTTCTTACTGTAACGAAAATGAACCGAACCGTGACCTCATAACCGAGGGACGTACCGAACCGAGATTTTTGTGTAACGTTACACCCCTAATTTTAATACAACTTCCTGACTTAATTGTGGTCTACAACTGCAGTGTTTCCCACAGGATTTTAGGAGACTGTGGTGAGAGGGTCTCTGACCCTAGGGGTAGGGTGTGTGTGTACATTTTCAAGCCTGGTGTATCTCTTTAGGGCGTTTTGAGACCAAGCAGAGGAACAATTCAATAATCAACTGTATTTGTAATGGCACTTTTTACATAAATTTGGACCCCTTTTCCGACCCAACCACTAAAATTTATATTTTACAGCCATAATCTACAATACGTTTGTTTATATTTAAATAAATGATCACAGAAAACCTACATTTATTTTTGCTTAATTTATGATTTGCTAAAGAGTTATGTTTGAAAGATATGGAAATGTTCACAGTATGGAATCCCCCTAATACCAAATGAAAACTTACCATGTGGAGTTTTATAGAGCCAGTGCTTAAACTGAGGCATTTGCAGCCATTCAGCGTTCCACGACTTTCCGTGTTTGTCTGGACCTTAATGGCATGAACAAAATAATTATTCCTAGGCACACCAACAGCTCCTCAACTACGCTGAGCAACTTTCCCTTTCTCTGCTGTCAAACTCACCTGCTGTCCCTCTTTCAGGGGAAGCTGCCTCCCCTGCTGCCCCTATGTCATTCACCTGCTCCTCACTTTCTTTCACTTTCATAGCACAGCTATGAGTCTGGTGTACTAGGCTAGTAGTCCCGTCTAGGTTTGATCTTGTGTTGGGTCGGGTCGGGCCCAAAATGTTAAGCATTCACGTTCGGGTCGGGTCGGGCCGTGCCGCCGTGCCGGACTAATAAATTATTTTAAAAAAAAAAAAAAAAAAAAATGGAGAGCAGGCTCTCTGTATTGCGCTTTTGCTTGTGCACGCACGCACGCACATGAACGCTGTAGCGCCGCCCGCTTTTTCTTCTTGTCCTCCCGCTCTAGCACTTGCGCACGGTCGAGGCACCGCCCTCTTTTTCTTTTTCTCCTGTTCTGGCGCCTTGCGCGTGTACACAACTCCACAACTCCTCATTCTCGTGGTACTTCTTTTTCAATATGGAGCAGCGAGAAGTTAAAAACAAACTGAAGACGGGGGAATGGAAGAGGCAAGAATGCACCGGTAGGAGTGAGGTATGGAAAGGATTTCAATAGATCGTGGAAGATGCAACAAAAAACTCTGTCGGCTTCGTCGAATGCAACAAATATATATCCAAAACTTTCCAAGTTGGCAAGAAAAAGTGTTGTGCATCCCTGCTAGGCTGCAAGCAGCAGCAGTAGCTGCGAGAGTTTTGAGCGCTGCAGGCCGCACAATAGATCAGCGGAGAACCTCACTGAAACCTGCCAGTGGACACAATCTTATTCCTGCACGACGACGACCAGAAAAATATAAACACTGTAAGTAAGCCATAATGTCCTGCGGTTCAAATCGCCATTTTCAGTCCGAGCCGGTCTAATTATTTCCCTTATTTCACAGGAATAAAGAGCAGGACATGAGCCCGCAAGTTGCAGACTGCAGTCAAGGCCAGCCCGCAGTTTAAAAGCTTTTATTTCATTTGTATTTTTTTTATAATTTATTTTTGGTATTGTTGTCATTACAATAAAGAAAATTATTTCAAAGCATTTGTAGTTTTTTTTTTTTTTTTTTTTTGCTGCTGTTCCCTCTCCTTGTCAGAAAGGCGCGTCCATGTGAGAACAATATCCCACACACTCAGAAATATATTTAACAAACTTTCCTAGCGTTATTTCGTTTTTTAAATGCTTTTATAATTCTCATAAAATATGTAGACTATTTAGATATTGAGTAAACTTGCTTTTTTTTTTTCTGACAACTGAATTCGTTACGAAAGACACTTATTTATGCACACAAAGGCAACACAAATATGATCCTTTTGAATCTTCTCCTCCATGTGTCTACAAAACCACTTTTTTTTTTAAATATTAAACTTTCCCAGCGTTATTTCGTTGTGTAAATGTGTTTATAATGATTATAAAAATATGTAGACTATTTAAACATTAAGAAAACTTGACAACTCGAAGAAATTAAAATAAATTACTGCGGGGTTTTTTTTCCGCGTCACTCCAACAAATACTTTTTTTTTTTTTATTCGGGCTCGGGCCTGCAAATCTAGTTAATTGATCGGGTTCGGGGCGGGTCGGGCCTCAATACCAGCGGGCCGTGTCGGGTCGGGCTGGATTTTTTAGGCCCGAACTAGGCTCTACAGTATGAGCGCGACCTGTTGGCGCGTGTGTCTGTGTGTGTGCACGCACGCGAGCGAGAGGGTAGTAGAGTGGAGTGGGCTACAGCTGTGTAATCGGCTGACTGACGCATCTGATTATTATCTTTTTTTTTTTTTTTTCGGCGGGGGGGGGGCAAAGGAGACTGTGGCGGGCCCAAACGAGACTGTGGCGGGCCTCTCGTTCATTGGTGGGAAACACTGACCTGTATCAATTATGAAATTCGTTGGCAACCAATTAATCGTTTTACGAGTTGTTGCAGCCTTATTTAAAAAGTTAGTTTAGTGAAATGTCTGAAAATTGACAAAAATGTCAAGTTTTTTTTCGAAGTAAAAGCAGATTTTTGTTCATGTCCTACTTTGACTTAACAAAAATATAATGAAGAAATCTCATATTTTCAAATGAGAAGTTATTTATATTTTATAGCTTCAAGAATTTAGACGACTTTAAGTGAAGAAGGTCCTAAATGATTAATCGCTTATCAAAATAGTTGTCGATTAATTTGCAGATTGATTCGTTACTGATTAATCGAGTAATTGTTGCACCGCCACATAAACGTGATTGCGCGGGGTGAGGCGTACACAATTTCGGCAATGCGAGGTTTGGAACCCAATACCAAAATCACCTGTAGGTGTTGATAATTGTACATCACAAATTCATATAAAAATGATGTCACTCGTTTGTGGGGACAAAGTGTCCCAGTCCGATCACGTGATCGGTAATCGGCCCGATCGCGCCATTTTTTGGGAGGATCTGAACCTGGTGAAAAGGATCGAGATTTTAGTATTTCTGCTTTATGCTCGCGCCACAGCCTCTTATCCTCTCTCCTGCTAGCAGTGCGCCAAACTATCAGCCTGCGTTTGGTATTTAAAGTTAACAATGATTGACAGGTTTGTTGCTTTGATCTTGCCAGGGAAGCATGGTAGCTCTTAGAGCAGTGCTGGGCAAACTATTCCACAAAGGGCCGCAGTGGGTGCGGGTTTTTGTTCATACCTATCGTGAGGACAGCCTTTCACCAATCCGGTTTCTTACAAGTGCAATCACTAGATTTCAGTCAGGTGCTTCTTGTTTCGACTGATACCTCATTGGCTAAACTGTCTGTGCTGAATAAGTTTGAACAAAGACCAGGACCCACTGCGGCCTTCGAGGACCGGTTCTTAAGGCCGAGTTATACTTCCGCGTCAGACTTACGCCGTCAAGGAAGAATCGAGTTACGACCCTACGCTGTAGGCTGACGCGCACCTCTCGAATTTTCTAACCTTCGCCTCACCTAGACGTGTGTGACGTGGCGAAAACAGACTGTGATTGGTCCGCTCAGACTGTTGTTTCGGGTTTCCCGCGAAAACACCGCCATTGCAGAATAGAATCAAACATTGTTTTCTACACGCAAAAATGCACCAAGCAGACGGGAGTATCATCGAAGAGCAAGTCTCGTCAAGACATTACTATTGTGATTGCCAAATGGCAAGGTCGGCGATCGGGGAAAAAAAAAATGGAAGAACCACCGAGACGTGGGTGTTCGGAATCGAGTGGCCACACGAAGCGGTGACCCAGTCGGCCAAAAACTGCCAACTTTTTATCACTTTATGTCGTATTTTTGGTTGGTGCACTTCATCATTTACTGTGTACATATGTTTGCTGTGAGTCTGTGACTTGTTTACGTGTCACACTTCAAGTATATGAAGAATAAAGCACAGATTTGGTGTCAAAAGAGTTGTTTTGATCTTTAATTTTCAATAACAGACAGTTCACACACACAATACATCAACACTGATTGAGAGTGCCTCGGTGCTTTTTATGATAACCTTAAAATCAAGCCTCCCAACGCAGTTTGGGAAGTTCCCTAGACGCCAGAAATCTGCTATGGCTTCCCACTGGCTGGTTGTAGGACACGGCAAACAAATCGGGCTGGAGGGCTTTGCAGACCTTGAACGCAGTGCTCGACGCCAGTTTGAAGCTAGCCGCCACAGCTAGCTCTCTCCACCCGAGTCTAAAACTCTCTGTGCGGCATCAAAAGTCGGCCAGACCGCCTCGAAACCGTCTTCTGCGTCGCCTGCCCGTCAACATTTGTATGTTCAATATTTATTCAGTGTTGATGAGCAGAATATTTACTTTCAAGAGTTCCATCTTGCATTGTTTATTTTTTCTCCGACTAGCGGAAGTAAACAAGCATGCCCCAAAACCGTAAAAACATAACGCCACATCCCTCTAGTGGCTTGGCGGTGAATTACAGAGCAACGCGTTCCCTCACCGCAGAACTATCGAATGTCGAATGACGCCGTAGTCGCTATGCCGTCACCGCAACGCGGGAGTATAACTCAGGCTTTAGAGCAAAGGTGCAAATCTGTCAATCATCGTTAAACTTGCATAAGTGTGCTGTGGCTCATTGTGTAAGTGAGAGGCTGTTCTTTGCAGCGTGAGTGGACTCACTCAATGAAGCATTTAATAAAGACAAGCATTTTTCAACGTTATTCTCATTTATTAATATTTCACTTTATGAAGATGGCACGGTGGGAGAGTAACATGTTTGGAACTTTTCAACAAAACAAAAAAACCAACCAAAAAAAATTTTTTTTTTTTCTGTATCGGATCGGGACTCGGTACAGGCAGATTCTCAAAATCTGGTGACTCGGGACTCAGGTGCAAAAATATGAGATCGGGACATCCCTACTTATGTTTGTGTCTTAGTTATTAAAGGGTATTACAACACCTGAGGAAATGCTAATATTGCATCATTTATCCATAAACGAATACCTTTTGGATTCATATCATGCCACTTCGTGTAATTGCACAAATCGCAACACCAAGAAAATGATAGAAATTTGGATCGATTGTCAAGCTAAAACGACCGGCGCCCGAGATCCCGGAAATGTAGCATATTGTGTGCGTGACGTCACAACAAGGAAACAACTGGCTCAGTGCTTAGTACTGAATGGCGGCGATGATGGCGGACAATTTTGTTTCTAGTTGCAGCGACGAATCCGACGTAACGAACGTTCTTCTAATGGTGACGAGGAGAGTTATGAACCTTTCTTTGGTGTTTTGGGTTATCAATTTGAGCCTAAACGAAAGCCAATGCAGCCTAATGAAAGGATCATTGAGGGGAGAGATCACACTGATGAATAGAGGTGTGCAAAATTTCCGATTCTTAGATTATTCGCGATTCGGGCGTGGAAGATTCGAGAACGATTCACAAACATCCAAATTCCGATTATTGAATTATACCAGGTAAAGCGGAAATAAAACGCAGACAGCGCGGTCTTCGGGACGCAATGAGGAACGGACCGAGAGTAAATATCATGTGCAGCTAATGCCGCTAGGTAAAAAAAAAAACAATAATACCTGACTGCGGCCGTCAGCCGCTACAAACAGCGCCCAGTTGGTAGTTGCTACAAACGGACCGCAACATACGGCTATGGTAGATATCACATATATCTAGACGAGATTTGAATTGACAGACTTTCCCGCGGGAGTAAACAGGCGCCATCTTAAAGCAGTAGACTTCTCTAGAAGGCTCTGTTATAGAGAACCTAATTACTTTTTATCTAAAATACACCTAAATTGGCAAAATCTTGACTTGAATCTATCTTTAAATGATAAAACAGTTTTAAAACGTTCACATGTCGAAAGTAGACATGAGGGAAATTATGGAATAACGGGCGCAATTTTAACAACTTTAACGGTTGATTCACAACATTAAATTAATGTAGTTCAAAGCTTCTGATACAGAATGGGGACTTGAGTATTTTATTTTCTGTTTTTAACCGGTAACATGATACTATAATAGTAGTTTGGTTTATAAGCCTTAGAGGATTTTGAACAATTTTGGAACAAATATACAAAGCATTTTAAGAAAAGAAAAAAAAAAAAGGGGAGGGGGGGCATCAATAATCGATTTATAATCGAATCAGAGTCTCTGAATCGTAATTGAATCGTTAGGTGCCCAAAGATTCCCACCTCTACTGATGAAACACCGGCAACAGATCATGTGGAAAACACCGAATGGTTTGCTTTGCATTTCTTTTTGTGAAGTTGATACACCGTGACCGCAAAATAATGTATAAAATAATTATCATTTATTGTGCTATCATAGGTTTTCGCTCTGCCAGCAGACACAAATATGAATCGGATTAGAGGATTTGTTCTATATATTTTACGAGCAATAATTTATATACTGTATGTGTCCAGTCCTATATCCAATGCGTGATGTTTTTTCCATATATGTATAACTACACACATATAAACATAACTGTGTCATAACTGTTTTTAACTGCGCCATAACTGCCTTTGAGAAGAGTAACTAACTGTGTGCTCTAGGTGCACACATTCTTTTGGACTGATAATGCAACTTCTTATCAGGTTATGCTCGCCACTCTGATGCGAGTTTTAGCTCATTGCTATAGTAACCAAGATATATGATGCTGCTCAAAAGTGCAACAAGTGAACCAATCATATTTGGACACGAGACTCATCTCCTTAAGAGGTTGAGCAAAACATGTTAAAATTACCATGTTTGGGCAGGCAGTATGTCTCCTGAGGGCAGGGGTCGGCCCCCTCTGTTCTCATGTGACATATGCCTATAAAGAGCGGACATTTCCGGGCCACACTTAGAGTCAGCCATGGATTTTAACGCGTAGATCGCTTGGCGTGGTTCCTTGAAGGCTCAAACCAGGAGCGAATTTTGTGGCTCTCCGCTCATTGTCGACAGGTAAGAGCTTGATTCATTATCAGGGAACTCGTTGTACTTTGGTGTGGGGATATTTTAGCTTCGACAACTAACATATCTAGCGCCATTGTTACTTGTGTTTGTGTGTTTTTAACTGCATCGTAGGGGTTTTTGACAATTCAGACCTAGCGCTGTGGTTATTCTGTGTTATGCTTGTTTTTTGCTTGCCGTTGTGGGATTGTAATCAATAAAACTTCATTTATTCATTTATTTGCAATTTCTAATCAATAAACATTGTCTATTAAGCAAAAGTGTGCCTGTTGCTTACTCACTGCGAACCTTGACTTTTTCGTAAAACACTTACTCTGGCCATCTCGAGCTTGGCTGCTCCGCTCCTTTGGTTAGCCTGGAGTGGTGGGGTGGTCTCATCAGAGCCAGTCATCGTCCTCTTTCTTGATATCTCGGGACATTTAGGTGGCTGCGCGTGTTTGGTGGGCACCGCATCTGCTTTCAGCATCAATTTCTTAGCAAAACCTGATTTCATTTGTCCATAGTTCCAACAGCTTTCAGGTGTAAAATGCGCACCACACAAAACCGTTCCGGAGGCTGGGTCTGCAAAATTAGCCCTCTTAGCACGAACAAACTTTACTCATTATCTGCGTAGTCCAGCTCTTGTTCTCGCGTTCGGGAACTCGTGGGTACTACATTGCGACAAATGGCTATTTGTACACCACATAGCATGACAGGTTTGAACCATTTTAGCGATTTTTTTTGATGAAACACTAAAGCAACTCTCTTGTCGATAAACAACGATGGAACCTGCCTCGACCTTTTGTTTCTTTGTTATGACGTCTCCACTCCATTCGGCTGTTTCCGGAATACTTTCGGAAGTGTTCGTAATTTTCTATCTATTTTCGATAATTCCTCATGAATGTAATTTATTTTTTTGTTAACTTTAGTAATATTTGTTATCTTGCCACATAACTGTTCTATTGATATCTCACAGCCCCTTACTATTATAATACCCTTCAAAATGTATTGTCGAGCAATTTCAATTACATTGTGTCGTAGTGGCTGACAACAAGACACGAATAAATACAAAACCGTCACGGAGGAATATTTCTGAAGCAGTAAATATTTTGGGGACAATATGGCAAATGAAGAAATAAAATTTGGCTCATGTGTGATTATGGTATTGGTCTTGCAGGTGTCAGTCAAGTGCATCGTCCTGAACGCCCGGAATCTGCTCACATGGAAGAAGAGGAGGAGGAAGAAGAAGAGTCGCCATACATCAAGAAGGTGGAGGAAGAAATTGCCCACATTAAAGAGGAATATTTCATTAGAGTTGACAACCCCCACATTGAGGAGCAGCAGCAACCTCATCCCCTCAAAAAGGAGGAGGAGGACCCGCTTTATGTTAAAGTGAAGGTGGTGGACATACCCAAGTGGACTGATGAGACTTTGAAGGGTGAAGATGGAGGTCCGAGTGAGGCCAGCGGAGGGGCGGAGCCTCCGAGTGGCACCAGTAGCCGTTCAATAGAAGGATCCCAAGCAGACAACCTCATTCCTCGACCATCAGAGAGTGAGGACTTCACATCACACTCGCTGTTCTGTGAGTATCACGTTACTCACCTTAACCGTCGGTATTATTTGTCCATTTTCTGGCTTTTTTTTTTTCTGTGTTTCATCAAAGACAAAGCATTGTAAAAATTACACTAGGGAGTAGGGATGTCCCGATCCAGGTTTTTGCACTTCCGATCCGATACCGATACCGGCCTATCTGAGCATGTATTAAAATTTAAAGTTATTTAGCCTCCTTGCTTAGTTGTCAGACTCATGTTGAAAAGGGTACAAAAATGGTATAAAAAGCCTCTCAGGTTTAAATAAACAACTATTTCAGTATCAAGTTAACATTTTAAAACAGTAAATAAAATACTCAAGTCCCCATTCTGTATCAGCAGCTTTAAACTACATTCAATTAATTTAATTTTGCGAATCAACAGTTAAAGTTGTTAAAATTGCTCCCGTTATTCCATAATTTCCCTTCTGTCTACTTTTGACATGAGAAAATTTTAAAACTGTTTTGAAGATAGATTCAAGTCAAGATTTTGCCAATTTAGGAGTATTTTAGATAAAAAGTTACTTAGGTTCGCTTGGAAGGTTCACTACAACAGCCTACAAGGGAAGTCTCCTGCTTTAAGATGGCGGCTGTTTACTAACGCACGTAGTTTTCAATGCATGTGTTGGCAACGGCGTCGAGTCTGTCATTTTGCATCTAGTTCTATATACATATGATATCAATTAGACAAGCATGGTGTTTATGCTGCATTCCAGAGAAGTGGGAAGTCGGATTTATCCCACTCGGATGGTACCAGTTCCGACCTCAAAGGGTTCCAAGCAAATGTAAACAACAATGATGGCTGATCGCGACGAGGTGTTTTTTTATTTTGGCCATCCAAAGACATTTTGACCTCCAGCGAACCTGCCTTCCTATAAGCGATCAAATAGTAGAGGAAAAACGACGGGTGCGTTGTAGCCCACACTGTAAACTGCCTTTTTTTTTTTTATTTATATCCTTTGCTAATCGTCAATATAAAATTATAGCACAACAAAGATGATGTTGGACTTTTGTGGCCTCCGTCTAGGTAAATATCTAGGAACGCCACTCGAACTGGGAGGTCCAAGTCGCGAAGTCGGAGAAAAAATAACTACCCTGACTTCCAAGTTGTTTCAATCTGACGTCACTGGACAAAATGGCGCTCATGAAAACGTATTGAATGATGACACAATAATGAAGTAAATCAAGTTTATTTGAGACGCCATGTATTTTTTTCTCATACAGTGAATTATCTTTGTTGTGCTGTGTTTTTATATTTTTATATTGACGATCAGCAAAGGATGTAACTAAAAAAAGGCAGTTTACAGTGTGGGCAATAACGCAGCCGTTGTTTTTCCTCTACTATTTGATCGCTTATAGGGAGGCAGGTTCGCTGGAGGTCAAAATGTCTTTGGATGGCCAAATTAAAAAAACACCTCGTCGCGATCAGCCATCTTTGTTGTTTACAATTGCTTGGAACGCTTTGAGGTCGGAGCTGGTACCATCCGAGTGTGAAAAAATCAGACTTCCCACTTCTTTGGAATGGAGCATAAAAGTGTTGGAAGGTGCGTCTTTACTCACGAGAGATAATGGCTCGTCATCCAGAATGAATTCTTCGGCATTGACTCTTGTTATTCCCTGGGCTTCTGGACTGTCGAGTGACAGTTTGTCACGCATAGCAAAAGTTTCTGCCAGTGTTAGTTGCGTAGGACCTTTCTTTTGTCTTCGGTTTTCTTAACATACTGCTTATATTGTTTGTGGTGGTATGTCGCTAAATGCTTGATTAGGTTGGTTGTATTAAAACTTCTTACAGCTTTACCACCACGCTTGACTTTATTGTGGCATATGTTGCACTCTGCCTCTTCGTCTTTGTCGTCCTTTAAGGTGAAATGATCCCACACAGGTGACATTTTTAAGGGTGAAACGGTACATGTATTTGTATTGAACCGTTTCGGTACGTGGTGCCCAGTTCGGAACGGAGGCGTACCGAACGAGTTTTGTAACCTTTACTTTTCGAGGCTGTGAGTCGATCGGGTTAGTTTCTTTGTGTAGATTATATTTACTCTGTCTTCTCTACTATAATGAGGACCAACACGGTAGGACAGAATAACCCAGAAACGTCAACGGCGCAACAATGTGGCCGCCGGGAGAACGCAGTGAAACCCGGGCGTTAAATTCAATCAGCCAATGCACACCAGTCGCAATTCGGCCGCGTGTTAGACGCGTCGCAGAAGCGGCTCAACATGATGCACTCGAAAAGAACGGCAGAGTTTATTATTTGATGCAAGACGCAACCCTTCTGCGTCAATACTACTACCGGTAGCTAGGATCGGGCAGACCGGAAGTCACTCGTGTAAAAATACGGTGGATCCGGTCGATTTTAAAACTAATATGCAATCGTAACCCACTTTTTGAGTCAATCAGATCTCTTGAGTGGTAGATCGGGGCACAGTTGACTTGTCTTTGTTGATTTACTGCTGTCTTCTCTGCTATAATAATAACCAACACGGCCCCGTGTTCAATGCAAAACCCTCCTACCACAACAAAACAAGTAGGAACTAATATTCACATGTGAAGTAAAGTTATACAACATAAAATATAGAATACAAATGAATACTACATCAAATTTGTAAAATATAAACACATAATAAAATAAATAATAGCCTATTTAAATCAAATAAATTGAAATGAGCTAAAACACCTCTAATTAAATAATAACAATAATACCCAGATCCTGCTTACACAGTTAAATGTATTAATTTCTGTGTGGCGCTTTAACTTGAGAAAATCCACCAATAAAGCTTTTGAAAACCGTTCATAAGAAAAAAAAAATGATTCATTGAGGCATTTCATTTGTAAATACATGTTAAAATCTTTGTCATTGGGATTGCTTTTCTCTTTAGCACAGGACTTCTTTTTTCTTCTTGTTTACAGAAAGAAAGCTGACCAATACTGAAAGGCAAATTGTTGTTGGATTATCTTTAAATACCCGCTACTTTTTGAGCAGAATTCTAGCTTTGTATAGGCTAATGTTCCCATTGTTGAAAGCACAAAGGTGTGTAATAAACAACTAGCACATTTATATTTTGCATTTTGTTTTCTTACTGTACCGAAAATGAACCGAACTTAAAACTAAAAAAGTGAAATAAACACTTAAAATGTAAACATTTTCGACTGTTAAAATGCCTCTTAGCTCTTTGGCTAGTGTAGTGACTGACTACTGAAATACACACACAGTAGTAAAAACGTTACTTGGCAAAGTAACTGGTGATACCTTTCATGTTTTTTTTTTTTTTTCATCAAAAAAAAAACATAGTAACCTTTGCTATGTTTGGAGGTCATTTAAAGTTGTGAATCAACCGTTAAAGTTGATAAAATTGCTCCCGTTTTTGCATTAGTTCCCTTCTGTCTACTTTGGACATGTGAAAATTTTAAAACGGTTTCATCCTTTAAAGATAGACTCAAGTCAAGATTTTGCCGATTTAGGAGTGTTTTAGATAAAAAGTTGCTCAGGTTCGCTCGGAAGGTTTACTACAACAGAGCCTTTCTGAGAAGTTTACTGCTTTAAAATGGCGGCTGTTTACTAACGCTACGGAGTCTGTCATTTCGCATGTAGTTCTATATGCATGAGATATGTAGGCGTAGATTCTATTCTGTCGGCTACAGTCAGGAAATATTGGAGCCACCTAGCCTAGCATCGCGTTTGCTACAGCGTCTCAACAAACACTCTTCCCTCCCCATGTCTGACTTTTTCTCGCGTCATTCAACCAACGTATTAACGAACATTGTCTCGTTGCAGAAACGGTGACCAAATCCGAACGGATGAAAAAAAAAACGTATTCCATGAAAAACGTGCAGATTTTGAACATAACGTTGAACGTACACATTTAAAAATCAGAGCTCACTTGTACAAATTACGACGAGACCGTACAACTTGACAGGTATGAATTATAGTGGACCGTCACAGTTAGGTAATAGCACTCTGTAGCACGGGACGTCCAACAATCAGTGGTCAGGGCGAAACTATGTCTTTTAGCGAAATCATCTTCAATGGCTTTGCGTGTCATTTCATAAATGTCGTGGATTACGTTGTTGGACAGATATGTCCGCGAGGTAACAATGTAACGCGGGTCAAGCGTTGCAAACAAATTAACGAAGCCCGTCGTGTGTTTTTGCTGGTGTCATCTTCGGGGTTGTCCTGCCCTGAGAAAGTGATATCTGTGGGTGATGCAGGCTGAGGTGCCGGAGTCATGTTATAAAAGTGTTGCCATTAGCATAGGGAACAAGCGCCGAGCAATGCTTGCAATTTTATTTTTCAATATTTTCTTTCCCTCCGCATTGTAGTAGTCCACGGGGAAACCAAAATGTCGCCACACCGCAGATTTGAAAGAGGCCGGTGCTTCCTCAAAATTCGGTCTCTCCACCGCTCGCCATAGCGATTTCTTTGTTTCACTTTAAATTCACTTTTAAGCAAGAGAGGGCGTTACTCGGCTTCTATTGCACAGGAGCTTGACAGCGATCCGACATTTACTTGCGGAGCGGGAATTTCTCCACAGCGGTGCTTCACGTCACACACAGGCACACAGAGCTCGATCAATTCATTCCACAAGCGTTCGGAATACAATAATTGCAAAACCGAAAAGGCGCGGTTCATAAAGGCGTATTGAACCGTACAGGGCGAACCGAACGGTTCGGTTTTGAACCGCAAACCGTTGCACCACTAATAGACAGCATAGTTAGTTTTGCTATTAGAATAATAATGCTATTAATGTCCATAGGGGGTGTTTTGAAACAATTCTGATACTGCTTATGATCAATCACAGTATCAATGAAAATGAATAGTAGCGAGGCTGATACCCAATCACCAGGCTACAATGGGTTAACTTGTCTGTTATATCCAATCAGACAAGTATTCTTTGAGTAGACACTGCTTATAATCAATTACAGTATCAAATAATATAATAGTCACAACTCATAATCAATTGCTATGACTTATTATTAACTTCAGGATCGCGGATCGTCGGCGACTTACATGGACAGCAAACAATAACACTTCACTGCGTTAAACAAGCGGCACATTTTATTTAACCCACAGTATAAAGTGTACAAGCAACAATTGTATTTCAGCTCATAGATTACATGCAATAACATAAATCTCATTACCGTGTGCTGGAAGGACGGAGAGCCGGGCGTCCTCAGTAATAGTGAGCGAAGAAATACCAAGGCTGGGCGACCGCGCGTAATCCCACAGCAGACTCTAACCCTACCTGCCCCCGTCGCTTCTTTATAACAAGTTTCGCGCCTCGTAACTTCCCCTCCCGTTCGAGTTTCACACACGGCGAGAATAATTGGCCTCCCTTAGAAGTTTCGTATGGCCGTTAGCCTTTTGGGAATCCTTACTCCCTTCTTTTGATTTAGTGGTCAGGCCGTACCTGGGGATCCTTACTCCTTCGTTTGACCTAGTGGTACCTCGGGGCTTTTGACTTAGTGGTCCCTCGGGGCCTTTGACTTAGTGGTCAGGCTGCCCTTAAGGTTAAGAACAACACATTCCCTTTGAGATACATTAAGGTACACTATTTTGCGAAGTCAGCTTGATGGGTTGAAAACAACACATTCCAATATTCCCCTTCATTCCACTCCTGGTGCTTTCAACCACATCAAGCAGAGTCCGGATTAATTCATTAGGCCTTGTGCAAACTCTCCCCAATTATCGTACACCCATAGTACAACTCCCTCATATAATTCTCGCCTGGTTTGCATTTCCCCTAAGTTCCGTTCCCTATGGGTCCCATAGTTCATTATTATTTCCATGAGATGTCTGCCTCTGTCTCTCTCGGCATCAATCCTCACAGAACAGCGGCAATGTTCTGCTTCAATGGTTATCCTCATGACAATTTTAGTTTATTAGCATAGACAAATGAATAATGGTCGGTTACTATTTCATACACAGTGGCTATAAGCATATTTACACGGTCAGGGTGGCGCTTTATACGGCGATAAAAGAATCCACCCCTCATATCTTGGTAGTCCAAGATAGGCCCCCCTTCTTCAGTAAATATAATTGCTACACATGCATCTACCCCGTCCAAGTTTATTTTTTCTACTCGTACCCTCATAATTCTAACTGATGATATATTTTCCGGGCAACCTGGTCCTCTAGACGTTTAACATAGCAACAAATTCCAATATTACATAGCGTAGTTAAAGCAATAGCGATTAAGACTAAAATCATTGGTGGAAGCAGCGTTACCCTAGCAGTTTGTGATAATCCTGTAAATATGTCCCACCAATGATGAGCAGATTGTTGCTGAATAATTTTAGCAGCATGCAAAATTTCTCCTTTAGCCATTAATGTTGATACCATCAGCTGGGAAACATTGGACGCATGTGAGTTAATCAATTTCTTTATCTCAGTGGATTGTTCCAATGCGCATTTGAAACGCTCCAAAGAGATTTGCCATGGTGTATGTAACACTTCCCATTGCACAGCCGTAAACCGGCTAGCAACTGTGTAATTTGTCAACCAATACGTCCCGTTTCCCCACTGAAAGAAACGAACATTACATAGGCATCCTACAAATGGAACCGTTGGCAACATGGAGTGATTTTGGGCAGTGGCCACACAAAGGGTATGTGGTCCCACCTGCCACAAAATGTCCCTACTCGGTTCCCTTGACCAATCGCATAAGGCGAAGTCTACTTTTGTTAAGCAAGGATTAACAAATTCGTGATGCAATTTACAAGCTAGTCCTTTATCTGTGTTCTCGCAAAGATCGGTATTAAAGGTTTGGTTCGTTCCCGAATTAAACCATTCACCTTCTACATGCAAAAACCAATAGCCTAGTTCAGTTATTACGGGTAATACCTGGAATTTACATACGGTAACGTTTGAGGTTACTGTGTATTGTGTCCAATATCCCCTACATTCGGTCGCATTACAAACCGTATATTCCGAGTGTAACTGTAACCATAACTCCGAAGATATATTCCAACTCGTACGCCACTCCTGATAATTTCCCGTAGTCATTGTTCGTCCTTCTGCGCCTGTGCATGTAGGTATTGTATGCTACATGTGGTCCAGTTTAGCTGTTTAGTTACATTAGTTAACACTTCGCTAGTGGCGTTCCACATATTTGATTCCCATTTAAAGACATTTTTGCCACCGTTTAGCATTTTCTTTTTGTCCCACTATTGAATTAGGAAGCCACATTCCTACTTTTAGTAAGGCATCCTGAGTTCCCTGTCCGGTTCCAGCTAATTTATATCGCGTTACCTCATTATCAATGGTAATGGTACCCCCAATAACGTTCCCGTTCCCCCTAACAACGTGTCATACCACTCTCTCTTCCTTCGAGCACACGATGGAAAAACAGGGAATACAACCTTCCAGTGCATTTTCGTAGTTATCACTGATTGTGTCAAAGGTGTAACTTCATGTTAAGTACCTGTAAATTACACACAGTCATATTCAATGCATTAGAAATATTGGTTAATACTTCTTGTGTTGCATCCCACATCCCTTTATCCCATGACAATTGTGCTAAGAATAAAGACGCCGCTTCTTCATGAGGCGCGATAGATGTGGGCATCCAAAGCCCTACGGTCGAGAGACCGTGCGCAATGTCACTTCCGGTGTTGGACAACATAGTTCTGGTGACTTCTCCATCAATCGTGTTAGAGATGCTTAACACGGTTCTGGTTCCACCCAGAAGGGTGTCGTACCATGCACGCTGTTTCCGTGCGGCACATGTGGGGAAAGGGGGAAACAAGACGATCCAGTGAATCTTCGTGTGCGTTTTCTTCAATCTGGGGACAAAGGGGGCAAACAAGGGGGCAAAGGGACGAGAAGGGGGATCCAAAGGAACAGGAGCAATTCATCCGATCCCTCAAACTTCCGTGCTGTTCGAGATCCATAGGTCAGACGTGACCTCGGTCATGTGACACGTTTTGTTGTCGAGATGCCACAGACCGACCGACAGGTGTTTCAGACGTGACCGTGATGACGCATCCTGCAGCCACCATGGGAGCCCTGCGAACCCTTCCTGTATTGTTGACTCCGGGGGTGCGGGGGGGGGTCCAGAGGAGCAGGGACGACCTTCCTTGGACACCGGACTCCCCGAGCGTCCTCCACCATGCAGAGCCGTAGCGATCTCCCAGTAGATGTCCCAATAAACCGCCTCCACATCACATTATCAATTGTCAGGCTGGAAGAAGCAGAAGAGATTTCAAACGCTTCGGACCAGACACATTTTTGTATCAATTTTTCCCGTCAGATTTCACAATAAACGGTTCTGAAGTCAAATTGTATATTACAATCCCCAATTCGCCTTGATAATCAGCATCAATAACCCCCAGCAAGTAAAGTTACCCCTTTAAGTGACAATCCAGATCTAGGTAAACCCGGAGTAGCTCGAACAGGTACTCGGCAGTTTCTGCAATTTTATAAGTTGTCCTGTATGTCTTCCACTCACATTCCCTGGCTAAATGTACCCTTTGATTGCACAAAAAGCACCTTCTTTCTAACATCGCAAAGTCAAAATCGTTATAATTATTTCCACTTGGCGAAGCGCGAATATTCACTTCTCTCCCCAAATTGTTCACTTCCGTCTTTTGTAATTTACTGTAATTACATACATTATAAATTTTGCCGTTTTGATATCATCAAGTTTCAAGTCAATCCCCCTCTGACGTGCCCACTGCAGAGTCCCCTGAATTCCCCAATGTCCTGCTTTGACATGGGCCCATCTAGCTAACCCGGGACTTGACTCCCTTTCAATTGCCATTACTTTTACCATTTGATCAACAGTTTGATTGTGTAATGCCTCAGCATCTGTCCGATTCGTGTGCGCGTCTACATGCAAGATAGTAACGGGTACTTCGTGCGTTTTTTCCCATATCTGCTCCCACAACTCTTTTCCCCACACTTCCTTGTTATGAATTTTCCACTTGGTCGCATGCCACGTTGGCATCCAGGTGAGTAACCCCTGTACTACCGACCAAGAATCGGAGTACACGTGCACGCCCATGGGCCCACTCTGCATGATGACCATATGTGCTGCCTTTAACTCCGCCCATTGACTACTTTTCCCTTCTCCCACTTCCTCTAGCAATTGCCCAGCTTGGGGATTAAAGGCCCCGGCTTTCCACTTTCGCTTTCCCCCTGAAGACTGACAAGAGCCGTCAGTGAACCATGCGTTCATTTTGTCTTCCCATTTTTGCCCTAGTTTAACAGGTGATTCTGTTAGTGGTTTTACTTCGAAGGGCAATTAATCTTCCTCAGTCACTTCCGCAATCTGTTCGTGCAACATAGACACTCCCTTCAAACCTGGTTTTACCCGCTCCGATAAATACCATTTCCATTTAATGATACTGGCTTCCTGCGCAGTTCCTATGCGATGAGTTGTGGGATTACTCATTACAAAATTGGCCACTATTCCACGTGACGACAAAATCTAGAATTGTCTATTAGCCACTGACATCACAGCCGAACAAAGACAGCCAAATTCCATCAGCATGCGATCCAAAAGCCGTAAGCCTAGACAATATTTCGTATCTTCAAAATTCCTTAAAAAAAAAAAAAAATTTCAAATTCAAATTATCAATAAAGCAACTCATGACAGTCAAATTCAAGTTGTCAATAAAGCAACTCATGACAGTGTTCAAGTTACCAATAAAGCAACTCATGACAGTAAGTGTACATTATTAACCCTTAAGTTGCCAATACCACACCTCAACTGTTACAGCCGCATCAAGGTGAATAATCACTTTATCACTGTTCCCATTAACATAATTTGTCAACACTATCAATAATCCTTGTTGTTTTGAACTTCTGGGCGGGAACTGGAATACCGTCATCTGTTGATCAGGCAGATGCTGGCATGCAGCTGTCCCCACCCTCAGTCATATTCGATTAATCAGTTAATCAAATGTCTAAACACAGTTTAATCCATGAACTCGTTGACAATTAAATTAATTATCCTTAACATTCTATAAGTTTCACTTGAGCTCAATAATCTATTCTTATCTCTAATGAAATTCCATTTCAAAATCATTTTTGTTTTACCTGTTTTCCCAATTTGTTTCTCAATTTTATCCTAAATAATATAAGGAAAAGGCTGGAATATTCCCAGCTGCAATTACAACCTCCCCTTATAATCAATTTGGGCAAAAACCCAGCGAATGCCGTCGAGGACCCCATGTTGCAAATAGGGGCCACCGAAGGGCCGCACTCCTCATGTTGAAAAACGTTCCCTTCTTCCCATTTTGCGCAGTAAACGGTCAGCTATTCACACACGATCCCACGCAAAAAATCATAATCAGTCACGCGACAATAACTACAATTATACACACACAATAAACGTTCAACTATTACACATGAGCCTCGCAAAAAAGAATCATGACGCAACGCAGCCTCACATACAACAACAACCATCCCCAATGACTTATCATACAGGACAGCACAATTTCAAATACAAATCAAAATCACCATACATTCTACCAGTGGCTCACACCAGACCAAACATAAAAACATACAATTTGAGTTCAATGACGAACTAACTGTCAACACAAATCCACCTCATTTCTCGTACACCCCCTAAAGGCGCTCTTTTTCGGACCACAACCTGAGTCAGTAAATCTTTGACTGACGTCGGGCTGGCCCCTGTTGTCATGTTAACCCACGGACCAGGGCGTCCCCCATTCCGCGTTAACAATTTCCCAATTTCTCTATACTCATGACTGTCCCACCCCGGCACTCCCGAGACGCAGTCAGCAGAATTCCCAATTTCTCTATACTCACGACTGTCCCACCCCGGCACTCCCGAGACGCAGTCAGCAGAACCCCCTTCGGGTTCATCCAAAGTTTTACTCAAACAACAAGCCATGTCCAAGTCGCAGTTCTCCGGAAATCCTGTCCGACAACTCCAAAATTGTTTTGAAATTTTCCAGGTTCGCAGTGAGTAAGCAACAGGCACACTTTTGCTTAATAGACAATGTTTATTAATTCCGCAATTTCTGAAACATCGCTATTCTGTTACGTCTCACTCAGTATTACTTTGAAATTTCCGGTCCCTTCCGGTCCCCGCGCTATACCGTTTCACGCGTTCGACAGCGTTCAGTGTCACCATGAACGTCTTATAGTCGTTCAGCGTCGCCCCGCTATTCACTCCCACCTCTCTGGCTTGGCAGGGCCGCGAACCCGCGCGCCGACGACACTTCCCGCGCTACTGATAACGCTAAACCAAAAATATACCGGAATGTTCACTCAATTTGTCGAGTAATACGTAAATTCCAAAACAACACAATCCCAGTATTACTCAAGTCAATTTACCAAACAACAAATTCTCAGTATTACTTAATTACAATGGCCAATTTCAATCAATACTAATCAATTTATCAATACTATTAATCCTGTCCGTGACGCCATAATTGTTTTGAAACAATTCTGATACTGCTTATGATCAATCACAGTATCAATGAAAATGAATAGTAGCGAGGCTGATACCCAATCACCAGGCTACAATGGGTTAACTTGTCTGTTATATCCAATCAGACAAGTATTCTTTGAGTAGACACTGCTTATAATCAATTACAGTATCAAATAATATAATAGTCACAACTCATAATCAATTGCTATGACTTATTATTAACTTCAGGATCGCGGATCGTCGGCGACTTACATGGACAGCAAACAATAACACTTCACTGCGTTAAACAAGCGGCACATTTTATTTAACCCACAGTATAAAGTGTACAAGCAACAATTGTATTTCAGCTCATAGATTACATGCAATAACATAAATCTCATTACCGTGTGCTGGAAGGACGGAGAGCCGGGCGTCCTCAGTAATAGTGAGCGAAGAAATACCAAGGCTGGGCGACCGCGCGTAATCCCACAGCAGACTCTAACCCTACCTGCCCCCGTCGCTTCTTTATAACAAGTTTCGCGCCTCGTAACTTCCCCTCCCGTTCGAGTTTCACACACGGCGAGAATAATTGGCCTCCCTTAGAAGTTTCGTATGGCCGTTAGCCTTTTGGGAATCCTTACTCCCTTCTTTTGATTTAGTGGTCAGGCCGTACCTGGGGATCCTTACTCCTTCGTTTGACCTAGTGGTACCTCGGGGCTTTTGACTTAGTGGTCCCTAGGGGCCTTTGACTTAGTGGTCAGGCTGCCCTTAAGGTTAAGAACAACACATTCCCTTTGAGATACATTAAGGTACACTATTTTGCGAAGTCAGCTTGATGGGTTGAAAACAACACATTCCAATATTCCCCTTCAGGGGGCATTAAAAAAAAACAAAAAAACTTGAACATTTATTGTTCATTGAACAACCAATGAACATTTTTGAGTGGTTGAAGGTGAAAAAAATTCATAAATGACTTAGTTATTACACTTCAAAGGAAAAGCTATACTTTGGACAAAATGAAAAGAATTTTGATTCAGAAAACTGCCATTGTGTAAAAACTGGGCATGCATAAAAAATTCTGTTATGACTTATTGACTTATTCAAGCCTCTAACTATGTCATATGAAATATTCAAATTAGACATATATATATATATTTATATATGTATATATTTTTTTGTGGGGGGGCTGCAGCTATCAAATATTTTAGCTGTCGATTAATCGATGGACTGTTAGTTCGAATAATCGAGTAATCGGATAAGGAACATGAAAAATTTAAATACCTGAGCTGAGCCTCAAACGGTATAAAACATTTTTTTTTAAATGAAGATCTATGTACAACACAAGAACAATTGGCTAACTTACATAGAAAAAGTCAGCTAGCTTAAATGCTATAAAATGCTAAAAGTTTTTTTACAATGCTCTTTAAAAATGGTTGAGACACATATTCCCACAAAAAAAACGGCGAAATATACCTATAAACTAAATTATGAATGCATTAAAAAACATTGGCTCAAACAAAAACTTAGCTTACGTTGGTCTTAACAGTATTTGGATTCAGCCGTGTGAAAAAAGGCAGACCAGAGGGCAGTGTATCCACCCTAATCAATAAAACTAAATACAAACACTTTCAAAATAAACCATTACAACGGCACTTAAATTAAACGAATACTCGAAGCAACAACATTTTATTTGAATCTTTTTTTCTAATGGAATACTCGAGTTAATCGATTAATCGTTGCAGCACTTATATACGTAGATACAGCATAGTTCGTTTTGCTATTAGAATAATACTGCTATTAATGTCCATAGGGGCATAGTTCGTTTTGCTGTTAGAATAATACTGCTATTAATGTCCATGGGGCATTAAATAAATAACTGTAGGTCTGATGCCAATGAACATTTTTGAGTGGTTGAAAGTGAAAAAATATGCATAAATGACTTAGTTATCACACTTTAAAGGAAAAGTCATACTTTGGACAAAATCACAAGAATTTAGTCAAAATAAAATAACACCCACGGGGGAGTGCGGGGCTCTCTCCGAAGAACTTTCATTTTGTGGCATTCGTTCAATCCGTTTAGTCTTTATGTGATGGAGTGTCCGATCCTTGTTATTTGACTATATGTCTGACTCGTTTTGACATCCGCACATCAGCGCGAGTTAAAATATCTTATGTGAGCAGGAGGGCAATTTTTTACACCCTATATCACGCATTAAAATCACTCACCTTTCGGCGAAATTCGCCGTTTTGAAGTCAAAAGGGTAATCTACGTGAATTGTGTAGATCGAGGAGAAAAATTTTAGGGGGGGTCGTAATTCCATCTAACTGACAAATTGTTTCATTGAAGTTGCAAAGCCTGTCGCCATATGCAATGAGTCCATTTGTCGCAAGGTAAAAAAAAAAAAGAAGGCGATAATTTTCACGGCTGCGTTTTATCACCGCGTGCCTGCGTGCATGCATACATTTGTGCGTGCGTGTAAATGACATACAAGACTCCAGTTCATTTCACAGATTATTATTGGTAATCAACACACTGTAGGATTACAGTTCAGATATACAAAATAATAACACTGTAAATGTTAGCATTTCTATATTGAGACTAACGGGGGGAAAAAAGACAACCTACTTTAGCCTGCTATAAAACATTGCCAGTCTTTTCCAAAATGCAAACTTGCGGTTGAAAGGTGACACTTCAAACATTAAAATCGCTGGTTAACAGCATTTGCAACGACAAAATGAAAAAAATGAAAAAAAAGCAATGACGAAAAGTGTTTTTTGCAAAGTGTGAAGCTGTTAGTGGTTTAGCGAACGTACGTCCGGTGAACATTTCAAAATAAAAGCATGTCACATTCATATAAATAACAATTTCTGGAGTTAATCCCACATACTTCAGAATTAATCCTGTAATGTGTACAGTGCCTTGCAAAAGTATTCGGCCCCCTTGAATCTTGCAACCTTTCGCCACATTTCAGGCTTCAAACATAAAGATATGAAATTTAATTTTTTTGTCAAGAATCAACAACAAGTGGGACACAATCGTGAAGTGGAACAGCATTTATTGGATAATTTAAACTTTTTTTACAAATAAAAAACTGAAAAGTGGGGCGTGCAATATTATTCGGCCCCTTTACTTTCAGTGCAGCAAACTCACTCCAGAAGTTCAGTGAGGATCTCTGAATGATCCAATCTTGTCCTAAATGACCGATGATGATAAATAGAATCCACCTGTGTGTAATCAAGTCTCCGTATAAATGCACCTGCTCTGTGATAGTCTCAGGGTTCTGTTTAAAGTGCAGAGCGCATTATGAAAACCAAGGAACACACCAGGCAGGTCCGAGATACTGTTGTGGAGAAGTTTAAAGCCGGATTTGGATACAAAAAGATTTCCCAAGCTTTAAACATCTCAAGGAGCACTGTGCAAGCCATCATATTGAAATGGAAGGAGCATCAGACCACTGCAAATCTACCACGACCCGGCCGTCCTTCCAAAATTTCTTCTCAAACAAGGAGAAAACTGATCAGAGATGCAGCCAAGAGGCCCATGATCACTCTGGATGAACTGCAGAGATCTACAGCTGAGGTGGGAGAGTCTGTCCATAGGACAGTTGTACACTGCACAAATCTGGCCTTTATGGAAGAGTGGCAAGAAGAAAGCCATTCCTCAAAGATATTCATAAAAAGTCTCGTTTAAAGTTTGCCACAAGCCACCTGGGAGACACACCAAACATGTGGAAGAAGGTGCTCTGGTCAGATGAAACCAAAATTGAACTTTTTGGCCACAATTCAAAACGATATGTTTGGCGTAAAAGCAACACAGCTCATCACCCTGAACACACCATCCCCACTGTCAAACATGGTGGTGGCAGCATCATGGTTTGGGCCTGCTTTTCTTCAGCAGGGACAGGGAAGATGGTTAAAATTGACGGGAAGATGGATGCAGCCAAATACAGGAACATTCTGGAAGAAAACCTGTTGGTATCTGCACAAGACCTGAGACTGGGACGGAGATTTATCTTCCAACAGGACAATGATCCAAAACATAAAGCCAAATCTACAATGGAATGGTTAAAAAATAAACGTATCCAGGTGTTAGAATGGCCAAGTCAAAGTCCAGACCTGAATCCAATCGAGAATCTGTGGAAAGAGCTGAAGACTGCTGTTCACAAACACTCTCCATCCAACCTCACTGAGCTCGAGCTGTTTTGCAAGGAAGAATGGGCAAGAATGTCAGTCTCTCGATGTGTAAAACTGATAGAAACATACCCCAAGCGACTTGCAGCTGTAATTGGGGCAAAAGGTGGCGCTACAAAGTATTAACGCAAGGGGGCCGAATAATATTGCACGCCCCACTTTTCAGTTTTTTATTTGTTATAAAAGTTTAAATTATCCAATAAATTTTGTTCCACTTCACGATTGTGTCCCACTGGTTGTTGATTCTTGACAAAAAATTAAAATTTTATATCTTTGTTTGAAGCCTGAAATGTGGCGAAAGGTTGCAAGGTTCAAGGGGGCCGAATACTTTTGCAAGGCACTGTAAATCCTATAATGCTACAGAATTCAGATTCTACACTAAGAATAGCTTTAAAATCACAACCTTTTTGAAAAATATGGTTGGCAATAATATTATAATTATTATAATACAATTATATATAGTAGTATATTATAATAATAATAATGCTAGGTTTTTCTTTTAAGAATTGTTTTGAGTCATGTTGGAAAGACGAAGTCAGTGTTCTGAATCTGTTTCCATTCCATTCTTTTGCACTAGTAAATGCTATCAACATTTGACCCCAACATTTATGTGTGATTGTTATTTACATGTTTATTTGTACTTTATTAAAGAATTTAAGTGTTCCAAAATGTTTTTGTGAATTAATAAGCGTCAACAAAAATGTCATTGCTAAATTAGAAATGAATTTTTTTTTTTTTTTTTTTTTTTTTTTTTTAGTCGACTAATCGTAAAAATAGTCGGCTGACTAATCGAGAGAAAATTAGTCGTTTGGGACAGCCTTACCGGAACATATTTCCTCCACACCCTTCTCACCTTTTTAAACCCTGGCCCATTTTCATGTCTGCTATATGGAAGCATGTCGCGATATGCAATAATTCCATTTCAGCACGGTAAACAAAAATGAAGGCGGTAATTTTCCCCGCTGCAATTTATCACCCCTCGTACAAATGCGTGCGCGTGCGTGACAGATGTGCGGTAGACGTGCTGTTAAAAGTTTGGCTTCCTTATTTCCAGCTTCGCAATATGCTGTGACGAGGATTCAATCTGTTTTGTTGACTTCTGGGTATGTTCGTTTTACACATTTGAGTCCGATTGACCATCATTCAATGGATGGAGGCGGGGCCGAGTGCACAGTCGGCGCACAGCAATGAGCGAGCAAAGTGAGGAAGACAAAAAGGGAAGGAAAATCCTGATTTCCAAGCCAAACACCACAGCCCCAGTGTGGAAATATTCTTTAGTTTACACTGCTTGGTCAGCAAACTGCATCACAACAAGCGGAACCTTCCTCGTCACGTCATTCAACAATTACAGAGGTGTTCGCTTGACGTGTGAAATACAAACGAGACAGCGCAAAATGATGTTCCCTCACAGAAAGTGTAGTCCGCTACAATGCTGAAGAAATGGGACTGTTTTACCTCTGTTTAATGTTGTTTGAAAATTATTGAAGCCAATTTTTTGTTACTGCTACTTTATTACTCTATTTTCTCTGTTGTGGAAGTGCAATTGTTTGTGGAACTGCGACTTTTTACCTATGCGCCTAAATGCTGAAGTTATTGAAGTGCAATTTAATTTAAAATGTCTTGAAAAAGACATTTTATTTATTCTGTGTTTCTGTGTGGTATTACTGCTTTTTTCTGCTTAATGGAGGCATGGTCTATTCTTTTTGGTTGTGATTTCTTAAGTATTTATTAATTTTAGAGTAAATATTGCATTAAATGGGTGTACTTGATCTATTAATTTATACTGTATTCTCACTGTGTTTTAGTAAATTGGTTTAAAAAAAAAAATTGGGGTTGGGGGGGCAATACTATCGCTATAATTTATGATGTATCGCCGACTAAAATTTATTATCGTGACAGGCCTATCTATAAGCAAGTTAAATGGTGTCATATAGAGCTGAAACGAATACTCGAGCAACTCGAGTAACTCGAGTTTAAAAACTGATCCGAGTAGTTTTATTCACCTCGAGTAATCGTTTATTTTGACAGCTCTAAGCATCACGTTTTGCTCGGACTACTTTTAATGCGGGACAACGCGCTGATGTCACGTGCGTAGAGGAAGAAGCAAAAAAAAAAACTTACTGCAGCCGACAACCGCTACAAACGACGCCGACGTTGCTAAATACTAGCCCGCACATGCTACATTAGTTGCAGCTAGCGTCTGGTAAGTCTCATAGAGATCACATGTATGTTGAACTAGATGCGCAATGACAGACTAGGCCGCGTCTGGGCAGCGTTAGCAAACAGCCGCCATCTTAAAGCAGTAGAGCGCTAAGCGCTAATAAAAAGCGCTAAGCGCTAATATATAAGGTTAACGTTACTGTCACTACTAGCTCATCTTACGTTAGCCCTGCGGAGGGCTAGGTTTCAATCAATTAAAACCACTTTCGATGCGTGGCTAACGTGTCTTACATACAGGCTTTAACATAACATAGCGTTGTGGAGTGATAAGGGTGTCAAATAAAAACTCAATAATGCTAACTATCAATTTTAGCTCAGTAGTCATTGCTGGATAAAACACCAAGTAGCACTAGTCCCTAATGTGCTCCAATACAGCCTGTATCATACATTTATTTTGAACAGTGCAAAAACTCAAAATCCTATCAGGACCTTAACTAGAACTTAAAAATGGCTTGACACAAATAGAAATTCAATTGAAAAACGTGGGGGAAAATCCTAACTTTTAAGTGATGTGTGTTATCAAGCGTAAAGGCATTTTTAGGTGTGTGTATATATATATACATACTGGACTGTCTCAGGAAATTAGAATACACAATATTCTAATTTTTTGAGACAGTCCTGTGTATATATACAGGACTGTCTCAGGAAATTAGAATACACAATATTCTAATTTCCTGAGTCAGGAAATTAGAATATTGTGTATTCTAATTTTATATATTGTAAATAAGATCTAAAGGTTTTTTGAGTGAAAGCAGTGAATTAGTCTTTTTTTTTTTTTTTAATTCTAGTTACATCTGAGATGCAATTGTTCGCTGTTTTCAACAATATACATAAAAAATAAAGACATTGATTGACTGAAAATGATAAAATGTCTTGTTTTCTCATGTAAATCTATAATTGCTCTTCACCTAAAAATATATTTGTTTTATCCGATTACTCGATTAATCGATAGAATTTTCAGTCGATTACTCGATTACTAAAATATTCGATAGCTGCAGCCCTAGTGTCATACTTGTATAGTGCTTTTCTACCTCTCAAGGTACTCAAAGCGCTTTACACTACATTGCCATCTACCTACTGGTGACACAGCACCAGGAGCAATGCGGGGTTCAGTATCTTGCTCAAGGATACTTAGGTGAGTTCATCAGGGTGGAGAATCGAACCCACAACCTCTGGGTTGGGGGAGGGACAACTCCACCACTGAGCTACGCCACCCCCAAAGGATGGGGCCGCCACCCCCAAGTTAAATCATGTGTGCTAAAAATAGACATTTTGAGACCTTTGACAGAGTTTCTCATTTTAAAAACAAGTTTTGGACACACAGACCGATACATATTAAATAACACTTCATAAAGAATTTCGCAACAGAAAATTTATTCAAATCAACAAAGGGGAGATATTTGGCCAATTTTAACTCCCATTAGAAACACGGTTATACTCTAACGTCGTTATTAACAACACTGATGGTGACCCAGTCTACACGACTGTAGATTGTTAAATTACTCGGCTACCTACAAATGTACAAATGTAAAAATCTCCAGAGAACAAGTAAATTAGTTTAGCTGACATGCCTTATTGACTAAATAATTGAACATTTAAGCTATTAACCATCCTGCCTCGAGATGGAAAAATTCAATTTCAAGTTAAGTTCACATCTTATGCAACCAAGATTTTTGTGTTTTTGTGAATAAAAGATGATTTATACTTTTGTGATCATTTCACTTATAGGAGCTTTTTTAAAAGTAAAGTATTTTGCAAAACTTGCAATAAAAATAAAGAATAAGGGCCAGCTTGGGAAAACGTTCCTGGCATTGATAGATACCAACCAGTGTTGTTTTCATTAACGATGATGATAACGAAAATATTTCGTCAAGGAACAATTTTTTCATGATGATGACGTCACGATGGCATGCTGGGAACGTGTATTGGGAGACTAAAACATAACGAGATGGATGCCAGTTGCCATCTGACGACACGAGAATGAGATGAAAATTAGTCATAAATTCACAATGTGTGATATTTTCTTATTGTATGTGTAGTTAGAACGCATTTAGCTGTGTATATTCGTGTCACTCATGTGACATGCTTGCCCCCCCCCCCCACTCGCCCCATACACAGGCTGAAGTGTGTGCCCATTTCAGGCTCCTTTTCTGAAACGTGTCAGGTGCTGCTTTGTAAGTTTTGTTTTCTTATCTTGGCTATGCCATGTTGCTCTAGCCTTAAAAGGTCTGTGCTGAGTGATCATCACACACTAAACCAGGGGTGTCCAAAGTTTTTGCAAAGGGGCCAGATTTGGTGCGGTAAAAATGTGGGGGGGGCCGATCTTGCAACAATACATTTAGCTAATTTTAGCAAGCCATTCTGTGTGTTACATTTGCTTTATTTTTTTTAATTGATAATTTCAACAGTATCGCAACTAGCCTTTGTGGCATTCTCTTTCGACTCTCAGGCTCTTGCGAAATACTGCTGCTGTGAAATTAAACTAGCTTCAAGTTGCTTCAATTTCTCGCTGCGTATCTTTCCTGTAATCCTGTCGTACATGTCAGCGTGTCTTGTTTGGTAATATTGCCTCACACTGAATTTGTAAAACAGCGACACAGTTGTTGCGTAGTTTAGTAATAAAATGGTCCAATTTCCACCTATCCTTGAAGCGTCAGCAGTCGCAGTCAACTTTTTTTTTGTTGTTGTTGATTGTCGTCATTTCAGAAAATTGGAAGGGTTACACGGGGTAAAGTTGCTTAGAGTGCTGCTGCCTTTTAGTGGGTAAATTTAGTGTGTAAGCTACTTCAAATGCTGGTAGCAGTACTGCTGACCAATTTATTAAGTGTGTGCGGGCCAGACGTGATTGATTTTAAGACCGAGGCTGGGAGCCAGATGAAATTTGACCACGGGTCGCATTTGGCCCCGGGCCGGACTTTGGACATGTCTGCACTAAACTAACTTGAAGCGTTAGCATGATTGTTGTCACCGATTACTTAAAGTAATTTAATTACTGATCACGCCTCAAAAAAGTAGTCTAGTTACCTAACCGATTACTTCATTATCAAAGTAACTACGTTACTTTCAAAGTAATTTATCAGTTACTTTTTACCAATTTTTCGCCCTTTGCTGCCTCAACATAGGAACAAGTATTTGATATTTGATAAGTATTTGTTGTCGCCACTGTAATTGACTTTCAGAGAATTGAATTTAAAGGAGATCAGAATTTTTCACATAAGGCTTAAAGTGCATATGACACGAAAAAGCATGTTTATTCCATAATACACGCGGTATTTTATGCTCCTGAATGATATGGACCGCTTGGATGTGTGTGGAAGCGATCGCTATGTTTATTTAGTTTTTTTAATCCCGCGCCATGAAAATGAGTGACTTCCGGCTCCGGTCTTCACTATACAGCCGTACTGTTGTGTATGAGGACTAAGGATTCAGCTGATTTTGCGGATTAATACGTTTATTTTTCGCATCATGCCAGCCAAACGGCTGCAGAAAAATCTTGCTTTATTGACCCTACTCACCGACGTCACAGAATGACGTATCGCTGTATCCGGCCGCCATATTGTCCGTCGCTGTTTAGCCCTATTCTCAATGGTTTCGATTAGTCGTTCAGTTTATAGAGCAATTCATAGAAGCCCCAGTGCTTTCAGACGCTGTAAACTCATTGGATGCGTTGCATAGAAGGTGTTATGTGGAAAAGCTTCAGTCTATCCATTCGCCAGATCCATATTTGATGCCTAAATCGATATTTTTCGACCCGCTGTCTTCGCCCTCTCTGCCTGACATCTGCTACCCTGATATCTACAACTATCTTTTCCACAGAAACTCGGCCTATTCTCACGAAACTTTGAAAAACATTAAGAGCAGCACTCTAAGCAACATTACCCTGTAGGGCTGGGCGATATGGCTTTAAGTATGTATCACGATAAATTGAGCAGATTTACCTCGATAACGATAAATGACGATAAATTCGCCCAAGCGGACTGTTATACTGTATAATTTGGAAATTTGAATCAATGCATGGAATACAAATCAACCGTTTCTCATTAAATGTATTTACCAGCTTTCAATTTAACAATTGCACATGCAGTTTAAACATTAAGTCTTAAAAAAAATCTTGCAAACAATAAGAATTCTAGTGTGAACATTTATAACAGCTTGTATGACTTGAAAAATGTACAACATTATAATCAATATGACGATTGTGCAAACATGTCATTCTAACACAAATGACTTGCAGCTTTAACAGTACATTTCAGAAAACTTATTGGTAATGGCTGCTGTGACATAATTATTCAACACAAGTGTTTACGTCAAGGTTTCATTTTTCTTTTTCCAGAACATTTTTAATACATGCACCCCCCACACAGACACAACCAGATTAAAGCTGTATTGCTCTGATGCCACTGAAACATTTAGGGTTTTATGATGGCAGAATAAAGCAAACACATACAGAAAAATAGCTGTGGCCATTATTATATATAGGCTTCACTGTTGGATTATACTTCATGCTGAGTGCTTTACCATCATGAAAGCTTTCAGAGAAATCACACAGAGATGCCAAATAACGCGACATAATGATTGCTACATGAAGTCCGTGCCCAGTTTACTCATTAATTTCAGCCGTTTCGACAAGGTTAGAGCCGCTATTCGACTCCATCACGTTCATTTGTAGCCGCTGTTAGCCGCTAGTGTTAGCCTGTGGCTTGGCTACCAGAAGAAAGCTCTGAAAGCATCCTCTCCTGAAATCGTGCGAACCAGGGAGGACAGCGGGTGAAAGCCCGTCTGGAACCTGCCAAAAGTTTACTTAATGTCGGGGGAAAGTTTGGAGAAGCTAACTTAAGCCCGACTCCATCCCGTTTACTTGTAGCGTTAGCCGCTAGCATTAGTCTACCGGGCTTCTGTTTGTTTGGCTTCCTGAAAACCACGTGACTCCATACGTAAGCACACTGTCTGCTTTCTTAAAGGGGAATGAACATAGCCGAACAACACAGAGTCAAAGCGGGATGAAAAGATGGTTTTCTTTTATTAATTTACCGAATTTACCGACATGGTCAAAATTATGTCGGTCATCATGAAGAATTTCAGTAACGGTAAATTTTCGGTTTACCGCCCTGCTCTATTACCCTGTGTGATTTCTAAAATGGCGACAATCAAAAAAATTTAAAAAGGTGACCGATGGCCGACGCTTCAAGGATAGGTAGATATTGGACTACAGGGTGACCCAAAAAAAAGTTTACACTGCCATAATACAACTTAAATGCCATGTTTATTCATCTTAGAATTAGAATTTAATCACAAATTATACATTATTGTAAAGAGCATGTACAGTACACTCTATTTTTCAATGTGTCCTCCCTTAAGTGTCACAACAGCCTCCAGGCGCCTGCGGAACGCTTGACAGGTCTTCTTTATGTAGGATGCTGTCATCTTTTCCCAAGATCTAACAATGGACCTCTCCAAGGCTGCCACAGAAGTTTGTGGCTTCTTACAGGCACTGTCCTCCACAGTTGCCCATATGCTATAATCCAGGGGATTGAGATCTGGACTCTGGGGTGGCCACATATCACCTTGTCAATCAAATTTTTGGTCCGCACAGATCGGCACTTCCAGACCCAGGTTTTCGTGAGGCTGTTCCAATATCTTTCAGCTTCTTTTTAACTTTGTAGACTGCACATCTGGATATTCTCAGATTTGCTGCAATCTCAGTAGGTGTCAGACCGGCACGCAGCAATTCAGGTACAGCTAGTTTTCTTCATTTTCAGCAGAAGCACAGGAATTGTAGAGACGAGAGATTACCAGCTGCATTGAGTGACCTTAATGAATCACTTAAGCATGACAACCTATTTACTGGACTGTCTCAGAAAATTAGAATACACAATATTCTAATTTCCTGACTGTCTCAGGAAATTAGAATATTGTGTATTCTAATTTCCTGAGACAGTCCTGTATATATACACAGGACTGTCTCAAAAAATTAGAATATTGTGTATTCTAATTTTCTGAGACAGTCCAGTAGATATGTTTCAATGGCTTTTAAACAAGCAGTCAACTGAGTGTAAACTTTTTTTTGGGTCACCCTGTATTTCTTCAATAAAACACACAACAACTGTGTCTGCCTCATTCGCAAAGAGACAGTCGCTGTTTGCAAAGAGTTCGATGTGACGCGATAATAACAAGACACGCTGACATGCGCGACAACATTACAGGGAAGATACGCAGCGAGAAATTATAGCAACTGGAAGCTAGTTTAATTTCACAGCAGCAGTATTTCGCAAGAGCCCGAGTGTCGAAAGAGAACGCCACAAAGACGAGACTGTTGAAATTATGAATTAAAAAAAATAATAAAGCAAATGCGACACACAGAAGGGCTTGCTAACATTTGTTTAAATATATTGTTCTATGTAAATCAGCCAAGGTAGCCCCCTGCATTTTTACCACACCAAATCTGGCCCCCTTTGCAAAAGGTTTGGACACACCTGTTTAACTGATGATCCGTAGACAAGGCCAGCTTCTTTCACTTGGTACCAGCTAAATATTATTCAAAATGTAATGATGGTGGAAGAAATAAGCATCTTGAATTTGAAACTGTATGTTGTCGGCGATTAGCCTCGCAATGATCTTAATTGTGGTTGTCAGCCCAAAACCCTCTAAATATATATTAAATGCATCTTACCAGATATAAAATGACTACTACATAATCCGTGGTAATCGTTTGGAGCCCAGTTTTCTCGTCGAATTGCAGCATTCCATCTTGCTCTCCTCTCCGGGTCTCTCGGAATACGGTAGAACTTCAAGTCTCTCCGTCTATCTTCTCTGTTATTGCAACCGACCGCCACACACGCCTTCACCATTTTGATTATTAATGTTAACGATTATTAATGTTTAGATAGCGGTAATGCGTCAAAACGACGAGTAGACGGACAATATGGCGTGTGGGCGTGGTTGTGACGTCATGTGAGTAGGGTCTATAAGGGAGAGGCGTGGGCGCCTTTTTGGAGTTTCAAAATGTTCCCATTCACCGTGGATATCGGCCAAAACAAACCCTACTACTGTGGGACCATTGGACTTAGAAGGAAGTGAGAAAACATTTTGTTTTATATTATGTCAAATACGTATACAGCGATTACAAAGTAAACACTACAAACTTTCTTTAACTAAAGGACTACTTATATTTGATCATTGATAGGCATGTAAAAAGCTCTCCTCATGCACATTAGCTGCACGTTAGCTGCACAACAACTGCAGCCGCCCTCCTCCGGGGAACGAGCTGTAAATTGCTCTCCGCCGGGCGGTTTGCCGATCCGCGAAGACAATCGTCAACCCAGTCGTCACATCAAATAATCCGGGCTAGTTATGTGTGATTTTCCGTTTCGAAGATTTTGAAACATCACTCGGTTCGGGTTAGCATGTCGGCTAGCTGTCACGCCTCTTGGTTTGTTTACATTCTCCAAAGCTGGGGAAGGGAAATGACATAAGCCCGATTTAGGTGTCATATAATATCGTTCGGGAGGTGCGACAGTAAAGGTGAAATCGACAGTTTTGAACATTACGGAGTAATTTTGCCATGTTGTCCTGAATAAGTGCATTTTTATTATTCCATATTCCATTTAGCACAAGACTGTTATTTGTCATGACCATGCCATTTATTTAGCAATTGGGGAAAATACTTGGATAAAACGAATATCCTGTAAAAATATTGAAGTAAAGAGACAGAAACAATGTTATTTTGCACCTCTCTTCGTCGCGTTTTCCTCGTTGTGAATAGTTCCCCCTCGACGGGCTGACTGCTCCTTTCTCAAGCCATTTATTTAGCTATTGGGGAAAAATACTTGGATAAAAAGAATATCCTGTAAAAATATTGGAGTAGAGAGACTGAAACAATGACATTTTGCGGCTCTCGTCGTCGCGTTTTCCTCGTTCTGAATACTTTCCCCTCAATGTGCTGAATAGTAAAACCAATGAGCCCAGTCTCCCGGTGATGTCATCCACCTGTTGGGGATGCCAGAGCCCTATAATGGTAGGCGTGGCTAACCGACAGATTAAAAGACTAATTTCTCGTCATCTGCGTTTTGCTAAATTATTGTATATAGTCGAATCGTCTCAAAATATGATTCTAATTCATATAATAATGCTATTTAAGACTTTTTTTCTCCTGTAGTATGCTCTTTAATCTTTGACTTAGCCTTCCATGCCCAACAGCATCACTGACCCACCCCCATACTTCACAGTGGGTATGAGGTGCTGTCTACACACTAGGCATGTGCCGGTATCAGATTTTGACGGTACGATAACCGTGAGCAAAAATACCGCGGTTTCACGGTATCACGGTATTGCAATTATAGCTCCAAAATTTTGAGATGTATGGGGTTTAAAAAAAAAAAAAAAAAAAACTTTTTTCCATTGAACAGGTTTTTTTTCCAGAACATATTTGCAAATTGGAACATGAATATAATGTGAAAATAAATTAATGTGAAAATAAATAAATTAACAAAAAATAACAAATATTTCATATAAAATTAAAATAAATAGAACCTAGACTATACCCACAGCCAGAGCTCAAGTTGCTCAATAATAGAGCAAGAACAAAATAATTGCTATAAAAAAGTAAAAAAACTTCTAAATAAAATTAAAAATATATACTGTATGACTTTTTTTGAGGGGGAGAAGCTGAAGTTTCGCCATTTTCAGCCACTGTGTCAGCTCTCTTCTACATGATGTCATGCCTTCGTGTTAAAAAGAACAAAGAATTCATAAGTTAATAAGTTAGTTAAAAATGTAAATATTGTTGAGGTTTCAAGATTTCATCTAAAACAAAAAGTGAGGAGTGAGACCTCCTTTCGCAATTAGCAATCTTTGACGCGATCCTTTTCTTTTTTTCTCCCCCCCTTCATTCAAGCTTGTTTCTCACTCAGCGGCTGTGAGACATAAAACGTCGATGAAGCTGCTCTCCCAGCTTAGCCTAGGCTAACATTCGTCTTTGTAAGTTTTAGTTAGTTTGTATATTGAATTTGAAAGGAAAATGTATGTTTTGTTTTTGGCGACCTTTTTCATGGTGCTACTGCTATCCTGTTGAACCTGGAAAAATACAATTGTATAACGTTTTAAATGTATTCATTTGTATATTTCACCACGATTTGAGAGCTCAATAAATTGAAGAAAAGTACGCCTTGTGTTTCGAGGGTTTGTTTTTGGGTTTGCTGGCTGTTTAGCAGAATAGCGTCACTGACACTCACGGCAACAAACGGGAAGGGTGAGCGCTGCCGCACTAAGCCACTTCGGCTACATTTTGGCACGTGAAAAATAGCGAATACCGTACTAAGGTATGACGGAAAATTTTAGTGGTTTTGAAACCGCAACGTTTTCACACCACGGTAAACCGTGAAACCGGTAACCGGCACATGTCTACTACACACCAACAAGTTGTTTGGGTGGCATGCACGGAGAAAACCTTTCCTCACTCACAATCATAAACGCAAATGTCTGCAGTTCGCCAAGCGGTATTGGGGCCTCATCTGGGACCGTGTGCTTTGGTCAGATGAGACCAAGATTAAGCTTTTTGGTATCAAACACTCCAAGTGGGTATGGCGTGCCACGAAAGATGTGCATGCTGAAAAGCACCTCATACCCACTGTGAAGTATGGGGGTGGGTCAGTGATGCTTTGGGGCTGTTTCGCTTCCAAAGGCCCTGGGAACCTTGTTAGGGTGCATGGCATCATGAATGCTTTGAAATACCAGGACGTTTTGAATCAAAATCTGTTGCCCGAAAGCTGAAGATGGGTCGTCACTGGGTCTTTCAGCAAGACAATGACCCTAAACATATGGCCAAATCTACACAGAAATGGTTCACCAGACACAAAATCAAGCTCCTCCCATGGCCATCTCAGTCCCTAGACCTCAACCCCATTGAAAACCTGTGGGGTGAGCTGAAGAGGAGAGGACCCAGGTCTCTGGATGATTTAGAGAGATTCTGCAAAGAGGAATGGCTGAAGATCCCTCTTTCTGTCTTTTCCCACCTTGTGAAACATTATAGGAGAAGATTAGGTGCTGTTTTGTTGGCAAAAGGGGGTTGTACAAAGTATTAACACCAGAGGTGCTAATAATTGTGACACACATTATTTGATGTCAAATAAGTATTTCTTTATGTGGGATTTTTTCCCCACTGAATAAATGCACTTGTATTGAAGGTTGGATTATACTTTTTTTCCATTAACCCTTTAACACCGAACGTGTCGACAGCGACGCGTTTACGCATATCGTCTTTGAAGCGTCGTCACGCTGTAGTTAGGTCACCCACGTAACGCTGGTTGGTCTCATTTGAAAGTGCAGAAGTTGATGTCCACACCAGTTTTTATTTGAAGTCAATCGACCAAGAAAAACGGGAGATAATGTCATTTGAGTTTTATAGTTTTATTGCACCTATAAATATGCATTCAGACGCTGCATGGACCATGTATCTATCTCCATATTTCCATCATTTCTTGTCCTTTTTCAAAACCGAAACCAGCACAAAAGACTACATATCCCAAGAGCCGTTCAGATGTCAAGAAGGACGAACCGAATGTGATCATTTTTAATAAATTTCCCAACGAGGCGCCAACTAATGAAAGGGAGGCATGCGACGCAAGCAACGGCCGGTTGGTTTGAGCGAGCGACTTTGAAACGTGCAGAATGAATATAAAACTATATTTAGCGCAAGCTAATGCATTATTTAATTAACTCAAGGAAGAAGATGAGGCGTATTTGTTGTCTTTTTCTTTGCATGAGTCGGCGTCTCGGCGATTGGAAGTGACGGCAGCGCGCAAACGGCGAGAGTAGGCTGTGTGACGTTGTGTGTGACGCAGCTCCGTGACCTGTTCAAGCTTTATTGAGTGCGCAAAAAAAAAAAAAAAAAAACTTTATTGGGTCGCGTGTCTGAAAATTTTGAATTGAACTGAACTACTTGTCAATATTTTTTAAAATCCTTTTTTTTAATGTTATATATATATTTTTCTTTACTATAATCTTTTCAATTTTTATGTAGATGTGTGTTCGAGAAGCTTGATTGCATGTAGGTATATACTTTTGATAAGGTGATGGGTACAACACCTAACTTCACAAAGAGATATCCTCCAAACCCTTTTTGTGTTAGATGATATATATAAAAACATTTCTCACTATTTTGCACTGTATATAACCTGTTTTGACCATAGTATGTGTAAAGGCCAAAAACGCCTATGACCATACCTGCTGTTTGTGTTGAATTGTCAAACATAAAACTATTCAGTCTTATCTTTTTCTATTGAATGTTTATCCTAACACGTTGAATAAATATGATCAAGCTTCAAAACGGTTGGTCGAGCATGTTTGGTTGTCAGTGGGACGTCAACATTACAAATTTTGGGGAAAAAAAGATTTTGGGATTTTTTTGTCTTTTTGGGTCCAAAATGTGGATTAAAATTGGTCAGTGAAGAAAACAACAGTTTGGACATGAAGTTCAAGGTGTCCTGAAAAAAGGGGCCTAACTTGGCCATTGTAAACAATTTTTTCTTTGAAATATAAAGGCAACATCAAATGCATGCAAATTCGGCCAAAATAGGCTTAGGTGTTTAAGGGTTACGGTCCCATATTATTTAGAAAAAAAAATATTAGAGGCTAAAAACACATAATTATTATAAGTCCAATAATTATGGAGGGCACTGTATATGCTTTTGCTTCGATGGCATGCTACAATTTTTAAAATATATATAGATTTTCAGTACCCTCAGCTGCATATTGTAAACCTTTTTGCCTCAATCTGGAGAATGTTGCACTGGTATTGCTCCAAAATAGACTTCCCTATTAATTGACGGGACATGGGGTGCAAGAGCCAATTCATAGGAGGCAACAACTTGAAATTCAAATATTTTCAAAACCATAGCACCAAAACAGGCACCTACATATATGGGTCTCCATGAGCAGCGGCCTCAAAAAATTCAGTCGTTCCCTAATAAAATCCAGATTGTTTTTTTATATAAGTATCACAAAACTTAAAATGGCTATAAAACTCTCAGATTTTACGCTAAATGCACAAATACCACCAAATACAGATATAATCACCTACATTTTCAGGATCAATAGCAATACTTATCATAATTTTTTGCCCGAAATAGTGATTTATTTATTTATTTATTTATTTATTTGTGCAAATTTGACACGTTTTCAACAACTAAAAAAATACTCAATTTTCAGGAACGTAATACTTGAAGAAAGCATGAAGAATCGGTTATAAATAATATTTGAACAAATTATACAGTCTATATCCAATCAAAACTTATTATTTATTGAATTCCGATGTCACTCTGGGTCATGGGGAGAGATGGCCGCTTGAGGACAGCCCGGCCCGTCTCCAGCTCTCCCCTGTCCACCAGCTCGACCAGGACATCAAAAATCACAGAGGGTGGGTCACCCCTTTCGAGCTTCACGGCGATCTCCATGTCCTCCTGCCGGGCAAGCTCCTGCTTGGCCTCGACCTTCCTGGCCAGGTAGCCGGCGTAGTTGCCCACTGTGGCGAGGAGCAATTCCTTCGTCGGCGGGTCCGGCTGATCGTCGGCCAGCTCCCTGGCACACTCGGCCAAGATCTCCTCCTCATCCTCTTTCTCCTCTAACTTAGGGCGGTACAGGTTGGCCTGCACGTCCCCAGGGAAGAGCTTTAGCAAGTGCAGGCGGTGGGCCAGTCTATTGCTGACCATGAAGTTCTTTACGCTGCTCCAGTAATTGGTGCTGCACATGTGGCGGCACTTGCCGAAAGAATGTTTCGTCGGGTCAGAGTTGGCCTTCCTGATGCACACATACTTGACTAGGGGATTTTGCGGAGGATGATGTCCCTGTAGGAGGCGGGCAGGGCATTGCACGTGATGTGCAGAGCCGAGGCGGTGGACATCGGCAGCCTGCCGGTCTTTGTCTCTCACTTCTTTTTCTTCTCCTTGCTGGCCCAAAACCTTGAACATTTGATCAAATAAAAAAAAAATAAAACTGAACAAGCTTGCTGTCGATTCAATTCAATTTAATCAAATAAGTGTGTTTAGATACCTTGCAAATCTCACCAATCTCCTGGAGGAACTTGATGTTGGCCTCCGACTGCTCATCAAAACAGCCTCCCTGATCCTCAACACTTCCTTGCTCTGTTTGAAGTGCAAAGAGCAGGAGCAGTATTTGTTTTGAGTTGATAGTTTCTTCTTGTGTCTTGCAGGTTTTAGAAAATATCTTGAGCGGCAGGAGTCAGAGTCTCCTGGCCTAAAAGAGGAAGTTGATCACCCGCAAATGAAAATGGAAGAGCCAGACGACCTTCAACAGCAAAGGAGAGAAGAGCAACTTCCAATTAAACAGGAGGAGGTAGAGCTTAGGCTAGTGGTAGAGCCATACGTTAAAGAGGACGACGATATCATCTGGCAAACTGGGGAGCCTTTGAAGAGTGAAGAGGGCCTGAAAGAGAGCAGCAGAGGAGCGGAGCCACCAAGTGGCAGCAGCAGCTCAACAGAAGGATTGCAAGAGGACAGTTTCACTGCTCCACTATCAGATAGTGAAGACTCCATGTCACACTCGCCTGACAGTGGTGATGGTCATAAAGCTGACAGTGACGACGAACGCAAATGCTCTCTGTGTGGGAAAACCTTTATTAATAAGTATACTTGTCGTAGGCATTTGAGGAACCACACTGGAGAAAAACCTTTTTCCTGCTCAGTTTGTGGTCAAAGATTCTTTCTAAGGCATTTCTTAAAAGAACACGCAAGAAGCCACACTGGAGAAAAACCTTTTTGCTGCTCAGTTTGTGGCAAAAGATTCTCTTCAAAAAGAGACCTAACTAAACACTCGAGAACCCACACTGGTGAAAAACCTTTTTCCTGCTCAGATTGTGGCCAAAGATTCACTCAAAAGCAACATTTAAAACGGCACACAAGAACCCACACTGGAGAAAAACCTTTCCCCTGCTTAGTTTGTGGCCAAAGATTCTCTGAAAAGGGAAACCTTAAACAACACACAAGAAATCACACTGGAGAAAAACCCTTTGCCTGCTCAGTGTGTGGCAGAAGATTCTCTCATAAGGGAAGCCTAACAGAACACTCAAGAACCCACACTGGTGAAAAAAATTTTTCCTGCTCAGTTTGTGGTCAAGGATTCACTCAAAAGACAGGCTTAAAAACACATGAACAAACCCACACTGGAGAAAAACCTTTTTCCTGTGCAGTTTGTGGCAAAAGATTCAGTTCCAAGAACCACTTAACAAGACACACAAAAACACACACTGGTGAAAAACCTTTTTCTTGCTCAGTTTGTGGCCAAATATTTAGTTGCAAGAGCCACTTAACAACACACACAAAAACCCACACTGGAGAAAAACCTTTTTCCTGCTCAGCTTGTGGTCAAAGATTCACGCAAAAGGAACACTTGAAAATGCACATAAGAACCCACACTGGAGAAAAACCTTTTCCCTGCTCAGTTTGTGGCCAAAGATTCAGTCACAAGAGCTACTTAAAAATACACACAAGAATCCACACTGGAGAAAAACCTTTTTCCTGCACAGTTTGTGGAAAAAGATTCAGTTGCAAGAGCTCTTTAATAACACACTTTAGAACCCATACTGGAGAAAAACCTTATTCCTGCTCAATTTGTGGCCAAAGATTCTCCTCAAATGGGAACCTAAAAAGACACACAAGAACCCACACTGGAGAATAACCTTTTCCTTCTGAACTTGCAGTCAAAGATTCTCTATAAGAGAAACCTTAATAGAACACACAAGAATGCACACTGGTGGAAAAACCTTTTCATGTGCTCAGTTTGTGGGGTCAGGTTAAAAGGCGTGTGCGTGTTGGCATGAGAAGCAGTGGCCAAGGTTGGTTTCGCCTATCCAAAACCAATGTTTGCCTCATCAGTTTTTGCATGCAAGACGATTGTATTCTGTGGACCCTCCTCAAATCCTGTGGAGGATTTGCAGTTTTGGTGCTATACATGTGCTTTGTCAGTTCTTTATGCCAAGTGTATTCAAGCTACTTTCAAAAGAACTCGCTCGCCTGATTTAGAACAAATATGAATTTAGATGAAGTTAAGTCATGTGATCCTTGACCAAGATGAACTGTGGGAAAAAAATCACATTTTTTCTTCATGTTGTTCGATCATAATTCTCACAATTTTGTTTACTTGAATTTTTTCTTTTTCTTGAACTGTTACTCCTAATTTTAAAGAACCTGCAATGAAGTATAAGAAGCTAGACCAGGGTTCACAAAATCCGCACCTTGGGGCCATGTTTCCTATCGTGTTTTCCAAGCCCCCCCTTCTTCAACACATCTGAATGATTCAAGTGTGTTATGGGAGAGAAACTAAGACTAAAACCAGACAGTCAAACCCGTGCACTGCTCGGATTGATTACCAGAAGGCCCATGACTACTCAACGCCGTATACATGGATCCTGGAATGCCTGAAGCTGTACAAGTCTCCGTCAAATGTGGCATATAGTGTATCAAGGACATGGTATATCCCCTCTGCTGTTGTGCATCGGCTTGAACCCCCTCAGCCAATTGATGAACACCACTGGCTATGGATACCGACTTAAGAATGGGGCCACCGTCAGTCACCTCCTCCACATGGATGACATCAAGCTAAATGCTAAGAGTGAGCGAGGCATTGACTCACTGATCCACACCACCAGGATCTACAGTGGGGACATCGAAATGTCATTCAGACTGGAGAAATGTGGCTGAATGGTGACAAAGAGAGGGAAGGTAGTCTAGACAGAGGGGGTTGCACTCCCAGAGGTAATAGATGTTGAGAAGAGCTACAAGTACCTTGGAATATCACATCACAAAGAGGCGAAAAGGAATGCTGCAACGGTGAAGTATCTGCAACGAGTAAGACGAGTCCTGAGAAGTCAGCTCAACGGCAAGAACAAGACCCTGTGCCAAATGCACATATGGACACCCCTATATTTTAACATGTTTATTATGGACAAACCGTGACGAGTACACAAGTGCAGTAAACGTTGTGTTTTTCGACAACAGCCCTGAAACCTGACAGATCTAGAGAAGATTTGTGTAGAGGAATGTGCCAAAATCTGGTGGAGAACTACAGAAGGTGTCTAACCTCTGTAATTGCAAACAAAGGCTTTGCACTAAATATTAACACTGATTTTCTCAGGGGTACGAATACTTATGAACCCCAGTCAATTATTATATACCCAAGTAAATTATTTTTAAATATCATACAATGTTATTTCTGGATTTATTTTCAGATAACGTCTGTATGAGTGGTAATGCGTCTATGATTGAAATTTAAGACCTGTACCTATTTTCTATGTGGGTGAGCTTGCAAAATCACAAGGGTTGCAAAGACTTTTGCTGCTCACTGTGCAAATGTATATAATATGGCGGAAAACACTCAGGTGACTTGAAGTTCCGCTCTGAGACCCCCAAGTTGGCCAACTTTCAAAATTGCCGGATATGCACGTGTGATACATCACTGGAAAGCTAAAAATCTCATTTAAAAAATAAAGATTTAAACAGTGAAACCCTATCTGTAGGTGAGAGCATGAAAGAGCAGAATTAAAGACGGCATGACTTTAACGAGATATCGCGACCTACCTTGTTTCAATCCAAAAACTCCATGTAGCATGTATCACTGAGTGTCAAGACACAGCTCTGAATGGCCACAGCTGGATTCTTTTGGGATTTAATGGGTGAAACATGGTAATACAACAAGGGTCGTGATGCAGAAATCGCAGACATCAAGGATTGGTCGAGATTTTTTCATATATTTACCCTTTTAAACGTTTTCCATTTTTCTTTGTTTGGATCGATTATTTATTATCTAACATATTGGAGAAAATGTGACCGTAACCAAAAAAAGTACCATTAAGCGATAGTTATGAGGTAGATACAGTGGGGGGAACAAGTATTTTATACACTGCCGATTTTGCTGGTTTTCCCACTTGCAAAGCATGTAGAGGTCTGTAACTTGTATCATAAGTTCTCTTCAACTGTGAGGGACGGAATCTAATACAAAAAAACACAAAATCCCGTTGTATAATTTTTAAATAATACATTTGTATTTAATTGCATGAAATAAGTATTTGATACATCACAAAAATCGAACTTAATATTTGGTACAGAAACCTTTGTTTGTTATTACAGATACCAAAGGTTTCCTGTAGTCCTTGACAAGGTTTGCTCACACTACAGCAAGGATTTTGGCCCGCTCCTCCATGCAGATCTTCTCCAGAGCCTTCAGGTTTCGGGGCTGCTGCCGGGCAACACGGACTTTCAGCTCCCTCCACGGATGTTCTATCGGGTTCAGATCTGGTGACTGGCTAGGCCACTCCAGGACCTTAAGAGGCTTTTAACGGAGCCACTCTTTATTTGCCTTGGCTGTGTGCTTTGGGTCGTTGTCATGCTGTTCAAACAGGTGCAGTTACTTCCGGTAATGAGTGGAGAACAGGAGGGCTTCTTAAAAAAAGAACTAAGAGTCGAAATATTTACTAGTTGGTAATGTATCAAATACTTATTTCATGCCGTTAAATACAAATTATTTAAAAATTATACAATGTGATTTTCTGGATTTTTGTATTAGATTCCGTCCCTCACAGTTGAAGAGAACTTATGATACAAATTACAGACCTCTACATGGCTTGCAAGTGGGAAAACCAGCAAAATCGGCAGTGTATCAAATACTTGTTCTCCCCACTGTATCCGTGACTTTTTTACAGACACCATTATTTTTTTTACGAAATATTAGACATCAATTCATGATTCTAAGCTAAAAATGAGACATTTTTAATAATAAATATAATTAATTACCTTCGTTTTATACTGTGTTGAAACAAAAGCAGTTGCGCGACGTCTGTAAACGGCAGTTTCCAGGGTAAAACGAATAAATTAAAAATCGTTCGGGGGCTTAATGCGCCATGAATCTGCAATGGCAGCATATAGAGATATTGTTCTATCAAACAACAGTTTTTTTGGCGTAAAATACAGCAATTTCTTTTAAAGAGGAGTGCAAGAGCAGAAACTACATTTTCAGTCTTTTCTGTTTTCCGCCATGTATATATATATATATATATATAAATTGCATTCTGTAACTTCTTTAGGGTCTGTTTGTACCCTTATTAAAAGGTTGCAATTTTGTATTATTGTCTGGAGAAAAAGAAATATCCACCCAAAACACTGTAATGCTTCTAGTAGGTACACATCTTTATTTCAAAGGGGTATATACTGTATGTAAACATATACATATACAGTGGGGAGAACAAGTATTTGATACACTGCCAATTGGTTTTCCCATTGGCAGTGTATCAAATACTTGTTCTCCCCACTGTATATTTATATGTATGTATTTTGACTTCCAATATTTGTTCAATTACTTGCTCTAGACAAAACATTTAAATATGGATTTAATGTTATTCCGTTTCCAACCATTTTAGAGTGTTCACATGAAAATTTTGTCTGCCTGTATAATGAACTCTTACTGTAGCCTACCAGATCTGACATGTAGTGGTTGTGATTGTGTTGTCTACTTTGCATCATCAACCGTTTTGTTCTTGCTAGGGTCATTATAGTTGGCAAGTTTCTCATTTCGCTTTGAATTTCCATCTTGCTCCAAACTAAGAGCTGCATAGATCTATCGCTTCAGTGCACTCAAAATATAGATTATGATTAAATGTGACCAAAATTACTCATATGTCATACATTTCCATGTAAGTATACAGATTGCTATACACTGACTCTTACTCCTTGACGAGAGTGATACTCACTGCTTGCAAAGTCGAGCTAGCAAGTCAAAACTGGTCATCTGCCAGTCCTCACAAATACAGACATTATACAGAGATACATTGTGTATCTCTTATTGTGTTTTTAATAATACTTTAAAATAGGCTAAATGACAGTCATATTAGCCACATCAGAGTACTTTTTTTTTAATGCCTCATCAGATTTATATGAGAGTACTGGACTTTGCCCATACTTGAACCCGTTCTTGTATGTCCACATCTGGAAGTTCAGTCACATTGATTGCTTCCAGCAGCATTTTCACTCTAATGTGCTGAACTGCCATTTCAGAGCCTCACATTGTGTGCAGCTGTAAACTGTATTCAAAGTAATTCTAAAATTGACATAACATTCGCGTTCGATGCACTTTATTGTTGTACTATATAGTAGTGATGGGTCCGTGAGACCTCATGAAGCGTGTCGACACAGTGACACACTGTGTTGACACAGTGTGGATTAGGAGTGGGAACCTCAGGGCACCTCACGATACGATACGATTCGCGATACAAGGCTCACGATAACGATTATATCACGATACAGCGATTATCGATGTATTGGTCAGAAATTGGATACATGAAATTCTACGATACAACTGTTGAAACGGAAAAAAAAAAAAAAGATTTGAAAATAGAAAAAAATACTGTTTAAGTCATTTATTAAACAGTGACACCTTTTCTGTGCAACATTGCTGTAAAATATAAATCTACTGCAAATTGTGCCCCTGCACATATAGAGGAAACCAACCACGACCACTGATATCGCTTGGAGAGATCAAAAAATAAATAAAAAGTGCCGTAGGTGTCAGCAGTTGAGCTTGGAGTGGGGCAATGATAAAATTGGTGGGTCTTTTCTTCGTATATGAACTTTGTTGCTTGGTTTGAGCACTTCCGCTATCTGCTTCAGCAATTTAGATGTCAGACTTGCTCAGTCACAGTCTTCCTCACCTTAAAAAAAACAAAATAAAACAAAAAATATTAGCTACTTCATAGCGTTTGAGTTGAAATCCTGATTTTTTTTGTGTGTTGGAAGTATTGAATTAAAAAAAATATGAATTGAATGTATAGAAATTAAAAATACAATAATTACCTATTTTTAATATGTAGGCTACATCAATAATTACCTATTTTTAATATGTAGGCTACATTAATTATCATGCACATCACTTTATATATCTTGGAACCTATTCAAACCATTTTTATAGCTTATTGTATCAAAATGACAGTAATAACAGTTTGTCTAGTAAACTAGATGGAAATTGGTTCTCAAATAAATCGGTAAATTCATGTGGGCTTGTTCGATATTCATTTTCATCCAGTTTAGGGTCCTGGTTTATTTTATATCATTCAACACCAAATGTCATCAAAATAATACACGTAAATTAAAAAGTCAATTACATTGCAAAACTTTCTTACCTCAAGTGATGAAAGCAAAGCTCACAAACTCCAGTGTCCACTACGTCACCAGCTCCCAGTGAAACTTATTTTTCTTAGACAATTCTTGCATACAGCAAAGTCCTTGTTCACCTTGCTTCCTTTCTTGTTGGTGTAAAATCTAAAGTGTGTCCCCATGTGTGATTTGTAGCAATATTTTTCTCATTTTTTCCCTCCACCGTTCTCACGGAGCTTTTTTATTTTTTCAACCTACTTGGAGCTTCTCTTCTTCTCTAGACAACTTGTGCGCACTTTACCCTCACCGCTACTCCCGAGCGCCCCTAGTGGACCGCCAAGGAATTGCTCAACAAACATTGAGCAGTTTACAGCATCCATACTCCATTGTATGGCCAATATGTTAAATAAAAGTATCGATTCTTGGCGGGAGCATATCGATAACCCATCGGGTTGCAAAATATCGCGATATATCGCTGTATCGAGATATTGTCACACTCTTAGTGTGGATACTGTGTCATTGAATACTGACACCTGCTGGACATAAATAATCACTACAGGCAACCCACTTGACAGACTGACACTGAATTGACGACATAGTAAAATCAAATCATTTAAGTCTTTGCATTCGTATTGCATTATTCCATATCTTTAAATTATGTGAACATAAATTATAATGTGAAAATGTAAGTAATAATGAATGGGTGAATGAGGATGCTTGTGGACTTTTTGTTCTGATAAAATGTTATTAAAAAAACATAGCTTTTTTTAATGTTTAAAATTTAGTTGGTTCCTTTTTATCTATTTTTTTAAAACAAGCAATTTCACCTGCTGTGGACAACACACACTCGCATGAACCAACGGTGCCAGCATGCACAAGAATTTCTCAGCCACTTGAAAGAGGTTTGGATAAGATATCCATTGGCTCCTCCAGTATTGAAGTAAATCTGCATTGCGTGCCATGTTCGGCTCAGCCATTCATCGTTGCACTTTTGCAATTTCATCTACAGTTGCATTGCCTCCTTGACTCCCCACTTCGTCATCTAAGTGCTACCATAGCCCATCAGAAAAAAATTGAAGTGGACAATAAATAAATTATAGCTTAATTACCGATTTCTAATAAATTACCAAAAAAGCTACTGTGGGTAGGTAAAGGAATGGCTCTATAGCTGTGTTTATCTTGGGATTATCAGAAACTTAATTCTCATGCTTGGCCCAATAATGCTTCAACACTAGCCACGTTTACATGCTGACTTTTATTCATACCGATTCAAATCATTCTGAATGGAAATTTCACATCAGCTGTTTACATGTCACTTCATCTATTCCGGTCCAGCGTTTACATGTGTCTGCCTTTATTCTGAAAGGACGTTTGACAACTGCCGTCTGACATGCGCGGATTAATCAAAACAAAGCGTCACGTTGCAAAACATGGAGATCGATCGTCAGATCAGCTGCTGTTTTAACTTTTCGAGTGGAAACAAAACTTCAGAATGACACGCCGTTCATTTAAAAAGTTGTGTGGGTGCGCTGTGCGTGTGCTTGGAAGCCATGTTGCAAGTGACGTTACTTGCGTCACAAAGTGACGTCACCACGTCAGTACGGAGCATGTGCAGAAAGAACGCAACCAGACACCATTCCGCTTCCCTGTTTACATGATATAATTTTACTTCTAATCGGTTTGGGAAAAGGAATATTCCACCCCTGTGAATCGGAATGAAATTCCATTCGGTTTGGGCCTGTTCATTCCGAATGAGGTGTTTATATGGAACACATTTATTCGGTTTGAACAAATATTCCGATTGTAATTGGAATATTTGGCTCCATGTAAACGTGGCAATTGAGGAGGTGGCTACTGTTTGTATATGACAGGTTGAAAGTACAAATACATTTCCCCTGAGAAAAAAATCGTTAACAATAGGTCCTAGTTACTTGGAGCTGCACGCCACGATCCGTTCAGACCTGAATTCGTACCCATGCGCATTACTTGGGGAGGACGAATGGCGAGCGCTATTACCACCAAGCCAGTGGGTTAAATGCTGTTGGAGTCTCTTGAAGGCACCAAAAGGGGATATTTCCTCGCACCGCAAATGACGGACCCGCGCCTACCTTTCACACTAATAAACTAAAAGAGTTACCTTAAAATTAATTGTATTTTGAATGGAAGATGACTAGTGAGTTTTCCCTGTGTTACGTCCGTTTCCACAGCATGTAGACAACGAGGAAGTAACCGTGAGATGTGGATTGTTTCAGCAGCTCCATCGCGTTGACAGACGCGCTTCCTTTTGAACCAGTTTGCCGCGTCATGACTGTGTCGACACAGTTCAATGAGTTCATGCATCGGTCACGTGATTTTCTTGTAGCGATACGCGCACCGACGCAGGGTTTGCTCCATGAGCTCGGTGCGCGCGCCGGCGCATTAGTATCACTGGACCCATCACTACTATATAGAGTGGAGCAAATAAGTATTTAGTCAACCACTAATTGTGCAAGTTCTCCCACTTGAAAATATTAGGCCTGTAATTGTCAACATGGGTAAACCTCAACCATGAGAGAATATGGGGGGGGGGGGGGGGGGACAGTAAATCACATTGATTTTTAAATAATTAATTTGCAAATCATGATGGAAAATAAGTATTTGGTCAATACCAAAAGTTCATCTCAATACTTTGTTATGTACCCTTTGTTGGCAATAATGGAGGCCAAACATTTTCTGTAACTCTTCACAAGCTTTTCACACACTGTTGCTGGTATTTTGGCCCATTCCTCCATGCAGATCTCCTCTAGAGCAGTGATGTTTTGGGGCTGTTGTTGGGCAGCACGGACTTTCAACTCCCTCTACAGATTTTCTCAGGGGTTGAGATCTGGAGACTGGCTTGGCCACTCCAGGACCTTGAAATGCTTCTTACGAAGCCACTCCTTTGTTGGCCTGGCTGTGTGTTTGGGATCATTGTTATGCTGAAAGACCCAGCCACGTCTCATCTTCAATGCCCTTGCTGATGGAAGGAGATTTTCACTCAAAATCTCTCGATACATGGCCCCATTCATTCCTTCCTTTACACAGAAAGGAGAAAAACATCCCCAAAGCATGATGTTTCCACCCCCATGCTTCACAGTGGGTATGGTGTTCTTTGGATGCAATTCAGTATTCTTTCCCCTCCAAACACGAGAACCTGTGTTTCTATCAAAAAGTTATATTTTGGTTTCATCTGACCATAACACATTCTCCCAGTCCTCTTCTGAATCATCCAAATGCTCTCTAGCGAACCGCAGACGGGCCTGGACGTGTACTTTCTTCAGCAGGGGGACACATCTGGCAGTGCAGGATTTGAGTACCTGGCGGGGCATTGTGTTACTGGTAGTAGCCTTTGTTACTGTGGTCCCAGCCCTCTGTAGGTCATTCTCTAGGTCCCCCCCCGTGTGGTTCTGGGATTTTTGCTCACCGTTCTTATTATTTTGACGCCATGGGGTGAGATCTTGCATGGAGCCCAGATCGAGGGAGATTATCAGTGGTTTTGTATGGCTTCCATTTTCTAATAATTGCTCCCACAGTTGATTTCTTTACACCAAGCGTTTTACCTATTGCAGATTGTCTTCCCAGCGTGGTGGAGGTCTACAATTTTGTTTTTGGTGTTCTTCGACAGCTCTTTAGACTTGGCCATAGTGGAGTGTGACTGACTGAGATTGTGGAAAGGTGTCTTTTATACCGATAATGAGTTAAAACAGGTACCATTAATACAGGTAACAAGTGGAGCCTCGTTAGACCTCGTTATACCGCTTTGACTGCCAGAAATCTTGCTTGTTTGTAGGTGACCAAATACTTACTTTCCACTCTAATTTAGAAATAAATACTTTAAAAATCAAACTGATTTTTCTGTTTTTTTTTCCCACATTCTGTCTGTCATGATTGAGGTTTACCCATGTTGACAATTACAGGCCTCTCTAATCTTTTCATATTTATATATATATACAAAATATTGTAACACTTTACAATACGGGTTCCTTAATTAACAATGCATTTCTGGACAATAATATTTCACATAATTAATCCTTATTTAACAATAATTAATAATCAACATTAGCTTTTTATGATGTCAAACATTAAAGATAAAACCGCGGAAACACTCAACACAACGAAAAAAGTGTTGTCAGTCGCCAGCTAGTTTCCCAAAATGGAGAGAGTGGGTCGAGTCAGATGATGACCAGTGTTGATTACTTTTTTCAGTAACAAGTAATCTAACGCGTTAATTTTTCTACACCAGTAATATGATTAAAGTTAGTGTCTGCGTTACTATTTTTTTCATTGCCTCATAACGTATGTAGAATGAAGAATATTTTAGTCATGTACGAAGAGCATTTTGAATAGAAAATGCTAAAATAAGAGGTTCCTGGTACGTGTTTCCATGACAACCTCTTAGCTATTTCCTGTTTTGGTCTCTCGTCACGTGTTGTGGGACTGAGGCGGGTGGACATTCGCGCTGAGTATTTAGACGTTGCGAGGGAATGTCGATCTGTGGATATCCATGAATGAAGGTGAGTATTTTTCCTTCATTCTGGAGGGTATCAGCAAAAGGTTGGACCCCCTACATGCGCGGCCGTTTCGTAGCTTTGCTGTAGCAAGGACTCGCAGTCATCGCTCCATTTGGCAAGCTTTGTTTACATCATATGCGTGTTGCACATTCATGCCGTGAGGTGATGTGTTCGTTTAGCATCTGTGGGATGTGTTGTAAGTCTGACTGAGTGTAAAGTGCTTAGTTGCCGGTGGTGTGCCGAAAAATAGCCGCCCTGCGTGAAATGTCCCCCCTGACGGGAACGCTTATTTATAACGCTTTATTGAGGTGAAAACATCAAATGTTTTCATGGACGCATTACAGTAATGGATTTACGTCTGTAAAATCAGTTTTAAATCAATAAATTACACAAAATACTGTTATTTTAGTAACAAATCATGGACTAGGCCACATAACCATCTTTGAACAGAAATGTATTAAGTCTACAGGTTTTCACGACCATATCCTAATGAAAATCACAGGTATGACATTTATTAGTTCAAGAAGAGTAAAATAATACATATTCACGGTACAAGAAAATTGTTTCCATGTCCATCGATTGGTAAGAAAAAGCTGTTTGTATGAGTGACGTGTGGGCGCTCAATAAGAAAATAAATTAACAAATAAATAAATGCTCAATAATAAAATAAGCGTTCCCGTCAGGGGGGACATTTCACACGGGGCGGCTATTTTTCAGCACAACACCGCCACGTTTTGTGGCCAAATGGACCGCCTGTGTGTCGAGAGGAGTACCTCAGGGTTGTTAATGTGCACGGCTGCACGCGAATCCGCGCCCGCCACCACCTTAGTGTTTATTGCACTGTACAATCCACTTGTAAGTTGTTGATTATTGTGCCGTCAGTTTGCATTGTTTTGCATTGGCACTGATATGCTGTTAACCATAACCCGAAATTCAGAAGTTTTGACCTTAGGCTTATTAATAGAGTTAGCGGGGTTTAATTGGTCGGTGGAGATGATTTCAACAAATTCCAAGCAGTTTGTCAGATATTTGTTAGTTTCAGGGCTCCGGAGTGGCTAAGCTAGCGCGAAATTCTGATATTCCCCTTTAAATTAAATCATCGGAAAGTCAATTACATGTGATGACATTTTTCTGTTGTCATTCTTATGTTGAGGCGGCAAAGAGAGAAAAATGGGTAAAAAGTAGCTGATAGATTACTTTTAAAGTAACTTAATTACTTTGATAATGAAGTAATCAGTAAAGTAACTAGATTACTTTTTGAGGCGTAATCAGTAATTGAATTACTTTTTCAAGTAATCTGTGACAACACTGATGATGGCATCAACCTTGGAAAATCCTATATCAGTCGACTTCAACTCACAACCTGGACTTAAAATGTATTGTTTGAGTCATCCTCCTCGGTCTTCATGATGTGATGCTTCTTGCCAACTGATGTGAAACCTACAGACAAGTTTATGAAGTACTTCTTACTTACTTACTGCTTCATTTCGGCATTTCTGCTCGCAACCTCCGTTTTACACTTGCTCTAACCAAAATAACAGTGGGGTGGACGTGGAATTACTCATCAAAATCCCTCAAAAAATACGATTTGGAAATGCCGCATGCATTTGCCATCGTAGCGACATGGGAGGACAATATAAAGAAATGACTAAGAGTCGCCACAACCAAAAGAGTTTTGTATTTTATTGATTTAGTGGCAGTGGATGGAAATGCAATCAGGGACCTGAAACCATCCAGACCATCCAGTTGAATATGTCCTAATACATAAATATGTGAATTCATGAGGCAGATGTGGACAGTGCCACCACAAAAGGGTGCTTAATTTGTAAATCATAAGGTGCTGGAACGCAAAGTACATATGACGGCGCAGTGATCACAAGACGGACACAGGTCCCAGAATATAAGCAGGAGGTGCTGGAACGCAAAGTACATTTGACAGCACAGTGTTGACAAGACGGACACAGGTCCCAGAATATAAGCAGAAATGGTGCTGAAACAACATGCAAATGGCCACTTGCCATGCTGTGGGACTTATTTGCCTCAATTTCAGATAATAATAATAATACATTGTATTTCTAGAGCGCTTTTCAAGCCACACAAAGGCCCTTCACAAGAGAGATGGAATCATAGTACCAGCAAAACATTCATAAAAAATTTAAAAGCATAATATCCATGGTATGAATGTTATGACAACAAATTTAGAATTATCTAGGTATCTAGGCTATAGACTACTCTGCACAGCACGGGCAATTGTCCACATAACCATAGGTGGGACTTACAGTCAGCAATTAGTTTCTCAACGGGTCTAACTTGTAAAACATAAAAAAGATTGGCACGGCGGCCTGTTTAGCTTACCATATTTAGTTGTCCAAAACATTCCTTGTTGTCATTGTTGCTTTTCAGACTCGTTTGTCTGTCTTTTAGGCATGTTGAAATACCGCTTGATCCTAAAGTTTTTTCCAATTTATGTCAGGGGCTGATTTGTTGGTGCAGCTTTTGAGCGTATCAACAAATCTCGGACTCTTTCAAATGACGTAACATTTTTATAAACAACATTGTTACCAGCATCTCCAAGGGGCCGCTGTCCCGTTTCAGTGTGACCGGCATTGCCAATTTGGCATAGAAGCGTATGTGGCGTAAGTGAGCGTATGGGGGAGAGAAAGGAAGCGCGATGTTGACTTTTACCATGGTTCAGAGTTGAAAGCACCGCTAACCAAAAGTGCAGATTGGAAACAACATGCAATTCTTGTGTTATGTCCTGTTGTCGGGTGGCGTGGATCAGTGGTGGAGTAATTGTCCCCCACCCCAGAGGTTGTGGGTTCGATTCTCCGCCCTGATGAACACGTCTAAGTGTCCTTGAGCAAGACACTGAACCCCACGTTGCTCCTGGGCCTTGAAAGGTGGAAAAGCGCTATATGAGTTTAACACCATTTACCATTTAAATGAATCTATGCATCTTATTATTTGATCCCCACGACCTGACCCCGGAGCAAGCGGAAGATGGATGGACATTTTTTAAAAAACGTTTTTATATTGTAGCATCACCGGGGCTGTCGTCGGCATTGGTAATTTATGCGTCAACGCGAAGCTCCTATTGGTGCGCTAGCGTGACCCTCCAATTGGTGGACTGCATAGCCGCCCTCCAGTAACTTGTTTGTTTTGCATTAGGGTGGCGGAAAGAAGAATAAAATGAGGGGGTGAAAAGCGTCAAGGTTCCTGTGTTATTTTCAGCTGCCAAGCTATTACAATTTAAAGCGACTGTTTTCTGTTCAGCCCAAATGCTTGATGAAAAGTTTGGGCAACCATGACTTAGAGTGGTAGTTTCCAGTGTTATGTAATGTGTGCTCCATTCTGAAAAGCGCAGTAAATTGTGGCATTAACTATTGTATAGGGCGCTATTGTAGCAAGTAATGATGATGATGAGTTTATTGCCTCATATTCTGTTCCACATCGTTCGGCATAGTATTATCATTAATATTGACACACATAAGGTGCCGGAACGGAGTAAATAAGTCCACGTGAAGTCCAAAATCGAGAGGTACCGGAACATGGTCCGGCTCAAATTAACCCCTGACTACAAAGCAATAAGAGGTACAAATATGTTCAATTTAACTACAATTCTGTGTTGCGTCACAGCTAAGATATAATTAGCTTCCACGATAAAGAAATGGAAAACAAACACTTATCTACTTCATCATACACGGGCTTTTAACCCTAAATGCATTAATTCAAGTGTTACATGTTTTTTGTTCGTTTGTTTACAGGTGGAAAACGCTGTTTGGCAAGGGAAGACAACTTGAAGAGCCTCACAACAATACTTGCGTTGATGGATATATATCGAGATTATGTGCATTCTACCTTGATGATGGAAGGCTCGATTTATGCGCCGCCTTCATTTATATTTTTCTAATAATTTTATAAATTGTGATTTATTGACCTGTTTTGCACATGCACAAATTGTTTTAAATAAAACAAGAAATGGAACCATGTTGTCCAAAAGTTTTATTGCGATCAATATCTGCAATTAAAAGGAATGACATACTATTTGTGTTTATATGTACATGTGCGACGAGCTCATAACACAGTGCAATAACTATAACCTAAGTAGATGAAAATGACCTTATAGTATTTCCTTGTAACAACAAAATCCGTGTGAGCCCTTCTGCATTCCGCAACTGTAACACTGTTTGTAATTTCGCCACATTTTGGCCACTCAAGTTCCCTGCGAATCAGTCTACACCCCATGTTAACAAAGGCTACACAGATTGTTAGAATTTTGTCCACGAACGATCAGCGAAGTGACAAGAACAAACATGCAATCTTTTAGGTGGCTCCTTTACCTTTAAAACACATCCTTAACTTATTGTCTGCTCGATTTAAGGCGTATGGCGAGGTAGATCCACACTGGTGCTTTGAAGCTGGATGCTGTTCAAAACATTCCACTTTCATATAGGTGATTCCAGGAGTTCATGCAACCAACACAGCATAGAAGGTCTCATCTAAGTCGTGCTGAATCCATTTTTGGAGATTCCGTGGGTTCCTCTGGTTTTATTTGGCAGTTTAAAACTTGGTCCACTTCAACCGCAATTCATGGTGTTCTGTCTAAACCCGTAGTCCAGAGCAGAAAATGTCAAAGATGGCGCCGCCCAATTTTCGCTCAGGAAACTTTTCTATGTGGATGTTATCGCAAAGCCCCACATCCAATAGCGTAATATAGCAATAGCGTAATATAGCTTTGGATATTAATGTTAAAAGGTTTTTTTTTTTTTTTTTTAAATAACATTTACACTACCTGACACCTTGATTGCTGCCAGGTCACGGTGAATAAGGCGCGATTGGAAAAACACCCTGCCAAATAAAAATAATGGTAAAAATGGAATAAAATAAATGCACAAAACATTTACAAGTATGGTATAAAACATTTATTCAAATACGACAGTGTCTCTGAATATGAAAATACAGTGGTACCTCAACATACGAAGTTAATTTGTTCCAGGACCTTGTTTGTAAGAAGAAATAGTCATATGTTGAGCAGGATTTTCCCATAAGAATACATTATAATTCCAATAATTCGTTCCACAGCCCGAAAACCTACACTAAATTCTCAATAAATATTGATGTTACTATTGCAAATATCAATTACAAAGAGCAAAACAAATACAGAATGAATAAAAATTGAAATAATAATAGCAATAATAATAATAATAATAATATCTGTAATAATGTAACAAACTGGGTTCTAATGTGGCGATTGTGTTTTCGTGGTGTACCTGAACGCATCGTGTGGCTGATTTGACAGAGTGGGCCTTTTTAGTTTTACTTTCACCTTGTTTACCCAAGACCCAAGAGGCAATTTAATGTGATCATGATGAGACACAGACTTTTTCTTGACCGATGCAAACAGAAAGGCATAAAACAATGCGGAAAAATTCAAGTAGAGGCAAGAGGAGGCCACATACACCGGACACATCCTAACTGCAGAGGGACTAAGAATAGATCCAGAAAAAAGTGGGTAGCATCACAATGATGCCAAAACCAGTGGATGTCAAAGCAGTCCAGAGACTCCCGGGTATGCTAAATTACCTAGCCAGGTTCTCCCCTCATCTGTCCGACCAATGTCAAGCTTTGAGACAATTAACAGATTAGGCCAGTGAGTTTAAATGGACAACAGAACAGGAGGAGACATTTGTCAAACTGAAAGAGACTATAGCAAATGCTCCAGTGTTGAAGTTTAATAATCCTGAAGAAGAATTGACGTCCCTGACACAGGTTTGGGGGCAGCTCTCATGCAAAAAAGGTGAGCCTTCGCTAGCAGAGCACTCACACACAGAGCAGCCAGTGTTTCCCCTAGGATTTTTTGAAGCTGTGTTGGTGGGCCGCGTTACAGAGTCGGACAACCCCATCATGTGCCGTGGCGAATTTGTGTAATATAATGACGAATAAGATTTTTTTCACATTTTTTTTTTCTAAGAACCTTAAGCTTTGTAAAGTTTGCATCCTGCTTGCGACCATTTGATTTTACTGGACTAAAAATAAATAAATAAAAAGGGAAATCAGCAATAAATGGTCAATTTTTAGTGAGGCGTGCATCAAGATGGTCCCCCTGATTCTCAAGTCTGTCTTCACCTACACAGGAATAAGAAAAAATGAGATCCAGAAAATGAAGACACTCAAGCATCTCTAACTTACATTGTACAGGTGACTAAATGTCTTACTCTGTTCATTGCAGACAAACCTTTCTCACAGTTCACTGTTGAGATGGGCACTGTCAACGCAATAGCCGACAGTTGCCGTCAGCAGCATTCCCCATTCATCAGTCTGTTATGCCATTTTTGACATCATGACACCTGACCTTGTCCGTATTCTGAAACACATTCAATGTTTTACCAATTTGGATTTAAATCAAATATGTCTAATTTACATTAGTCAATCCAATAGTTCAGTTCAAACTAAAGTCTTTGTTAGAGTTACTTTTCTGATTGTTAGTGCAAATTCATATAATGATTTTTTTCAATGAGATGAAAAATATTTCTTTCAATGTAAATACGCCACCTGTATAGTAATTTTTGGTATGAGGAATATGCCAGGTTATGGACAATAATAATAATAATGTCGATAGTTTATAGACAATTAACCTTTTTCAACACCAGAATTGAATCTCCGTGCCGATGTACTCCTGGCGCAAACCTTCAATAGGAGAACTGATGCGCTTTTCAAAATAAATAATAATAAATAATAATAATAATAAATAAAGGAACAATTTGTATTTGTCGTGCTATTTCAGACGACTTATGGCAAATAGTGCGTAAAAATGAGATTCTTATATTTATTTAGACATGTTGAATAATAAGAATTAATAATTAGATCTCATCTGCGAGGTGTGGCGGCTTTTATTTTGGTGTGGCGCAGCGCCACGATTATTAATATGTAGGGGAAAGCCTGGCAGGGTTATGCTCAAATTGAAAAGGAGCTGCTGGCTGTAGTGTTCAGTATGGAGAAGTTCGACCAGTACACTTATGGACACAAAGTAACTACAACGTGATCATAAACCATTGGAAACCATAGTGAGGAAGCCACTTTTGAGTGCGCCAAAGAGTCTTCAGAGGATGCTGATGCGCATTCACAGATTGATCTAAATGTGAGACATGTACCAGGAAAAGACATGCATCTTGCTGACACACTAAATACAGTCAGTCTTCCCGAGCATTCATCGGATGGCTCGATGGAAGCTGAAATAGAAACTGTCCTCTGAAATGGGTAAATGTTGTAAAATATTAACAGACTCACTGCAATCCGCTCAGCAACAAGAGAGGATAAAACACAATGAGCCAAGGGTGGCCAAACAACAAGCAGCAAACACCATCAGGCCGTACTTCTCGTTCCAGGACAAACTGAGCTATCAGGATGGGATAGTGTTCAGAGGGGAACGTGCTGTCATACCTGATGCACTGCGCAGAAAGCTCACCAACCGTTTATTTTCCTCACATCTGGGAGTAGAAGGTTGCCTGCGGAGAGCTAGAGAGTGAGTTTTCTGGCTTGGAATGACAGATCAAATCAAAACATATTGCTCAGTGGGACATTTGCGGATCAGTGGTCAACAAACAATAGAAAGAGACACAGATTCCTCACGAGATGCCTAACAGAGCCTGCCTGGGTGAAGGTGGGAACTGAACCCTTCTCCTTTGACAACAAGGATTATCTCGTCACAGTTGACTACTATTTTAATTTCTGGGAGATAGACTATCTGCCAGACACGAAATCCACTACGGTGATTAAAAAGTTGAAAGGCCACTTTGCCCGGCAGGGAATCCGGGACATTGTAATTTCAGACAATGGCCAACAATATGCATCACAGGAGTTGTTAGATTCAGCAGACTTTGGCAATTCCGGCACAAGACCTTCTCGCCAGGATACCCACAGAGCAACGGCAAAGCAGAGTCTGCAGTGAAGACTGCAAAGAGACTTCTGTGTGAGGCAAAAGCTGCGGGACAAGACCCTTATTTTGGAATTCTAGATCACTGCAACACACCATCACAGGGCTGTGACACCAGTCCTGCACAGAGACTTCTCAGTCCCACCAGGACTATACTGTCGACGAAACCAAGTCTACTCCAGCCTAAGGTGGAACAAGCACAACTTGGTGTGGGGAACAACCGGCATCACCAGTCTGCCTATTACGACAGGTCAGCTTGAGACTTGGACACACTAAAGGCAGGGAACTCTGAGAATACAGCCGCTTGCACCCCACACGGTTTAGAGAAAGGCAGAGTGCTGAAGCAGGTGGATTCAAGGTCCTACGACATCCAGCTACAATCAGGTGGAGTTTTAAGAAGAGACATCTCAGGTACGCTCAAGGACATGCACTCAGTGAGCCCATGAACATTAAAACTGAGATTGAAGAAAAAAATGGAGTCTTCTTCTCCCCATTGTATCGTGGAGAGAAGGGATTCCACGGTCACTGGAGACAGTAGTACTACGGTGAACAACCAGAACTGGTCGCACCGTTGTGACATTTCCAAGATTATGTGACTTATTAATAACTGTTTTGTTTTCCTTGAGTAGGAGAATGTTAGAGAAAAAAATTCTGTTTGAACGGATATGTCTGTATCCATGCTAAAATGTTCAAACATGGTGAATGTGGATATATGTTCATACTAAAACGGAAGCCACAAGTATTTAAAATGTTTCTTTACAACCTTGGTTGTAAGTCGTGTTATAGAGCTTTCCAAAGTCAGACTATCTTGATCGTGTTTTTGATTTTTTTTTCTATGTTCAGTTTATTCTCCTGATATTTAAGTATCGTTATACAACAGAATGCTCTCAGAAAAGAGAAAGGATGTAAGAATAGGAACTATTGTTATTTGGTTTTTGATGTTCGCGGTGGACAGATACAGGTGACGGACAGGAAGTCTGCACGTTGTAATGGTCCGAACTGCTTGCGAAGTAATAAACGTTGACTCAGATGAGTTCAAGAAACTGAATTCTGTGCTTCATAAGAATTGAGAAAGGCAGAATTCAACACGGGTCACTTTGTTTCAGCAGAAACTCCACTTGGCCCAATAGATCTGCGGGCCCAACGTTATCTGAGCGTGACATGCAAAACTAATTGGCCACCTCTTTTTACACTAACACACTGCGTCTCTTACCGTTATCGTTCGGAGTGAACTGACAGAGTTGGAAGACGTTTATTTTTTTTCTCAAGCGTGGTATCTTATTTGTCTCTATAAGATTGGCTGCCAAGCAAATATTTGACCACAAACTGAGCAAGAAAAAGGCTTTTCTTCCTTGTGGGTTCTTGTGTGTCTTCTTAAGGTTTGCCTTAATTTGAATGTTTGCCCACAAACTGAGCAGGAAAAAGGGTTTTCTCCAGTGTGGGTTCTTGTGTGTCCTGTTAAGCATTCCTTCTTAGTGAACTTTTGCCCACAAACTATGCAGGAAAAAAGTTTCTCACCAGTGTGGGTTCTCATGTGACTCTTTAAGTTTCCCCGCACGGCAAATCTTTGACTACAAACAGGGCAGGAAAAAGGTCTGTCACCGGAATGGGTTCTCGTGTGTTCTTTTAAGCATCCTTTATTACGGAATCTTTGACCACAAACTGAGCAGACAAAAGGTTTTTCACCCATGTGGATTCTTGTATGTGCTTTTAAGTGCTGGTTTTGAGTGAACCTTTGACCACAAACTGAGCAGGAAAAATTATTTTTTCCAGTGTGGGTTCTCAAGTAGATTTTTAAAGATTTCTTTTCTGTGAAGCTTCGGCCACAGTCCGAGCAGGAAAAAGGGATTTCTTCAGTGTGGGTCAAGTTTACGACCTGACTGAATCTTAGACCACAAACTGAGGAGGGAAAAGGATTCTCACCAGTGGGGACTCTCGTACGTTGTGTTGAGTGTCCCTGATGACAGAATCTTTGACCACAAACTGAGCAGGGAAAAGGTTTCTCACCAGCGTGGGTTCTCATGTGTCTCTTTATGTTTCCCTTCTGACGGAATCTTTGACCACAAACTGAACAGGGAAAAGGCTTCTCACCAGTATGGGTTCTTGTGTGTTGTATTAAGTGTCTCCGATGACTGAATCTTTGACCACAAAATGAGCAGGGAAAAGGTTTCTCACCAATGTGGTTTTTCGTGTGTTGTGATAAGTTTCCCTTTTCATGCAATCTTCGACCACAAACTGAGTAGGAAAAGGGTTTTTTCTCCAGTGTGGGTTGTCATGTGTTTCTTCAAATTATTTTCCCCACACTGAGAGTATTTGCAGAGTTTGTCATCATTGTGAGCTTTCTTACGACCTTTACTATCATTGTAAGATGAGTGTGGCATGATGTCGTTGCTATCTGATGTAGGAGCGAAGAAATTGTCTGCTTGCAATCCTTCTGGTGAGCTCAGATGCACCGCACTTCTGCTTGCCTCACTCAGACCATTGTCACTCTTCTCACTCAGACCATTGTCACACTTCAAGGGCTGACCTGTAGACCTGATGATATCTTCCTCTTCTTAAACATATGGCAGCTCCTCCTCATCCTTTTTGATTGGCATTTACTCTTCTTTTTTTTGCTGTTGAGGGGACATTGGCTCCTCCTGTTCAATACAGTGGAACTCAACTTCCACTTTCCCACTAGAACACTCTGACTTCTGCTGCTCAAGACTATGATGATTTCTGAAACAAGACAAAAAAAGACAAATGATCAAGGGCGTGGGTTTGCATATGGACGGTAGGGACATAACACTACCAACTTTTCAGGATGCTCAAATTGTCCCCACCAAATTTTAAGCAACCTTATTTGCATTATATAATGAGTTCAGTTATACCAGCCTCCACGCCGGAGGTAGCCACGTCGCTCCGGCCCGGGCGAGGCTGGGGGGGGCACCGGCAGCCGCACGTGTGAGGTTTCCGGTGTTGAATCAAATTAAGCTGTAGACTCTCGGATCATAGAGGCGCTGCCTCGCATCGAAGTCATCCGCCTTAGGTGCGCTATTTTTGGCTTGGGCTCGAGCCGACAGCTGGGGCCCGACGAGTGGTGGCCATTTTTGCTTCATCATGCTTAAAAGCATGAAACCTTAAAAGGCTCACGCCATAGGCGTAGTCACTTGTCACTCAAACATGTCTGACCAATAGCACGAAGTGTCATTAGATTCAAAATGATTGTCAAAATGATTCAATAAAAAAGTGCCTTCAAAACTTTTTCCTCTTCAATCAAAAAGGTTGTTCAAAACATTTTTCTCTTAAAAAAAAAAAAAGTGACACTTTAAGTGACACTTCAATAAAGTTCATTTCAAATAAAAATAATATTTTCAAAAATTATATTTTTAAGGGAAGGCAATTTTATTTTTGCAAATATTTTTTTTCTTTGATTGGAAAGATTTTTTTTGATTGAAGCAACTTTTTTGGGGATTGAATGATTAGACACAAATGTCTAACCCATAATATGGCCCAAACACAAAAAGTATAGAATTTTTCAATGAAAAATCAAGTGTTCAAATGCAAAGTTTTGAGTCTAATATTTTTTTACATTCAAAAACTTTTCTTCTATGTCTAATTTTTTTATTTGTATTTAATCTAATTCAACCAATGCACAAACGGAACCTGAAACGGTATCGGAACCTGTTTCCACAAGTGGAAAATCGGAAGTGACTGTTGAACGTCGTTATCCTGTACGCGTAATGGGAATTACGTCCATCTAGCCACATGAGACGGGAAGGGGGGCTGGGGGGGAGCGACGAGGACGTCCATGCAGCCAGGGGTCCGATAGTCAGGAGGCTGCAGCTGAAAAATAGCCTCTCCCCAGAGGGGAGGGGGGAAATGGGACACCGGGTGACTAGTGATGAAGAGACTAGTCAACTAGATATTAAAATTAGAAAATAGAAATAAAGTAAGACAAGAGATAGGTAGAGTAAGAAAAAGGAGATAGGACTCAGTGGCTGTACTTCCCCCAGCATTATAGCATCGAGTGCAGCTTAGACTGAACTGTGAGTCTAGTCAGATTTCAACTAGCCTGACCATAAGCTTTGTCGAATAGGAACGTTATTAGTCTAATCTTAAATGTATAGATTGTCTCGGCTTCTTTAATACTAGCAGGAAGCTGATTCCCTTAAACAGGAGCTTGGTGGCTAAAGGCTCTAACTCCGACTGTTCTTTTAGAAACCCTGGGAACTACCAGTAGACCTGCATTCTGAGAACAGAGTGTTCTGTTAGGGTGGTATGGAACCAGAACATCGGTGAGATAAGATGGCCCCAACCCGTTAATGGTCTTAAATGTAAGAATGAGGATTTAAAATTTCTCGACTGGAAGCCATTGAAGGGCCTGGAGCACAGGGGTGATGTGCTCTCTTCTATTAGTTCCTGTTAAAAGTCTTGCTGCTGAGTTCTGGACTAGCTGAAGACCTTTTAGAGACTTAGGAAAAGCCGCAAGTAGGGAGTTACAGTAATCCAATCTAGATGTAACGAAGGCGTGAATTAATTGTTCTGCATCGTTTTTAGATCAGCCGTTCTGCAGGTTTGTTTAATATGCGCTTTAAATGATAATTCTTGCACAAATAGACCTCCTAGGTTTTTAACTGTGGTGCTGGAGGCTACACTTACATTGTCCAGAGTGACTATCTGGGCAGATAAAGAGTCTCTAACACTTTTTGGGACTATTATAAGGACTTCTGTCTTTTCAGGGTTAAGTAGAAGATATCTCGGACACAGGTGCTTAGTTTATCCACTTGCCTGATCTGCTCAGGTTTAATTGATAAATACAGTTGTGTGTCGTCAGCATAACAATGAAAGTTAATGCTATGCTTTCTGATGATATTGCCTAAAGGAAGCATATACAGCGTAATCAAGATGGGCCCGAGGACCGACCCTTGTGGCACACCATAACTGAGTGTAGAAAGGAAAGGATAGATTAGAGATAGGTCTATGATTGGCCAAGATGTCAGGAACAAGAGTAGTTTTTTTCAAGAGCGGTTTAATAACTGCATATTTAAAGGACTGAGGCACGTGACCAGTAACTAATGAGGTATTTATTATATTTAGGATAATATCAATAGTTAGAGGCAGGGTCTCTTTAAAAAGTTTGGTTGGGATTGGGTCTAGGAGGCACGTTGAAAATTTGGAGGACATAATGATTGAAGATACATCGATTTTGTCTGCAGTGGTGAAGTTATTTAATATTATAGAGGGGTTTATTGGAGATTTTATCAGACCTAATAGTTGGAAGTAATTCATTTTTCTTATTTCTCATAGTTGAGATTTTATTGTTAAAACATTTTAGGAAGTCATCACAGCTAGGAGTGGGTGGGATAGAAGGTTCTACTGAACTGTGACTGTTTGCCAGCCTTGCTACAGTGCTGAACAGAAACCTAGGATTTTTCTTGTTTTCATCTATTAGGAATGAGTAATATCTGGTTTTAGTCATACGCAAGGCCTGTTTATAGGTCACTAAACTGTTTTTCCAGGCAGAGAAAGTGTGCTCTGTGTTAGAACGGTGCCAAAGTCTTTCCAATTTACATGCCGATTATTTAAGAGAACGTGTTTCAGCATTATACCAAGGAGAAGCTCATCTCGGCTTAACAAACTTTAATTTGGGGGGAGCGACTACATCGAGAGCAGTTCGTATTGTAAACATTACACTATCAACAAACTCGTCATTAACAGCAAGGCCAGACATTTTTCCTTCATGATCAGACGACATTGAGGCAAATATTGGCTGAATTATCTTTTTATACTCTGACACAGAGCGATTACATAATGTCCTTTTCATCTGAGTTTCATTCACTAGTGAAGGATTATCTTGAAGTACAAACTAAAATGTAATTAGAAAATGATCAGACAGTAAGGGGTTGTGGGGATGGACAATAAGATCTTTAATCTCCGTACCATAGGTTAAAATCAGGTCCAGGGTGTGCTTGTGACTATGACTTGGTTTATTTACATTTTGAATAAAGCCAGTCCCATCTAGTAGGTCATTAAAAGCCTTACCAAGAGAGTCACCGTCATCATCAACATGTATATTAAAATCCCCTACAATTATAATTCTATCCCAGCTTAGCAAAATATTGGATAAAAAGTCAGAGATATCTAACAAAAACTGTCAGTAGAGACCAGGGTGACGGTAAACCACTACGAAAAGAACTGGTTTTTGGTTCTTCCAGTTAGCATCAATAATTGATAGTATTAGACTTTCAAAGGAGTTATAAATGTAATAAGTTTTACTTTTTGGGCTCATATCTAAACAAGATTGTGATATTACTGCCACTCCTCCTCCTAGGCCCTTTCTTCTACCTGAGTGATGAAGGAAAAGAGTCGATTTATCCTTGTTACAGGTTGTTTTATTCTTATAATGAACAGGAGATGATGACACAGAATTCGGGAATAAAAAAGAACAAAGAATTTACACTTAAAGACAAACAAACAGAGAAGCCAAGACATCGTACCAAGACAAGGGAAAAAGTGATTTCCGCCTTTCAGCTCAGATCCCTTACCCCCCTCACTTGGGATGGTCTGTTGCTTGGAATGTTCAACCAACCCCCTTGCCCTGATCAAAATACATATTGCTGGTAAGAAGACAAAAGAGGCCTGTGTGAATGTTAGAAAAGTGGCCTTTTCCACGTGTGATTATTGTGAATAAATGGAAATATATCTCAACAATTCCCTCTTTTGAATTCAAATAAAAATTGAATTCACTTAACTAGAAAAACAAATCAACAAAAAACAAACAACAACAAAAACCAAGTACACTTAAAGAACAAAACCATCACAAACAACCCAAGAGGTGACGAGACAAAAACGGTAAAACAAAGAAATGAAAAACGTAAAATATAAACAATTAAATAAAAACACAATACCTACAAAAAAACCAAAACATCTGAGTCCAGAAAGCAATTTCTTATTTCCCAAGGGTGAGCACACACGAATTCCCTGAGTCTGTCCCAAACAGGTGTGCAAAGTTAAAGTCAGTAGTGCTGTAATCTCATGGCCTTGGTGTCATAAGTGTTGAGCCCATAGCTTTTTCCTCGGGAAAAGGGTTCGGTCCATGAAATGGATCAGTCTTATGTCGATATTCCATGGCTCAGTTTGAAACTAATCCTTTTTGTAAATGTGTTTTGAAGAAATCGATCATCGCAATCCTTAACGCTGTGCCCAGTCGTCGAGAATGCAGTTCAGAAAACAAGACTCAATCATCAATATCTAATACGATATCAAACACTGACACCACCCTCTTTTGTGCTGTAATCTGTTCAACTTAAAAAACACAGAAGGCAATAGAAAAACATCAAATCATAATCAATTAAACATAAAATGAGTCAGCCTATCTATAAAAAGCAAAGTAGGTCGCTCATGTAGGTTGTAATGTCATAGTTGCTCATAAGAAAGTAAAATAAAAAATATATCAATTCTATAAAAATGGTAGTGTATACTGTAAGTGATGCAAGTTAAAGATTTCTCAGAACTATCACTTAATGACCTAATTGAAATAAAATTCTCGTTGGAATTCTACCTGAACCTGAAAACCTTCACGCACAGAAAGGACAACACCCTCGGCTGGGATGAATCTCGGACCAGTTAAAGCCAACGGGTGCACCCACTCTGGGTCCAAGTGGGGACTGAATCAGCCCTCCGATCATCTAATCTCTGATCATCTAATCTTCGGACAACCTGGCCCCCACTCCTGACACCCGGGTCACCCTGCAGCCCCACCAGATCGGCGAAGTCACCCAGCTCACGATGTTAATGAAGGCCGTGCGTCCTGCCAACGGTGTTGACAGGACTAAAAAATGACATGAAAGTAGCAAAATTGTCATTACTTATCGTCTAAATTTATCATATATGTAATCTTACCACCTGGAGAATCCCAACAGCATCTACAGTATCTCGAAACTCCTGGAACATATAATGTGACAAATCATTATCATCCGGGGGAGCAATAACTCCTGTTTCTTTGTACCATATTAATAACACAAAAACGAAATCCCTTCCATTCAAAATTTGGGAGAATGATATGTTTGTAAAAGATTTAACTCATCTGCACATTCCCGAATTTGTAGTGTCTTATTATCTGTATGCTTTCAGTTGAACAGATAGCACAGATCCATCAAACCTTCACAATAAAAACCATCCATATATCAGTTCATAATTGAATCCCCATCAATTAACCAAACATAAAAAATATTTATTTTTTTTCCAGAGTTCAAAAAACATTTTTTCAGAGAGTTCAAAAAACAACACAACCCTATAGTTACAGTGCCTTGCAAAAGTATTCGGCCCCCTTGAACCTTGCAACCTTTCGCCACATTTTAGGCTTCAAACATAAAGATATAAAATTTTATTTTTTTGTCAAGAATCAACAACAAGTGGGACACAATCGAGAAGTGGAACAACATTTATTGGATCATTTAAACTTTTTTAACAAATAAAAAACTGAAAAGAGGGGCGTGCAATATTATTCGGCCCCCATGTGTTAATACTTTGTAGCGCCACCTTTTGCTCCAATTACAACTGCAAGTCGCTTGGGGTATGTTTCTATCAGTTTTGCACATCGAGAGACTGACATTCTTGCCCATTCTTCCTTGCAAAACAGCTCGAGCTCAGTGAGGTTGGATGGAGAGTGTTTGTGAACAGCAGTCTTCAGCTCTTTCCACAGATTCTCGATTGGATTCAGGTCTGGAATTTGACTTGGCCATTCTAACACCTGGATACGTTTATTTTTGAACCATTTCATTGTAGATTTGGCTTTATGTTTTGGATCATTGTCCTGTTGGAAGATAAATCTCCGTCCCAGTCTCAGGTCTTGTGCAGATACCAACAGGTTTTCTTCCAGAATGTTCCTGTATTTGGCTGCATCCATCTTCCCGTTTATTTTAACCATCTTCCCTGTCCCTGCTGAAGAAAAGCAGGCCCAAACCATGATGCTGTCACCACCATGTTTGACAGTGGGGATGGTGTGTTCAGGGTGATGAGCTGTGTTGCTTTTACGCCAAACATATCGTTTTGCATTGTGGCCAAAAAGTTCAATTTTGGTTTCATCTGACCAGAGCACCTTCTTCCACATGTTTGGTGTGTCTCCCAGGTGGCTTGTGGCAAACTTTAAACGAGACTTTTTATGGATATCTTTGAAAAATGGCTTTCTTCTTGCCACTCTTCCATAAAGGCCAGATTTGTGCAGTGTACGACTGATTGTTGTCCTATGGACAGACTCTCCCACCTCAGCTGTAGATCTCTGCAGTTCATCCAGAGTGATCATGGGCCTCTTGGCTGCATCTCTGATCAGTTTTCTCCTTGTTTGAGAAGAAAGTTTGGAAGGACGGCCGGGTCTTGGTAGATTTGCAGTGGTCTGATGCTCCTTCCATTTCAATATGATGGCTTGCACAGTGCTCCTTGAGATGTTTAAAGCTTGGGAAATCTTTTTGTATCCAAATCCGGCTTTAAAGTTCTCCACAACAGTATCTCGGACCTGCCTGGTGTGTTCCTTGGTTTTCATAATGCTCTCTGCACTTTAAACAGAACCCTGAGACTATCACAGAGCAGGTGCATTCATACGGAGACTTGATTACACACAGGTGGATTCTATTTATCATCATCGGTCATTTAGGACAACATTGGATCATTCAGAGATCCTCACTGAACTTCTGGAGTGAGTTTGCTGCACTGAAAGTAAAGGGGCCGAATAATATTGCACGCCCCACTTTTCAGTTTTTTATTTGTTAAAAAAGTTTAAATGATCCAATAAATGTTGTTCCACTTCACGATTGTGTCCCACTTGTTGTTGATTCTTGACAAAAAAATAAAATTTCATATCTTTATGTTTGAAGCCTGAAATGTGGCGAAAGGTTGCAAGATTCAAGGGGGCCGAATACTTTTGCAAGGCACTGTATATAATAATGATGATGATGATGATTTCCCTCTTTTAGCCATGCTTACAAATCGAAGCATGGCTATACATAACTTATAGCTGTTAGCTTTAACACCACTAGGTTACGTAAAAACAAAAAAAGCATTGTAATGAAAAAATCCAAACGAACATCCTAATCATATAACAATTTGCAAGTTAAACCAAAAATCCACACAAAATTTAAAGATCCCCTTTGTAACCTAAAAATAAAATATGATTGTAAAGGTATTAATTTTCCTTGTAAATTCATCATCATTATTATACCTTACAAAAACAAAATGAGCAAATCCTATTGAGGCAAATCATTACCAACATTAATAAAACTAATCAGAATCCATTTGAAGACGCCTTTCTGGCACTCTAGATCACCATGTAATCAAATGAAAACATCCTACCAGATGTACGATTAAAAGAATAAAATAGATAAGAAAAACTGGTGACAAATCCAAAGACGAAGAAAAGATGAAGTCTGACCAGGCCAGTTTTTAGTCTGTATTGAAAAGGCAAAGAGAGTCATCTTCCTAAGGTCAAATGGCAACGAATTCCAGAGCTGACCGGCTGAATGCCCTTCCCCCCCATGTAGCCGTAGGTCAGATGACGCAAAGGTCCAGTATGGGCTCGAATGAAAAGGACCAGGCTTAGGATTCCTCCAAGCTGGGACATCATGATACATGGGAAGTTTCGTGGGAGTGAAACACCGCAGCTCTTCTTCTGGGATGGTTCGAGATTTTAGGGTGCACTGTCAGCCTTTACACTTTTATTTCATATGGGACTTCATGATGCTACCTGGTCCCAGGACGAAGCACGGGGAGTATATTCTGCCGGATGCGAAACAGCCTCTTGTCCATGTTATCATCAGGAAGAGTCAACCAACTCTTAGTCGGACCTTAGTATGTCGCTGGGCGGATAAATAGCCTGGCTGATGAGGTCTTTGCCAGTCTGGTAGAGGTAATATGGTCCAGCCAGCCGGGCTCCGGTCCAGTTGGAGAGTCTTTTAAAGGAGGCTTGCTAAGGTCATCATGGCTCAAGCTAACTTTGGCACACTTCCCCACCTATGGAGAAATTGGTTGACATGACCTAACTAAGTCCTTGCCTGATCTTAAACTGAATGCGCAAAGCAAGGTATATTAAATCGAAAATAGCTTCGATAAATTCCAAATAAAATAACCACAAACTAAATAAAAAATTAGGTTTACCGAAGTTGCAAAAGAAAAAGATATTAGATGGAAATCAGCTTCAAAAATTAGTTTTACAAAATTTCAAAAGCAAAAGAGATCATTTGAAACTTAGCTTTAAAGTTAAGAAAAATGAAAAGCCAAAAATTCCAAAGAATAAAAATCGGAAACCGAAAAATGAACAACACTATTGACCAAACTATTGACCAAACAAAATAACTTGTCTCAATTTATCTAAACCACTCGAACTTCAAAAATAAAAACAAAAATCCAAAATAAAAACAAAATCAAAAATGAAAAATCAAAAACAAAAAAATGAAAAATAAAAATTAGTCTTTTTCTGGGAAAGTTGTTCTCTCCAACATAACTTTGAAATCATCATAAGCCGTACGAAAACGCAATTATCCCAAATTTACAATCAAAATTCTTACATGCTTACTAAATTTACAATTTTCCCAGAATAAATTTATTTATTATTTTATTTATTATTTTAAATTTATTTATTATTTCCTCTCTCAAATTTGTCTACTCCCTCTTTAGTAATTTGTCAATTAAATTTAGCTGTGGCATCTCTCGACAAAACTGGCCACTTATTTCCCACTATAATTTCATTACAACAAAATTTACATAAATTGGATTTCTCTTCACATCCCAGATTCCGAAATTAATAAAAATGTTTTTCCCACTCTGTAAGCCACGGTTGACTTTACAGATAGCCAAAATCTCGCCTGTGATCCAAATATCCAAATGTGATCATTTTAGCAAAATTCGGCATATTCAAGTCCTTAAAAATCTAAATTACATTCCATATCATCTACTATTTCAAAGGTGACTCAAGATAGGTCCCCTCTAGTTCTTTTGTGAATCAATATTGGCTTTTTGTCAAACTTAAGATTTACTTCAGCTGCTTCCACTTATCCTCTTGGACTAATTCATTAATGGTTATTCACTTTACCATAGTAATCTACTTGTTTAGTTATTGCTAATTCAAACTCTGCGTTCTTCTGCACATCTGACTTTCTACCTTCTCCTGTTCTGGCCCCTTTCCAGAGCAAGGTGAGGAGACCTCACACACTCAACAGCCTAATTTTAAGGATGAGGAGTAAGCCACATGTAAACCTCAAAATGGAACAATATACTGTATAAAAAACAAATATGAGTTCACATATTTGTCAAATCATTCCAACATACTTGTTCCTCTATCTAAAATACCTAACATCCTGTGTCCGACACTTCACTCTTTCAATTTTCTTTTCCGTCTAAATCACCGGCCGAATCGCGGAAAATCTAAGAAATATCGCACGCCTCTACTTTTTAGTGTCCAAATGTACATTAAAATTAATTATTACTTTGTCACTTCCACCTTTAAAATAAATCATCAACACTGGAGTTTCTTCCTGGACACACTTTCACAGCCCCTTGAGCGTCTTTGCGACGCCCTTGGTCACCTCCTGGGTACAGGGATGCTGGGGCACATTAATAAAAGCATTCAAAGATGTGACTGGATTCACCGTGGTGCAGTCCAATGTCAGCAGGTCCTTCGGACCACAGTGGCCTGTATATATAAAACCATTCAATACTTAAAGAATACATGACAAATGATATCAATGAACTGGTTGGCGGCCTGTCGCAGGGCACAATGAGACATACAACCATTCACGCACACACTCATACCTACGGAACAATTTAGAGTGTTCAATCTGCCTACTATGCATGTTTTTGGAATGTGGGAGAGCTAACCACTCAGCCACCGTGCTGCTATTAAAAAATTACCTTATACTATATTGGCGCCTCACCGTCTGTCCCAACGTGGCTTGAGTTCTCCAATTCTGTGTCGCCTCCCCCGCTTAAAGAATCCTGTCCGTGACGTCATTTAGGGAAAAGAGTCGATTTATCCTTGTTACAGGTTGTTTTATTCTTATAACGAACGGGAGATGATGACACAGAATTCGGGAATAAAAAAGAACAAAGAATTTACACTTAAAGACACACAAACAGAGAAGCCAAGACATGGTACCAAGACAAGGGAAAAAGTGCTTTCCGCCTTTCAGCTCAGACCTTTTCCCCCCCCTTCTCACTGGGGATGGTCTGTTGCTTGGAATGTTCAACCAACCCCCTTGCCCTGATCAAATTAAATATTGCTGGTAAGAAGACAAAAGAGGCCTGTGTGAATGTTAGAAAAGTGGCCTTTTCCACGTGTGATTATTGGGAATAAATGGAAATATATCTCAACAGTGAAAATTCACGTGACTTGGGGGTGTGGATTCATTAAGTCTGACAAAGTCATCCTGCTGAAGCCAAGTTTCAGTCAGAGCAAAAATATGAATATTATAATCCCCAATTAAGTCATTAACTAACAGAGATTTGGGAGAGATTGACCTGATGTTCAATAATCCGCATTTTATATGTTTATTAGGAGTTATTTTATTTTCACTGCTATCGGGGGCTATATGTATTAAATTATTTGGTCTCACTCTACCTACCCTACCCACGTGACGTCACAACTCCTTCCTCCTGACTGGTGCCGCCCAATTGTCCGTCAACACATCATGTTTCCCTGTTACGGCTACGTACATTCCTCCTATTTACGACGTGTTTTTCTGCTCGTTAACATTAATAATCAAAATGGTGAAGGCGTGTGTGGCGGTCGGTTGCAATAACAGAGAAGATAGACGGAGAGACTTGAAGTTCTACCGGATTCCGAGAGAGGAGAGAGCGAGATGGGCTGCTGCAATTCGACGAGAAAACTGGGCTCAAAACGATTACCACAGATTATGTAGTAGTCATTTTATATCTGGTAAGATGCATTTAATATATATTTAGAGGGTTTTGGGCTGAGAACCACAATTAAGATCATTGCTAGGCTAATCGCCGACAACATACACGTATGTATGTAGTGAGAGTGCTATCGCTAAACCATATAAACATTAAAAGCCCTAACTCCATTGACAAACGTCATGAAATACATTAGACTTGACAGTGGATTTTAGCAATAACAAAAGATTTTGAATTGAAAATTTCGTAACTCACCTTTCCAAGCACAAGATAGATTCCTGCCGAATTTTCGTGGACGAGGACCTGTTTCACCCAACCAGCAACAAAGTATTTATAAGCCTCCAAGCTCTTAAAGTTTTTCAAACTTTCGTGAGAATAGGCTGATTTTGTGTGGACAAGATAGTTGTACAGTTCAGGGTAGCTAGCAGATGTCAGGCAAATACGGCGGAGACAGCGGGTCGAAAAACATCGATTTAGGCATCAAATATGGATCTGGCGAATGGATAAACTGAAGCTTTTCCACATAACGCCTTTTATGCAACGCATCAAGTGAGTTTACGGCATCCGAAAGCACCGGGTCTTCCATGAAATGCATTATAAATTGCTCGATCAATTGAGACCATTGATAATACAGACACAAAATGACGGACAAGTGGGCGGAACCATACAGCGAGCACGTGATTTTGTGACGTCGGTGGGTAGGGTCTATAGTACTATGTTTTCTACTCTTCACCATACGAGGCACGGACACAGTCTCTATCTTCTGTCCTGAATGTTGGATTTGTGACAGCTCGGAAAGAAGCGAGTGATCAATAGTAACAGAGCTGTGTTTTACACTACAACTTTGCGCCAGGGCCCCCACTCTAAAGTGTCACTTTGGGAGACTAAGTTTGGCGGCCGCGTTCCGAGTTAAGAGAGCAGCACCGTCCCAAGTCGGATGAATGCCGTCTCGGCGCATGAGCCCCGGCTTCCCCCAGAACGCACGCCATTATCAATAAAGACTATTTGTTTTCTGTGCACCATCTAGACAACAAGCGGTTAAATGATGAGAACCTACAGTACATCTCATCATTGACCAAATTAGGCAGAGGCCCAGAGAATGCTACGGTGTCAGCCATCGACTTAGCAAGCTTACACAGTGAGGCTACGTTTAATTTAAGCACCTCAGACTGTCTCGCCGGGCGTCGTTACCGCCTGCGTGAATCAAGATACGGCGGAACCTCTTCCTATTCTGCTTTAGGTTAGGCCTAAAGCCTGAGGTTTCCTTCGATGTCACAGACTCTGGCCCCTGGGTAACACCTGACAGACACCGCCGGGTGCTTCACGTCTCTAACTATGGAGCTTCCAATTACGAGAGTGTCTGGTTCAGCCGGTGTGTCGCTGAGGGGTCAAACCTATTGCTGATGTGAAGCTGCTGGTGCACTAAGGTTGTGCGTTTACCACTACGCTTCCCCCGTACAGTCACAAATCCTTCCTTAATTTCCCCCGGCTGCACGGGGCTCGCTGGGGGGCTAACTACGCTAGCATTCCTAGTACTGCAAGCACAACCTGCGGGCCCTGCTACTACCAGGCTATAGCTCGGATTAGCTTTCGTCTCTAGAGTGCAGAGCTGTGCTTCTAGCTCAGAAACCCTGGTCTCCAGCCCTGAGACTAAACTACACTTCCTACAACTACTACTATCCTCAACGAAGGAGCCAGTGTGCTCGCTATACATACAGCTCAGCTCACTGAGCAGAAAAGACGGGAGGGAGAAGGCAGAGGGCTAGCCTAGCTAGGCTAGCAAGATAGAGCTTGAGAGGAGAGAGCTAAAGAGGAGAGTAGTTTTAATCCACGAGCAAGCATTTACGCTGTTAAATAGTGGGATAAAACCAACTGAGGAGCACTAGGAGATTAGCGACTAGGAGAATATCGACTAGCAGCAGTGCTAACAAACAAACAATACACTCACCGGATGTGACGTCAGTTGTCCTCCTAGTGTCCTGTGTCCTAGTGTCATGAAAAAGGGCAATGCAACCCTTAGTGAGGTTGTGGTCTGGCACACACACACTTTAGAAAGTTTGTAGTCTTTACTTTGGAATTGCTGCATTCGCGGCCATTTTTAACGTCACGCGCACGCTCAGGACCGCAAAGTTGCAATTTTTGATGGTTAGCAAAATTTGTCAGAACACCGGCTTTACCAATTTGGCGCAGACGAAGAGGTGGGCGAGCGTAAGGGAGACAAGAGTAGTTGTGAGTTGTGTGGCTGTCAGTCTTCCATTGTTAGTAAAAGTTCCAGCAAAAAACCATCCGATGTGTCTCACATCGCCACCTTCCTGAAGGAAGACCCGGAAAAACTGATGACAAACGAGCCGTCCACCCATTCACTCCACACTAAAGTGCGGAGTTGAGAGCACCGCAACTTACCATGAATTGCAGTTTGGTAACAATGGCTAGGTTGTTAAGCCTGCCCTGTGATATGGTGGAGCGTAGGTAGTTTTTTATTATTTACATTTCACTGAAGGCTCGCTCTCCTCCAGCTGCAGTCACTGGCAAATACAAGAAAATGTGTAGCACTTGAGTGCGCAAGAGTGGAATCAAACCATTCTCTGCTGAGACGGGGGGGATGTTGTGCAAAAAATGGAAAAAATATATGTTTGAAATATTTAATATGTTAAAGTTTTTAAGTATATATCGGGTACAACATAATATTTAATCAGACAAGGAGTTAAACAAAAAAGAAACGTGAATGTAAAGTAAAATAAATTAAGGGTCATTCAGGGGCGCCTATGGTCCTGAGGCCTGGGACAACAAACCTGGTTGCCCCCCCTGTCGACGGGCTTGTATATATACAGTATATATATCTATCTAATATATATATATTTACATGGCGGAAAACACTCTTGAAGTTTCGCTCTGACACCCCCAAATTGGCCACATTTCAAAATTGTCCGTTATGCACGTGTGATACATCATTGGAAAGCTTAAAATCTGTTTTCAGGGGGAAGAAAAAATTTGAGCAGGAGGGCATTTAAAAATAAATAAATAAACAGCAAAACCCTAACTGGAGGTGAGAGCACGCGAGAGCAGAATTAAAGATGCCATGATTTTAACAAGATATTATTGCGTACTTACCTCTTTTCGATCCAAAAATTCCATGTAGCATGTATCACCGAGTGTCAAGACACAGCTGTGAATGGCCACAGCCGGATTTTATGGGTGAAAATATGGTAATATAACAAGGGTCGCGATGCAGTAATCAAGGAGTGGTCAAGAATTTCATTTTCATATATTTTTTTCATTTTTAATTTATTAATAACTCATTTACCCCTTTTTTTTTTAAATTATTATTATTATTTATTTTTCTTTGTTTAGATCGATTATTTTTCATCTAAAATACTGGGGAAAATGCGACAGTAATGAAAAAAACACAATTCAGCGTAAATTTTTTCATTGTGACGTAATTTGTTTAAAAGTTTAAAACATGCGAGTGAATAATTTTATAAAGTTGTATTTTTTAAACAAAAAATTAGACATCAATTAATGATTCTAAGCTAAAAATGACAGACATTTTGAATAATAAATGTAAAACTTACCTTCTATATATGGCTGGGTTGAAACAAAAGCGGTTGCACGACGTCTGTAAACGGGGGTTTCCAGGGTAAAACGGACAAATTAAAAATAGTTTGGGGGCTTAATGCGCCATGAATCTACTATGGCAGCATATAGACATATTGTTCTCTCAAACACAACAGTTCTTTTGGCTAAAATAGAGCAGTTTATTTTAAAGAGTTGTGCAAGAGCAGAAACTGCTTTTTTATTATATATAAATATATACAATATGTCTATATGCTGCCATAGCAGATTCATGGCGCATTAACTATTTTTAATTTGTCCGTTTTACCCTGGAAACTCCTGTTTACAGACGTCGCGCAACAGTTGTGTTGGATGCCAGGTGTGGGTGGGCATTAGACTTACCTGGGGGGGGTAGGGAAAAAAAAACAAAAAACTACAATGCTCAAGTAGGTCGAAATCCAGCGTAGGGTTACTGCACCTTAAAACATGTTTTGTTTTCTCCTTGAGATAACTGTTGTGATTTGGTTTTATTTGACTTAGAACACACCCATAACTGAACAGTATGGACATGCAGGTGACAATGGGTTTTTTTTTAGGTAACCTATTGTGGTTCCTCGGTTTTATTATTGTTATAGTTAGGCTCAGTGGCGCCCCCTTGAAATTTTCAAAAAGGCCTCTCCATTTAGGTTTTTTTCAACGTAGAGGGATGAGATTCGGAGAGTCAATACCTTGTACAAAACTGCTCCAAAAAGTCTCTTGCACGCGTATTCCAAACCCAACAGGAAATCGGGTATTTTTGAATGAATGTGAAATTTTTATCGATTTACAGTGTGCACATTTGAGACCTTGGCACCTAGGGAATTAATTTGATCATCCTCAAAATTGGCGAGAATGTTCATGAGGCATATGAAATCTTAAGTCATCAAAATGGTGTGTTTTCATTCACGGGCCGGACCTGGGCGGGGTGCCAAAGTCGGCCATTTTTTCGGCAAAACACCGAATTCGGAAAATGACTGATAACTCCCTCATACAATGTTCAATCTATTTTAAATCTGGCATGTGTGTGAGGTATACCAGCCTGAGCAGGACTGGATTGAAAATTTACTATTTGTGCCTGGCGCCTCCTAGTGGGAACAGGAAATGCCCTTTTTTACGGGACACACTCCTCCTCTAAGGGGAAAAAAATCAATCTACCTCAAACCTGCATAAGGGGAGCCTTAGGACATGGGTCAGATGCCTGATGAAAATGATTGCGGTTTGGTTGAAGCAAAAGGGTCCAACAGGAAAGTGATCATGACTGTCACCCTTCTGTCTCTCCACACATTTTGAACAGTCATAACTTGGCAGATATACATGATATCTGCTCCAAACTTCCCATGCTTGGTGTGAGTCTTGCCCTGAAGAGTCCAGTCGTGGTCATTTGCATCGACTCTGTAGCGCCAACTAGTGGCAGCAGAATTTGTGGCCATTGCATGCTCGAAAACTCAAAACAATTTCTCATCCCAAAAAAAGAAGCGAGTTTAAAGCATGTTAGGTTCTCATCAGATGATTACAGGGGGGCTGTCAGCCACCACCCCGACCTGCGTGACGTCTGAGTTGCGCCAAAGTGCGAGGGCCCGTTCAGTCCTGCTTGCAGGCCTAGTTAGGGCCCGAGCACTAAGCGTGCGAAGGCCCTATTGTTTTGCAAAGGATTTTTTTTTGTTTTTTTCCAGGGCAAATGAAAATGGCCAATTTGGAGGCCTGAACATGCACGAAAAGTCACCAAAATTTGCACATACGCGCGGAAAATTGTAAATTTCGATAATTTTGGAACGTTGCAAAAAAATGTAACAAAATGGCTCAGTGGCGCCCCCTAGAAATTTTTAAATTGGCCTATAACATTAGGGTCTGTCAGCGTAGAGCAATTAAATTTGGGGAGTCTATACCTTGTCCAAAACCGATCGATTTACAGGGTGCACATTTGAGACCTTTTCGCCGAGGGAGTTAGTTGGATCATCTTCAAAATTGGTGAGACTGTTCAGGAGACATATGAGATCTTAAGTTTCTAAAATGGTGCGTTTTCATTCACGGGTCTGACCTGGGCGTGGTGCCAAAGTCGGCCATTTTTTTGGCAAAACACCAAATTCAGTAAATGACTAATAATTCCTTGACACAACTTTCAATCTTTTTCATATCTGCCATGTATGTGCGGTATCCCACCCTTCACACGAGTGCATTGAAAGATTACCCATTAGACCTAGCGCCCCCTAGTGAGAACAGGAAATGCCTTTTTTAACGAGACAGGTTCCTCCTCCAAGGGAAAAAAATCTGTTGACCACAAACCTGCATCAGGGGAGCCTTAAGACCTGTGTTCAGGTGCCTGATGAAAAATATTGAGGTTTCGTTAAGCAGAGGGGTCCAAACAGGAAAGTGAAAATGACAGTCAACAATTTGTCTCGCAAAAAATTTGGAACAGTCATAACTCGGCAGCTATACAACATATCTGCGCCAAACTTCCCGTGCTTGTTGAGAGTCATACCCTGAAGGGTCTTGTAGGGGTCATTTGCATCAACTCTACAGTGCCAACTAGTGGCGACAGAAAGGAGTTTTAAAAAAGGCCTTTCCTATTGGGTTTTTTCAACATAGTGCAATGAAATTTGGGGACTCATACCTTATGCAAAACTGTTCCAAAAAGTCTCTTGCACCCATTTTCCAACTCCAACAGGAAATCAGGTATTTTCGATCGAATGTGAAATTTTATCGGTTCACAGTAGGAGTTTGCATTTGGAGGCTTGAACATGCACGAAAACTCACAAAAATTTGCACATACATGCGGCTTTGCGTAACGTTCAATAATCTTGCAACGTTACGAAAACATGTAACAAAATGACTCAGTGGCGCCCCCTTGAAATTTTCAAAAAGGCCTCTCTATTTAGTTTTTTTCAACGTAGAGGGATGAAATTCGGAGAGTCAATACCTTGTACAAAATTTCTCCAAAAAGTCTCTTGCACGCGTATTCCAAACCCAACAGGAAATCGGGTATTTTGGATTGAATGTGAAATTTTTATCGATTTACAGTGTGCACATTTGAGACCTTGGCACCTAGGGAATTAGTTTGATCTTCCTCAAAATTGGCAAGACTGTTCATGAGGCATATGAAATCTTAAGTTATCAAAATGATGTGTTTTCATACACGGGCCTGACCTGGGCGGGGTGCCAAAGTCGGCCATTTTTTCGGCAAAACACCGAATTCGGAAAATTACTGATAACTCTCTCATACAACGTTCAATCTATTTTAAATCTGGCATGTGTGTGAGGTATACCAGCCTGAGCAGGACTGGATTGAAAATTTACCATTTGTACCTTGCGCCTCCTAGTGGGAACAGAAAATGCCGTTTTTTACGGGACACACTCCTCCTCTAAAGGGAAAAAAATCAATCTACCTCAAACCTGCATAAGGGGAGCCTTAAGACATGTGTTCAGATGCCTGATGAAAATGATTGAGGTTTGATTGAAGCAGAAGGGTCCAACAGGAAAGTGTTAACGACTGTCACCATTCTGTCTTTCCACACAATTTGAACAGTCATAACTCGGCAGATATACATGATAGCTGCTCCAAATTTCCCATGCTTGGTGAGAGTCTTACCCTGAAGAGTCCAGTAGTGGTCATTTGCATCGACTCTGTAGCGCCAACTAGTGGCAGCAGAATTTGTGGCCATTGCTTGCTCGAAAACTCAAAAAAATTTCTCATCCCAAAAAAAGAAGCGAGTTTGAGGCATGTTAGGTTCTCATTAGATGATTAGAGGGGGGCTGTCTGCAACCACCCCGACCTGCGTGACGTCCGAGTTGCGCCGAAGTGCGAGGGCCCGTTCAGTCCTGCTTCCAGGCCTAGTTATTATTATTAGGGCCCGAGCACTAAGCGTGCGAAGGCCCTATTGTTTTGCAAAGGATTATTATTATTATTATTAGGGCCCAAGCACTAAGCGTGCGAAGGCCCTATTGTTTTGCAAAGGATTTTTTTTTTTTTTTTCAGGGCAAATGAAAACGGCCAATTTGGAAGCCTGAACATGCACGAAAAGTCACCAAAATTTGCACATGTGTGCGGAAAATTGTAAATTTCGATAATTTTTCAACGTTGCAAAAAAATGTTACAAAATGGCTCAGTGGCGCCCCCTTGAAATTTTAAAATTGGCCTATAACATTAGGGTCTGTCAGCATAGAGCAATGAAATTTGGGGAGTCTATACCTTGTCCAAAACCGCTCCAAAAAAGCATTTACACTCATATTCCAAACCCAACAGGAAATCGGTTATTTTGGATCGAATATGAAATTTTTATCAATATACAGGGTGCACATTGGAGACCTTTCCGCCGAGGGAGTTAGTTGGATCATCTTCAAAATTGGTGAGACTGTTCAGGAGACATATGAGATCTTAAGTTTTTAAAATGGTCCATTTTCATTCACGGGTCTGACCTGAGCGTGGTGCCAAAGTCGGCCATTTTTTCGGCAAAATGACAAATTCAGTAAATGACTAATAGTTCCTTGACACAACGTTCAATCTTTTTCATATCTGGCATGTATGTGTGGTATCCCACCCTTAACACGAGTGCATTGAAATATTACCCATTAGGCCTAGCGCCCCCTAGTGAGAACAGGAAATGCCTTTTTTACGAGACAGGTTCCTCCTCCAAGGGAAAAAAATCTGTTGACCTCAAACCTGCATCAGGGGACCCTGTTCAGGTGCCTGATGAAAAATATTGAGGTTTCGTTGAAGCGGAGGGGTCCAAACAGGAAAGTGAAAATGACGGTCAACAATTTGTCTCGCCAAAAACTTTGAACAGGCATAACTCAGCAGATATACAACATATCTGCGCCAAACTTCCCGTGCTTGTTGAGAGTCATACCCTGAAGGGTCTTGTAAGGGTTATTTGCATCAACTCTACAGTGCCAACTAGTGGCGACAGAAAGGAGTTTTAAAAAAGGCCTTTCCTATTGGGTTTTTTCAACGTAGAGCAATTAAATTTGGGGAGTCCATACCTTATGCAAAACTGTTCCAAAAAGTCTCTGGCACCCATTTTTCAAATCCAACAGAAAATCGGGTATTTTGGATCGAATGTGAAATTTTTATCCATTTGTACTATAGTTTACATTTGGAGGCCTGAACATGCACGAAAACTCACCAAATTTTGCACATACATGCGACTTTGCATGGATTTCGATAATCTTGCAACATTACAAAAAAATGTAACAAAATGGCTCAGTGACGCCCCCTTGAATTTTTCAAAAAGGCGTTTCCTATTAGATTTTTTTTAATGTAGAGCAATGAAATTTGGGGAGTCAAAACCTTGTGCAAAACTGCTCCAAAAAGTCACTTGAACCCATATTCCAAACCCAACAGGAAATCGGGTATTTTGGATCGAATGTGAATTTTTTATCAATTAACAGGGTGCACAATTGAGACCTTGTCACAGAGGGAGTTAGTTGGATCATCTTCAAAATTGGTGAGACTATTCAGGAGACATAGGAGATCTAAAATTTTCAAAATGGTGCGTTTTCATTCATGGGTCTGACCTGGGCATGGTGCCAAATTCGGCCATTTTTTCGGCAAAATGACAAATTCAGTAAAAGACTAATAGCTCCTTGACACAACGTTCAATCATTTTCATATCTGACATGTATGTGCGGGATCCCACCCTTAACACGAGTGCATTGAAACATTACCCATTAGGCCTAGCGCCCCCTAGTGGGAACAGGAAATGCCCTTTTTTACTAAGCAGCCTCCTCCTCCAAGGAAAAAAAATATATTCACCTGAAACCTGCATCAGGGGTGCCATAAGACATGTGTTCAGGTGCCTGATGAAAAATATTGAGGTTTGGTTGAAGCAGAAGAGTCCAACAGGAGAAGTGAAAATGACTGAAGCCATTTCGTCTCACCACAAGTTTTGAACAGTCATAACTTCTACAACATATCTGCGCTAAACATCTCGTGCTTGTTGAGTCATACTCTGAAGGTTCCTGTAGGGGTCTTTTGCATCAACCCTACAGCGCCAACTAGTGGCAATAGAAAGTCACTCATTTTTCCAATATATGTCCAGGTCTTTTCAGGTTGATCATTGTAGTTTCAAGACCTTTTGAAATACTTATTTTACGGCCCATGTCCACATGTCTCTGTCTGTTGCCGTGACGACCCTTTATTCGCTCCTTTTTTGTAGTACTCTCTCCAATAGGGGTTTTTATCTCTTAGGTGTGTGAATGTAAAGAGGCGACTTTCGAGCATGTTAGGTTCTAATGAGATGATTAGAGAGGACGATCTGCCACCACCCTGACCTGCACACTGTCAGAGTTGCGTGACGTCCGAGTTGCGATAGATTGCGAGGGCCCGTTCAGTCCTGCTTGCAGGCCTTTTTTTTTTTTTTTTTTTTCAGGGCAAATGAAAACGGCCAATTTGGAGGCCTGAACATGCACGAAAAGTCACCAAAATTTGCACATACGTGCGGCTTCACGTAAATTTCGATAATCTTGCATTGTTTTGAAAAAATGTCAAAAAATGGCTCAGTGGCGCCCCCTTGACCCTTAAAATTTTCAAAAAGGCCTCTCCTCTCAGGTTTTCGACGTAGAGCGATGAAATTTGGGGAGTAGATACCTTATGCCTAACTGCTCAAAAAAGCCTCTGCACCCATATTCCAAATCCAACAGGAAATCGGGTATTTTGGATCAAATGTGAAATTTTTTCGGTTCACAGTTGGAGTTTACATTTGGAGGCCTGAACATGCACGAAAACTCACCAAAATTTGCACATACATATAACTTTGCATAAATTTTGATAATCTACGAAAAAATTTGACAAAATGGCTCAGTGGCGCCCCCTTGAAATTTTAAAAAAGGCCTCTCGTATTAGGTTTTTTCAACGTAGAACAATGAAATTTGGCGAGTCGATACATTGTGCAAAACTGCTCCAAAAAGTCTCTTGCACCCATATTCCAAACCCAACAGGAAGCCGGAAATTTTGGATCAAATGTGAAATTTGATCCTTCGCACGCTTAGTGCTCGGGCCCTATTAATAACTACGCCTGCAAGCAGGACTGAACGGGCCCTCGCAATCTAGTGCAACTTGGACGTCACGCAACTCGGACAGTGTGCAGGTCAGGGTGGTGGCAGATCCTCCTCTCTAATTATCTCATTAGAACCTAACAATTTTATCGATTTACATTTGAGACCTTGTTGCTGAAGGAAATAGTTGGATCGTCTTCAAAATCGGTCAGACTATTCAGGAGACATATGAGATCTTAAGTTTTCAAAATGATGAGTTTTCATTCAAGGGTCTGACCTGGGCGTGGTCCCAAAGTCGGCCGTTTTTGGGCAAAAGACCAAATTCAAAAAATGATTAAAAACTCCGTGATACAACATTCAATCTTTTTCATTTCTAGCATGTATATGAGATATCCCAGCCTTAACACGACTGCATTGAAATATTACCCATTAGGCCTGGCGCCCCCTAGTGGGAACAGGAAATGGCCTTCTTTACGAGACAGGCTCCTCCTCCAAGGGAAAAAAAATTATTGACCTCAAACCTGTTTCAGGGGAGCCTCAAGACATGTGTTCAGGTGCCTGATGAAAAATATTGAGGTTTCGTTGAAGCGGAGAGGTCCAAACTGGAAGTGAAAATGACCGTCAACAATTTGTCTCGCCAAAAACTGAACAGTCATAACTCGGCAGATATACAACATATCTGCGCCAAACTTCCCGTGTATGTTGAGAGTCATACCCTGCAGGTTCTTGTAGGGGTCATTTGCATCAACTCTACGGTGCCAACTAGTGGCCACAGAAAGAAGTTTTTAAAAAAGGCCTCTCCTATTGGGTTTTTTCAACGAAGAGCGCTGAAATTTGGGGAGTAGATACCTTATGCCTAACTGCTCCAAAAAGCCTCTTGCATCCATATTCCACATCCAACAGGAAATCGGGTATTTTGGATCGCATGTGAAATTTTTATCGGTTCACAGTAGTTTACATTTGGAAGCTTGAACATGCACGAAAACTCACCAAAATTTGCACATACATGCGGCTTTGCGTAACGTTCAATAATCTTGCAACGTTACAAAAACATGTAACAAAATGGCTCAGTGGCGCCCCCTTTAATTTTTCAAAAAGGCCTCTCCATTTAGGTTTTTTTCAACGTAGAGGGATGAAATTCGGAGAGGAGTTACCTTGTACAAAACTGCTCCAAAAAGTCTCTTGCGCGTGCATTCCAAACCCAACAGGAAATCGGGTATGTTGGATTGAATGTGAAATTTTTATCGATTTACAGTGTGCACATTTGAGACCTTGGCACCTCGGGAATTTGTTTGATCGTCCTCAAAATTGACAAGACTGTCCATGAGGCATATGAAATCTTAAGTTATCAAAATGGTGTTTTCATTCACGCGCCTGACCTGGGCGGGGTGCCAAAGTCGGCCATTTTTTCAGCAAAACACCGAACTCAAAAAATTACTGATAACTCCCTCATACATTGTTCAATCTATTTTAAATCTGGCATGTGTGTGAGTGTAGTGGACCGACATACACGCGGACACTGGCGTTTCAACTTATGTAAAAATTCCATTTAATAAAGTCACAAAATAAACAGTTTAACACAAACCTTGGGCCCAACATAAAAGCCAACATAACAAAAAGGCTTCAACCAAACTGACCTGCCCTCTAGACACATCTGTGTGGCTGTTTAAATCAAGGCGGACTCCAGTAACGACCACCTGAAGGAGGTATGACAAATTAACCGAACATTTTCAACTTACTAAACAACAGATGGAAAATATATATTCAAACAATAATTAACTAATGTGCATTTAAACAAACAGTGAAAACTTTACTCCAAACAATCAAAATTAAATCAACTTAAATAACCCCCTTCAGTATGGTAGGTGCCAGATCTTACACAGCTGTGGTCATTAACTCAAATTGGCAAATAAAATCTAATAGGCATTCAGACAAATATTAACTAAAGTGTGCACCCATTAGAAAATACATGTCCAAAAAAATATCACATAAATAATTAACTAAATCTTGAAACACTAAATTGTGGTGGTAGTGGTAGCCACCACACACTCCCCCTCGTCGGAAAGTCCGGTTCCACAGGTCCCACCATTTCCATACCAAGTTGCCGAAATGGTGTACTCACAACTGGCAGCGGGTGGAGGGGAGCTTCGCAAGGACTTCCGGCTGATGTTATCTGGCACTCCTGGACAACGCCAGGGTGGGTCACCACCGTCCCACGAAACTCTCACCTCCGTGTCGTTTGGATGAGTGCCCCTTTTCCCTTGCAACACTTGGTACCTGGGGGTGGGGGGGGGGGGCCTGCCCAAAGCCATCCTTACTCCAGCTTTTATGCGCCCATGGCTGGTTCTTCCCTCTTGCAGCTACACACACAGTCGCCAATGTGGCAGCCTCATCTGCCAAACCCCGGATCATGTTCCCTGATCCATACCTGAAGCGCTCTTGGTTGGACCCATCTCCCATCCAGCTCCTGCAGCCTGAAGTAAAGCTCTTTGAGTTTCCTCTGGGCCCACCTGCAGCGAGGAGGACCTCTGCCTGTCAGTTCCGCTGTTGCTATCATATTTCAGCAAAACAGCTACTTTGACCTGGTCATAATTTATCGCCAAGTCAAAAACAAACAAAGGCGCTTCTGGCTTTGCCAGTTCGCAATGGTATTAAATAGAAAGGTTCAATATCATCGTCCTCACTCAGCTTCTGCAGCTTCGGCAACTGAGGAAGCAGGAGGGAAGTCATCAAATTGCCTCTGCAACGGTGTGGCCATTTCAGGTTCTGATGACGATGACCGCCGCACTCTGGGCGTGGCTCGAGTCCGGACCTCCATTTTGAGTAAAGTGACCTGCTCTTCTAGCTCTCCAAAGTTACTGCCTGTCCAACCGCCTCCCTGTCCCAGTGGGCCTCCATTGCTTTCTGCTGGCCTATATGGGCTTTGAGAAGGTTGGCGAATTCGGTTAATGTGGGTTTAGTTGCCTCCTCTTCCATAACCGGTAGTCCACCAACAGCTCCTTTCTCCTGATGGCCATTTCTCCCACTTCCAGATGACCCAGGTTCTGGGCTGGAACAGTCATTGCGTCCTCTTCCTCTTATGGACATAGTTGAGGGTGAATGGCACAAAATCATCATAAAAAGGGGAAAAGCAGGGAGGAAAAAAACACCAGCGTCCAACTTGAAAGAGCCCACCACTGCCACCAAATGTAGCGGAACAACATACACATGGACACTGGTGTTTCAACATAGGTAAAAATTCAATTAAATAAAGTCATAAAACAAACAGTTTAACAAAATATCTTGGGCCCAACATAACAAAAAGTCTTCAACCAAAACTGACCTCACCTCCAGACACATCTCTGTGGCTGTTTAAATCAGGGCGGATTCTACTAACGACCGCCTGAAGGAGGTATGACAAATTAACCGAACATTTTCAACTTACTAAACAACAGATGGAAGATATATATTCAAACAATAATTAACTAAGGTAAATTTAAACAGTGAAAACTTTACTCCAAACAATCAAAATTAAATCAACTTAAATAACCCCCTTCAGTATGGTAGGTGCCAGATCTTACACAGCTGTGGTCATTAACTCAAATTGGCAAATAAAATCTAATAGGCATTCAGACAAATATTAACTAAAGTGTGCACCCATTAGAAAATACATGTCCAAAAAAATATCACATAAATAATAAATAAATTGTGCCTGAACATGCACAAAAAGTAACCAAAATTTGCACATACGTGTGGAAAATTGTAAATTTCGATAATTTTGCAACGTTGCAAAAAAATATAACAAAATGGCTCAGTGACGCCCCCTTGAAATTTTAAAATTGGCCTATAACATTAGGGTCTGTCAGCGTAGAGCAATGAAATTTGGGGGGTCTATACCTTGTCCAAAACCGCTCCAAAAAAGCATTTACTTCCGGGTCGCGTATGGAGTAGACGCGGGTTTTTTGAGCTCCCATCCGCCGCTTCATACTTTCCTTTTTTAAAAGCCTCATCTACACTTTTTTGAGGAGGAACTTGACGTTTTGATGACTATTTGCTGATATCAGCTTAAACTTCTAAACGATTTCGAACATGGCAACAAAATCGACCAGAAAGAAGTGTGACACGCCGGCCCCAGCCGTATCCGAGGATTGCATTGAGGCTCTTACGAAGCTACTCGATGAGCATAAGACTGCACTTTCTGCGGAGTTCAAATCGGCCATCGCACCGCTGGAGGCGAAATTGGACGTCGTGCAGACGACAATTATCGATCACGGGCAACGCATCTCCTCACTTGAGGGGAATGCTCACGAGCTCAGCGACAGAATGGTGGCGCTTGAAGCTAAATGCGCGGCAATGGAAGACCGCTACGACAAGCTGAGAGCCAGAAGCATCGACCTCAAGTCACGTAGCCGCCGCAACAATATAAGAATCGTTGGCCTCCCCGAGTCGATCGAAGGCACGCAGCCCACAGTGTTTTTTTCGGAACTATTGAAAGAAATTATCGGCGAAGGGACTCTCGTTGACGCCCCGGAGCTCGACCGGGCTCACAGACTTCTTGTAGCCAAGCCAGCTCCAGGTTCCAAGCCCAGAGCGGTGATAGCACGCGTCCACCATGACCAGACAAAGGCATTGATCATGCGCGAAGCTCGAAATAGGAGAGGCAAGCTTTTCTACCGAGGAGTACCAGTTGCCATCTACGATGACTACTGTCCCGAAGTGGCGGAACAACGCCGGGCTTACCGGGAGGTGATGTCGAGGCTGTATTCAAAAGGCTACAAACCAGCGTTCCTGTATCCAGCCAGGCTACGGATCTCGACCAAGGACGGGAAGAAAAAGTTCTTCACCTCTGTGGAGGACGCCACAACTTTCTTGAAAGCACACAGTGACAATGCGCCAGGATCCTCGGCTGGAGATTAGTGGTAAAAGCTAACATTTCAATTGATCTGCGTGTTGACACTTGGCTACTTACTGAGGCGGCATTAGCGCACCGAGCTAACTTCGATAACCACAGCGTTCTACTGCGGTCGCTTTCCTTTTTTTTTTGTCTTCCTTCTCTCTTATTTTAATCACAGCACAATTGACTGATACGATGGTCCTTAATTTATCATAGTTAATATGTGCCTGTGTCGCGTTTACTAATTGACTGGTAGCTCTGATGCTGTTATGCTAACAGTTCAGCCCGGCTGAGGCTTTCATTATTACTATTATAATTAACAATATTATTTTTTGTTTTGGTTTGTTCTTTGTCTTTTTTCTTCCCATTCATTCTTTCATGCTGGGCACAATGATTACACACATAGGGACTACTAATTTTAGGGGCACTGTTGCAAATATGGGAGTGGGATTGGGGTTAAGTGTATAGGAATTTAGGAAGTACTGTATATGTATGGTAAAGGGAAAGTTAGGAAGAGCTTGCAACTTACTGTTGCTATCTGTAATGTTGGGTTTTGGAAGGTTTTTTGTTTGTTTGTTTGTTTGTTTTTGTTTTTTATTTAAACGGTTTGGGGAATGGGGAGGGAGAATCAGTTCTTCATGCTGTAATTTAGGCACTTTAAGGGCTCGTATTTTTTTCGAGATGATGTGGCAGTGCTATCACAAAGCGTTTATACTATACTATGTCAGTACCAATATATTCTGCAGATTAGACAATACATGAATGGTGATCTTAATGTTGTAAGCTGGAATGTCAAGGGCCTAAATCATCCAATTAAAAGAAAAAAGGTATTTAACCATCTAAAGCAGTTTAAACCAGACATCGTCCTCTTGCAGGAGACACATCTAAGAGCTTCTGAGCACCTCAGGCTTATGGCGGGCTGGTCGGGGCAGCACTTTCACTCGGCATTTGAAGCCAAGGCAAGGGGGGTTTCTATTTTGGTCGCTAAACATATACATTTTGAACCGGACAATGTTACAGCTGACTTAAATGGGAGATATATAATCGTTACTGGGAAACTTTTTAATACAAGAATTATACTGGCTAATGTTTACGCTCCCAATACTGATGATGTCAGCTTTTTTGATCATTTTTTCCCCCTTCTTAATGGGTTGGATACACATTACTTGGTACTGGGGGGGGACTTTAATTGCTGGCTGGACCCGAGTCTCGACCGCTCCTCCAGCAGAGCAGGAGTAGTTAGTAGATCTGCATCACGTATTCAATCATTCATCACTGAATTTGGTATTTCAGATATATGGCGGTTTCTTAACCCTAGGGATAAACAATTCTCTTTCTTTTCCAATGTCCATCACACTTATACTAGAATCGATTATTTTTTTATTGATAGTAGACTTATCCCTCAGGTCAATTCCTGTACATACCAAAACATTGTCATATCTGACCACGCCCCAATTGTGATGTCGATGTCATTTCCCAACGCTCCCCGGCCTATGAGGCATTGGCGTTTCAACCCGGTTTTACTTTCAAATCCTCAGTTTGTTACTTACATAAAAGAACACATTATCCTTTTCTTTGAAATTAATTGTTCACCCGGTGTATCCTCTCTTGTGGTTTGGGACGCATTTAAGGCATATATAAGAGGGCAAATTATTTCATTTACAGCAAACCTGAAGAGACAATCACAAAAGGATCAATCAGATTTAACAATAAAAATTCAGGAGATTGATCGTCAGTACGCTCTTGATCAAACCCCAGAGTTATTTAACGAACGCGTAGAATTGAAAACAAAGCTTGACCTTCTCACCACTTACCAAACAGAAAATCTCCTATTGAAAAGTAAAAGCATGTACTACGAGAATGGTGAAAATACTGGGAAATTGCTAGCTAATCAATTAAAAGGCCAAAAAGCTAAACAATTTATAACACGTATTCAAACAGATAATGGTGATATTACTCTTAATCCCATTGAAATAAATGACACCTTCAAAAGTTTTTACACCCGGCTGTATAC